>NC_134359.1:218885637-219185637 GCF_048569485.1 Anomaloglossus baeobatrachus | reverse complement strand
GCCAGTGAGAGATTGCTGATGCAGTATAACTACCTTGTGTCTTGTTGCTGTACCCAGTCTTGCCATGGTGTATAACGTGTTACAAGAAAAAAAAAAGTCCTAGAAATTGTGATATGGCTCCACAGAGCCCAAATTTCAAAATTATCAAGTCCGTATCGGATTACATGAAGAGACAGAAAGATTTGCACAAGCCAACATTCACAGAAGATCAGGGTTTGTTCTCCAATATATTGGAACAATATCACTGCCAAGTTCCTTCAAAAACTGTGAGCAATTGTATCTAGGAGAATCAATGTTTGAAGCTGTTCTAAAGGTAAAGAGTGGTCATGTGAAATATTTATTTTGATTTATTTTTTGTTCATTCACTTTGCGTTGTGTTAATTGATAGTAGTAAGCTATTAACATTTCTATTTTTGAAAGCAATCTTTCTTTACAAACTTTTTTCACATCTACCTAAAACTTTTGCACAGTAATGAATATTATATATTTTATTATAGTTACTATTTTATTTATACCAGCATTTTCATTTTTTTGTTTCAAGAATAAAGGTACATGAAGTTATGTATACTGAGCTGACCAGGTTCTATAGATGTAATAGGTGCAAGGTAATAAAGAACTAACCCGCCAAAAGAAAATTGTCATTTGTAATTTTCCTTATCCTGTTGACTACCTATAATTCTAAATATAGTACCTATGTATCTAGAGATGTGCAAATAATGCATTTTATGTGTTATCCCTTACACAGAATTCAGAAAATGCCCCCAAATGTGCTCTGCTTGCACCAATGGAGGCATGAAGAGCCACTCAGGGCAGGATGAGGAGTAGAAGGATGTGGTTGGCTAGGAAGCCACGGAGCAGATGCACAATGTACAAAACGATTTTGTACAACCCATCTGACATTATTTTTTATTGGCTGTCATTGCCGTTAGCTCTGGGGACTGTGATTTACCACTGGTGAGACATGGTTGTGTGCCGCCCCCGTGCCGGCAGCCTGCCGCCGCTCGGGTCCGGGCCTTCCGGTGGGTGGCTCGAGGGTCTTCGGACCCGGGGGATCCCGCGGACACTCCGAATGAAAAGGGTTGGGGGGAGGTAGGACGTATATGTACGGGCTGGGCCGTACTAGGTTCGTGACGCCACCCACAGGATGTGGTGAGTTTGGACACCACCGCTGCAGTTACGGGGCACCCGGGTGAGATGTTGTGCAGCAAGTTATTAACCCCTCCGTGGGCAAGGATGGTGGCCCCGGGACCCGTTGGGTGCTTTGTTGGTGCAGGGAGATGGGCAACTGCAGGGTGCTGGTGTACTCACTATTGAAGGAAACACACGAGTCTCTGGTAAACCAAGGTGATGGTGGTCGGTGCCTGCAGCTGCGTTCTGGTTCCCCCACCCAGCTGGTGGTCTCTGTCTTTCTCCTGCACCTTTGTGTAATGGTGGACTTCCTGTGCATGCAACTTCAGGAGTCCGCTCCCGGCTGGATGTGGCCTAAGGAGCCCTTGCCCGCAGACGCTGGCCCGTGGGATCTCTGAGCCCTGGCGGTGGCCTTTTATCCCCCTCAGTGGGCTGTTGCCTTCTATCGGGACTTTGGGTGGGACAGAACCTGTAGTCCTGGCCTCAATCAGTAAATTAGCTGGTTCCAGTCGCTTCTGGTCCCGGCTTCAAGGTCCGAGTAACCCCCTGTGTGCTCCGGTTTCCGAGTCGGTTCCCCGGGTCGGTACTGGCGGGCCACTACCCTGTCCCGGTCCACCTCGGTTCCACCGAGCCATCTTCCCGGCTCCTGCAAACGGAGACCGCCGTCTGCCTCCTAGCCAAAGGTACCAGGGCTCCTACCCCGATACCTGTCAGTTTACTTCAGACCTGACACACAGCCCTGACCTCCACTTCCACTTCCACTGCCTGAACTGAACTCAACTCAACTGTTGTTTTCCCCGCCCCGGGCTGTCTAGACTCCTTGGTGGGCGTCTTCCAACTGCCTGGTTCCGCCCCCTGGTGTGTCCATCTAGCCCTGAGGGGGGTGACTAGGGTTTTGAGGTTGGCTGATGTCACCTGTGAGGGAAAGGTGCTGTGCAGGGGCCTATCTGTGACTACCTGGGCCGGCCAGGGCGTCACAGTTGCTTTTCACATAGAAATAAACTTTCAAATTGTGACAAATCCCAAGTGTAAGGAATCAGTTCCCTCCTGTAGAGGGAAGTGACTGATTCAAGAGGGCAAGTAAATGTTTGCCCATTGACATTCTTCATGCTGCTTGGGACACTGAGAGTGGGGGTTGTTGAGGATTGGGTATTCAGAGCCCTTTAAATGTGCATCAAGAGATGTGTACCCTGCTATGTGTCCACGGTAGAATGTACCTGCGGATTTTTCTGCATGAAAATCCGCGACTTTCGCGGCAAATCCGCACCCGCGGATTTGCCGCGGATTTTGATGCGGATTTTTTTTTTTTTTCCCCCATTCTATACCCAAATCCGCACCAAAATCCGCAACAAACAATTGACATGCTGCAGATTTTTCCGCATCAAAATCCGCGGCAAATCCGCAGCAGAAAAATCCGCAGCATGGACACAGCATTTCCAAAATGCCATTGAAATGGCTTGGAAGTGCCGCTGCTGCAGATTTTCGGGAAATCCGCGGCAAATCCGCTGCAAATCCGCGGCAAAATCCGCGGCAAATCCGCAGCGTGGGCACATAGCCTTACATTTTAAAAAGGATAGTCTGACCGTACTCATTTCTTAGCTTCACGTCTTGCCTGACTGACTGTTATCTCCCCTGACTCTAGGATCAGCATTTTTATTGCCATAGTGGAAAAATTCATTGTCAGACAACTCTGACACATACTAATCTCAGGGGGAATTAAATATACGGTATATTGATAGCCAAATGCTTAATATATACATACAGTGGGGAAAATAAGTATTCAACACTGGCGATTTTGCAAGTTTTCCAATCTATAAAGAATAGAGGGGTCTGTAATTTGTATTGTAGGTACACTTCAACTGTGAAAGAATAAAAAAAAAGCCAGAAAATCACATTGTATGATTTTTAAAGACGACCATCCAGCAGGATTTTCATATAGAAAGTAAAGCCAGTGCTATACTGATGCTAGGATGCTGAATGTAAGCATAGCTTTTATTCAGAGATTGGAAGTTTAATTTCACAAATATGTGCAAGTTTCAGCAATGCACTATTTGATTGACAGGTGCAACATGGGCGGGAATATGTGGGTGAGGTTTAGCTACCTATTCCTGCCTGTCTGCCTGGCCTTCCTCCCTATCTGAGAACAACACAATGTAGGGTTAGAGACCCTGATTACAGCAATGTGCCACTTACTGGACTGCCTGAGCCAGTTTTGATAAAATCACTGTTTTATCTGCTGCTCGTCTAGCAGTTTCTCTGAGTGCTGAGCTCTGTGTAATCCCTCCCACACCACTCATTGGCAGCTTTCTGTGTACACTGTGAATAGGCAGAAAACTGCCAATCAATGTTGGAGACAGGGTTATACAGAGCTCAAGAATATGGAGGACTACATGGCAGCAGCTTTACTAGTCCTTGAGTAATAATCTCATGCTGATAAACCAGTGATTTTATCAAAACTACAGCAAGCAGCGCCCAGTAAGTGACACATCTCTGGAATCAGAGTTTCTGTCTCTATATTATGCTACTGGGCAAAAACCTGGTGACAGATTCCCTTTAACTGATAAAGTACATTCTAATCTTCTTGAATATAGGGTAAATATGTCCGATGCTTTAAGCCTCCCACTGATTCCCAAAGGAATAGACAAGTCATGAGCATAAATGAGATTTCAACCTTTGGAAGTAGATGATGAGGGACTTGTTGGGATTGTCAGCCATGCCTCTTTTGGTGTGATTACTACAGATTCTGATCTATTGTGCCTGGATGAGGTGCAGCCCCTACACTCATCAGGAAAACATATGGGCCAAAAAAAAAAGTATGAAGCTAATGAATTTTTTTGAGAACCCTGCTAGTAGGAGTGGAAATAAAGAACAGAGACAACAAAGTATGAATGGAAATAGAGAAGTAAGAGAAACTGACTTCAAAATGAAATGTTTCTATACAAATACACAGAGCATGGGAAACAGCAAGAAGAATTGGAGCTGCTAAGGCCAGTTTCACACATCCTTCTTTTTGCTGGTTTGGCGGATCTGGCGCGCTCCCGTACAGTGAATACAGTACAATGACAGCGCAACAAGTGCCGGTCACATGCTGTCATGTGACCGGCGCATGTGACCCGGAAGTTACAACGCTGTCATTGTACTGTATTCACTGTACGGGAGTGAGCCGGATCCGCCAAACCGGCAAAAAGAAGGATGTGTGAAACTGGCCTAACACGGGACGAGAGATATGATGTCATAGACATCACTGAAACTTCGTGGAATGATAAACCTTGAAGGCTACATCTCATTTATAAGAAACAAGCTTAACAAGAGGGAAGGAGCTATTGCATTGTATGTTAGGAAATCGTACATCTCCACAGAGATTCCAAGCTTCAGAGAATTGCAGCTCTGTAGAAACTGTTTGGGGAAGAATACAAGGAGAAAAGAACAGAAAGTACACTATTGTTTCTGTTTACTATAGACCACCTTGACAGACTGAAGATATGGATAAACTTTTTTTTACATCAGATGTCTTTGTTCTCAAAAACGTATGACAGTGATTTTAACTATCCATATATTTGTTGGGAATCTCTCTCAGGCAAAAGAAATGGGTTCAGAAAATTTTTTTCGTCTCTAGCTGACAACTTTATCTTTCATAAAGTAGAAGAGAGAACAAGAGGATCTGCCATCTTGGAAATAATTCTTACCAACAGGGATTCCTCGTCCGTGCCATCACATCTGTGTACACCCGTACTGGACTTCAGAAACTCTCCGGTCCGTTAGAGCCAATACCATTGGTCCTGGCAGTCGTGCATTTCGGCCCTCTGGGGCAGCGCCTGACAGTCGCTGTATAGGGGGTAGCTTTAGGTTAGCCCCTTCAAGGGAGTCAGGTGTACAGCCTAGTGGGTCCACTCCCAGACGCTTGCCGCTCCTCAGCGACTATAACAACCATGATGGATGAACACAGAACTAAACACTTGCTAAAAGGGAAAAAAGAAATGTATATCAAATGTAAAGGGGGGGGGGGGGCATATATAAAGAAGAATACAATGCTGTTTGCAGAGACTGCAGGTCAAGTGTTAGAAGAGGGAAAGCAAGTAATGAAGTGAGACTTGCAAAGGAAACGAAAAGCAATGAAAAAGGTTTTTGAGGTATGTCAAAAGCAAGTCAAAGATGCTATAGGATTTTTACAGGCCACAAGAGGCTGCTGATAAGTCTTTGGTTTTACCCAGAAAGAAACGAGATATGATGACTCAGCCATTTTGTTTTCCCGCGTGCGTAGAACCCTGTTGCCATAAGCAACAAACACAACATTTTGAAAACATATATTAGACACACAAGGCTTTCATATGATGTAACATTCGTTACCATAGAAACAAAAAAAAGATCACAAAGCCAAAGACTTATAAGCAGTCC
The DNA here is from genome assembly GCF_048569485.1 of Anomaloglossus baeobatrachus. Classification (NCBI taxonomy): domain Eukaryota; kingdom Metazoa; phylum Chordata; class Amphibia; order Anura; family Aromobatidae; genus Anomaloglossus; species Anomaloglossus baeobatrachus. Next base: position 219,180,114 of record NC_134359.1, on the reverse strand, counting down.
CTGGTAAAAAGGGTGACGTGGTCAAAAATTATGTTGAGAAGACCGAATTTTTAAATTCCTATTTTGCATCTGTGTTCTCTAAGAAAGTAAATGTAATATCAACTGATAATAAGCACAAAAATAGAACAGCTACTCACAATAATGTATGACTGCCACCCCTTAGATGTAAAACCATGCTGATCGCCTGTGATTACAGAAAAATATAATTAAAAATAGAAAAAATCATCATTGGTAAAAATAAAACAAACGTATTTATTGAAGATGCAAATCCTCTGTGGTGCCTGCATCCAGATGCCAACCCGCTGGTTTTAACGCAGGGACTGAAATAAAGATGTGTTTTACGCTATGATGAGTGACACTTTTTCTTCTACTGTTTGGATTGACACATAATTGTCACGCTAGATACGGGGAAGTACCAAGCGAAAGGCAAGCAAGGGGAAACCTTGTGTCTGGGGAAGTGGGAGATGGCGACCCCTGACCAAGCCTACCACTGGGTCCTGGCTTCTTTCATCACCCTAGATAGGTTCAGAACCTATGTGCCGAGGCGGATACCTGACCATGAAGTAGGCCTTAGGTATGAAGCAGATGGGATGAGCGCTTAGTCAACTCCACTATGCTCTAAAGAAAACACAGGGACAACAAACAGGGGGAAAGTAAACAAATAACATCTCCAGATAACTCAGGGAGAGGAACTGCAAGAAAATCAAAGTTTCTCCAGATGTATGCAAACCAACTGCTTGCACTGAAGACGTGTTAAGGGTATTAGACCTATCACCAGCACAGAGTAAGAGGAAATGAGGGTATGTAAAGACACCAAGGGAAGTGCTGATGAAAAATTGATGAAAGGGTGAGAAACTCTGCAGGGTCCTAAAGGGAAAGGGATGAAAACCAAGCAGAGGCGATACATGGGATACCAAATACACCAAGCAGGAAAAATAGAAGGTCAGGTAGCAGTTTGTGCAGCCAAACGCTGTGACCTTCTATAGCTGAACACCGCAGGCTGTCTGTCACCCGTGACAAAAACGGACACATGTATGTAGCCATTCGCTTTATTGTTATTCATTAGGTACAGTTGCATGGCTTGATATTTCACCTATTTTGTGCCTTTTTGTTTTCTATGACTGCCTAGCTGGTTTCTCAAAAATGTACTGTATGTTTGATATATGTACTGTCATACACCTGTCATACACAATATATCTGAATGGGGGAGATTGTGTTTGTCCATTGTTTATTTTTGGAGTCTTTAAGTGTTTTTATATTTTTATGCACCTTAGTTTTTTTTTAATAAGTACAAGTTTTCATGACAATTTTCCTCTCATATGCTTTTTTACATAACATTGCAGACCTATCTGGTCTTTTTGGTGCCTTCTATATATTACTATTTCTTCCCCAGTTTCCAGTTTGTCTTCCAGTATATGGCACAGGTCTCGTTAACCTTTTTATCCAATGGTGGTAGACCCTCCCCCTTGCATTTCCCCAAATAACTCAAGATAGAGCCATTAATGTCAAAATCGCTCCCAACAAAAGTGAGTACACCCCTAAGTGAAAATGGACAAATTGTACCCAATTAGCAATTTTCCCTCCTCGATGTCATGTGAATGATTAGTGTTACAAGGTCTCATATGTGAATGGGGAGGAGGTTCGTTACATTTGGTGTTATCGCTCACACGCTCTCTCATACTGGTTACTGGAGGACAACATGGCTCCTCATGGCAAAGAATTCTCTGAGAATTTGAAAAAAGAATTGTTCCTCTACATAAAGATGGCCTAGGCTATAAGAAGATTGCAACAGCCTGAAACTGAGCTGCAACATGATGGCCAAGACCATACAGTGGTTTAACAAGACAGGTTCTACTCAGAACAGCCATCGCCATAGTTGACCAAAGAAGTTGAGTTCCTGTGAACAATGTCATATTCAGAAGTTGTCTTTTCAAAATAGACGTATGAGTGCTGCCAGCATTGCTGCAGAGGTTAAAGGGGTGCGGGGGTCCGCCTGTCAGTGCTAAGACCATATGCTGCACACTTCATCAAATTGGTCTGCATAGCTGTTCTCCCAGAAGGAAGCATCTACTAAAGATGATGCTCAAGAAAGCCAGAAAAACTTTGCTAAAGACAAGCAGACTAAGGACATGGATTACTGGAACCATGTCCTGTGGTCTGATGAGACCAAGATAAAATTATTTGGTTCAGACGGGGTCAAGTAAGTGTGGCGGCAATTAAATGAGGAGTACAAAGACAAGTGTGTCCTGCCTATAGTCAAGCATGGTGGTGGGGTGTCATAGTTTGGGAATACATGAGTGCTGCTGGCTGTAAGGAATTACAATTCATTGAGGGAACCATGAATGCCAACATGTACTGTCACATACTGAATCATAGCCTGATCCCCTCCCTTTGGGAACTAGGCTGCAGGGAAGTATTTCAACATAATAACCCCAAACACACCTCCAAGACGACCACTTCCTTGCTAAAGAAACTGAGGGTAAGGCTATGTGTCCACGGTAGAATGTTGCTGCGGATTTTTCTGCATGAAAATCCGCGACTTTCGCGGCAAATCCGCACCTTTTTTTTGCCGCGGATTTACCGTGGAATTGCCGCGGATTTTTTTTTTTTTCCCCATTCTATAGCCAAAATCCGGATCATAATCCGCAACAATAATTGACATGCTGCAGATTTTTCCGGATCAAAATCCGCGGCAAATCCGCCGCGGAAAAATCCGCAGCATGGACACAGCATTTCCAAAATGCCATTGAAATGGCTTGGAAGTGCCGCTGCTGCAGATTTTCGGAAAATCCGCGGCTTTTCCGCGAGAAATCCGCAGCAAAATCCGCGCATTTTCCGCAGCGTGGACACATGGCCTTAAGGTGATGGACTGGCCAAGCGTCTCCAGAACTAAACCATAACGAGCATCTGTGGTTCATTCTCAAATGGATGGTGGAACAGCGCAAGCTCTCTAACATCCACCAGATGTGTGATATTATCACGGAGGAGTGGAAGAGGATTCCACTGGCTCCTGTGAAGCTCTAGTGACCTCCATGTCCAAGAGAGTTAACGCAGTGTTTGAAAATAATGGTGGCCACACAAAATATTGACATTTTGGGCACAATTTAGCCATTTTCATTTAGAGGGTACTAACTTTTGTTTCCAGTGTTTTTAGCATTAATGACTAAGTGTTGACTTATTTAGAGGGCACACCAAACACTCTCAAGCTGCAACAGTTCCCTGGAATACACTATCCCAGACAATCCTGTTAATTCCCAGTATTCAGTGTTAACAATGGTTTAAAAACGCGTTTCTTTAGACTGACATATCACCATAATTTACTAATTTGTGTTCTTCTTTACCTTTTCTCAAAATTTGGTTCCTTCTGTCATATGTAGCAACACCCTCATTGACTCTGTAGCACTTGTAGAGATACTGGCTGGTGAGCAACGAGCACTTGAGTATTTTAGTGCTCGCTCACTGTCAGGCATCAAGTATGGTATGTTAGTAAGTCTACATTCACACATTTGTGTGACATGTTCAGGGGTTGTCCTCTTTATTTTTTTCCAGAGACTTGCATGGGTCTATGCACACATCCGTGAATAACATATCAACGTCATTCTGATCCATGCTTGCAGATGTGACTCAATCATACAAGTCTATGGGGATCTGTGAAATACAGTTTGTAGGCAGATCAGAAAGCTTCTGATTGCTTTCTTTTTGGATCAATGTCTCATAGATCTGTTGCATTGTGATTCATTTCATTAGGCTGGGGACATAAGCGCGTATGGCATCCGAAGCAATAGCATCGGATGCGATATGCTATTGACCCTCGGCTCCTGCTCTGCTGCGAGTGTGAGCTGAGTGTGATTATACTGTGATCCGATCCTGTGATTGGATCACAGCTGAGGAGGAGGGGGAGGGAGTGATCTCTCCATCTCCTCCATTGTCAGCTGATGCAATTATCCCACTGCACTCTGGTGTCATCCGAGTGCAGTGCGATGATTCACTCGCACCCATAGACTTGTAAGCGGATCAGAATACACTCACAGCATGCAGTGATTTTCTCAGTTCAATTAAGGCTGAAAAAAAAATCGCAGATGGCAGTGACCCCATAGATTCTGAGTGGAATGCGATTTTTTTTATTGCATTTCTCTTTGCTCTTTTTACTCGCTGCGTGTCCTAGGCCATAGAGGGAGTTTCTGGTGAGGACAAGTTATCACTTATTCATGATAAACAATTTATTTTGGTGGAGATCTGACATCTGGGACACGCACCACTTGCGTTTTGCACTGACGCGTGCAATCAGATAAAACATTGGATTGCTCTCACTCTAGTGCAAAACTACGGGGCAGTGTCCATCTGAGATTGATTTCTTATGCTATAGTGGCATGCGGAATGAATCGCAGCATGCTGAGTTTGGCAGCGAGTCTCACCCCATACAAGTCTATGGGAGCGTGTGAAGCATCCCACTACACTTGCATGTAATCTGAGTGCAGTGTGATATACACAGAGACAGACAGCGGAGGAGATGGGGAGAAAGTGTTCCCTCCCTCTTCTCCGCAGCTGTAATGCGATCGCATTATCACATCACAGTCGCATAACTGTCGGCTGACGCTCGCAGCAGAGGATCATTAGCATATTGTATCGATGCTCTCGCATCGGAAGCTATATGCTAGTGGAACCGTACCCAAATTGTTAGAATGGCAATATATATGTCCAACCACAGCTCAATTCATTATCTATGGGGCTGATGGAAAGAGCCAAGTGCAGTATACCTCAAAATGGATGGACACTGTTGTAGGCCCAAATTAACACCTAATGACTAAAAGAGCCGTGGTATAGAAAATCATTAGAAAACCCTTAGGCCAAGGCAGGCACATCCTTTCTTTTCGAGAATTGCTGTGGCCCAACACCTCGTTGTGACACCGCAGCCTTACTGAGGAGGGTGATGGAGGTACAGCGCGTTTTGGGGCTCAGAGGCCGTTTTTGGCAAGTGGTAGAGAAACAATTGTATGAAATGGGCAATCAAAGTTACAGCGTGTCCCCCTCCCCTATTAACAGGTCTGCTTCACACGTCCATCATTCATGGTCCGAGAACGGACCGCGATGTCCTGATCAAAAGCGAGCAGCTTCATATGCTTATATAGTCTGTAAGTTGGGGTCAATGGTCTGGATATGGCAGTCTGTGCTCAGACCCCGAGTGATAGATGTGGGAATCCTGAATAAGGAGAATAATGATATGGCAGCACCACAGAAAACTGGAAAGGGAAAATGCAGATATAAGGGTACGCCGCCCCACAAAAGCAGCCGCCGGAGGTGCAGTCCGGGCCCTATGGCTGCCTCAGTCACCGTCAGCAGCTGCAGTACCCGAGTGCCGGCTGCAGTCAGGGCAAAGCAGGCTGTAGTGAGGGAGAAGTCGGCTACAGTGAAGGCATTGCCGGTTCCCGCCGGCCCCTCCAGACACAGCACAATACGGCCGCTGCACGTGTGCTGAGGTACCGGGAGCTGATGGAGGAGGGGATGTGGCGGTCTCACGCTTTCATTATCCCCCCCCCCTTCCTCCCTCCTCCCCTCACGCTGCCCCATGCGGATGTGACATTTCACTGAGCCGCCATTTTGAGAGCCTGGCGTCTCCACACACAGGCTGAGGAGAGGGAAAGAGCGAAGCGTTAGGGCCAGGAGAGGGGACTCGGTGACGGTTGCCGGCTGCTCCCGCCCTGCACTCGGCCCGGGTGTTGGCCGCATTGTGTGTGAGGGGAGCGGTGCATGAGACGCGGGGGCTCCCGGAGACACAGGCCGCAGAGCTCCCCGCACCGGCCGTGCGCGCAGACCCCAATGAGCAGCGGGCCGCTACCTGAGCGCAGCACTACAGCTGGCCGCGGCCTGGAGCGGCACGGCCCAGTAACGGTTCCCAGGAGCCGCCTACAGCGAGTGACCGGCCGCAGCCACCGCCGCTGAGGCCCCCGGGGAGCAGCATCCCCTGCGCCTGCCCCGCCAAAGGCGCCGAAATTGGGCGAATAGCGAGCAAATACGTGCGCGTATCCCTGCCGCCGGCTCCCTCCGCCCTCCCTCCTCCGGCTCATCTGCAGGCGCCCGCGGGAAAGGCCCAGGCTGCAGCCGCTGCGCAGGCCCTGCCGAGGCCGCTCTCCGCCCCATCCCAGCCGGGCCTACAGCCCAAATCTACGCCGGCGCAGCGAGCAGGACTGACCGAGGCCTCTGAGGCCGAAGCCACAGACATGAACCACCATCCGCAACAGCCGCAGAAGCCCGGGGAGCAGCAGCTCAGCGAGCCCGAGGACATGGAGATGGAAGGTAATGGCGAGCGCGTACTGCAGCAATCTGTGCCCCCCGCACTGTGCCCCCCTCCCTCAAACACACTGCCCCACACTGTACTGCCCCATACTGTGCCCCCCCCACATACACTGTGCCCCCCCCCCGTGCGCACACTGTCCCCACACTGTACTGCCCCATACTGTGCCCCCCATATACACTGCCTCATACTGTGACCCCCTCGACATACACACTGTACTGCCCCATACTGTGCCCCCCCCCACATACACACTGCCTCATACTGTGCCCCCCCCACATACACACTGTACTGCCCCATACTGTGCCCCCCCCACATACACACTGCCTCATACTGTGACCCCCTCGACACACACTGCCTCATACTGTGCTCCCCTGACATACACTGTGCCACCCACACACACACACTGCCCCATACTGTACCATTTTGTGCCCCCCCCCTCTCACACACTGCCCCCACACTGTACTGCCCCCACACTGTACTGCCCCACACTGTACTGCCCCACACTGTACTGCCCCACACTGTACTGCCCCACACTGTACTGCCCCACACTGTACTGCCCCACACTGTACTGCCCCACACTGTACTGCCCCACACTGTGCCCCTCACACTGCTTCATGCCACATTGTGCCCCCCCCCCACACACACACACTGCCCCACACTGTTCCCCACCCCACATTGAATATATATATACTTTTTTTTTTTCTTGTGAAGCACTTAACTATTTTGCATTTTTTTCCTCACCTGCCTAAAACTTTTACACAGTACTGTACATCCTCATGTAGTGCACACTACTCCACCAGTTGCAGTACAACCTCCCATATAGTGCCACTTACACTGCCAGTCATTCTACATCACTCCCATCTATTGCCCTTTGCTGTGGGTCACTGCACAGTGTACTGCCCATACTGCCCTCTTCAGCACCACTTCCCTAAACAATGCCACCATCCTTCCCTCTAACACTGTAGAGCAGGTTATAGGTGCCCAGATGACAATGTGATGTGCCACCCTACATAGGGGAGAGCACTGTACACGGTTACTGACTGCTGCTGCAGTGTCCGGGCCTCTGAGAAGGCCACAGCCTTATACACATTGCAGCCTGGCACACTGGGGATCCTCTGCCGTGTGTCCTGCTGGATGTCACTGTTTGTCAGCATCACCCACCATTCTGCAGAGTCATCACTGGGGGGAGGGGGTATACACAACACTGGGTTATTAATCATACACATTCCTGGGTATGTACTCTGTATACAACAGTTAGTCAGTGGGAAAAGATACAAAGTCATCACCACCTTCTACCTGATCTCCTGCAGTGATGGCCCCAGCTGTAGTAGCAGGAATGTAGCTTATAATGAAAATTTCATGAATATAAAGTGTGTGTGTATATATCATACACACACAGTACAGACCAAAAGTTTGGACACACCTTCTCATTCAAAGAGTTGTCTTTATTTTTATGACTGAAAATTGTAGATTCACATTGAAGGCATCAAAACTATGAATTAAAACATGTGGAATGAAATACTTAACAAAAAGTGTGAAACAACTGAAAATATGTCTTATATTCAACGTTCTTCAAAGTAGCCACCTTTTGCTTTGATTACTACTTTGCCCACTCTTGGCATTCTCTTGATGAGCTTCCAGAGGTAGTCACCGGAAATGGTTTTCCAACAGTCTTGAAGGAGTTCCCAGAGATGCTTAGCACTTGTTGCCCTTTTACCTTCACTCTGCGGTCCAGCTCACCCCAAACCATCTCGATTGGGTTCAGGTCTGGTGACTGTGGAGGCCAGGTCATCTCGCGTAGCCCCCCATCACTCCTTCTTAGTCAAATAGCCCTTACACAGCCTGGAGGTGTGTTTGGGGTCATTGTCCTGTTGAAAAATAAATGATGGTCCAACTAAACGCAAACCGGATGGAATAGCATGCCGCTGCAAGATGCTGTGGTAGGCATGCTGGTTCAGTATGCCTTCAATTTTGAATAACTCCTCAACAGTGTCACCAGCAAAGAACCATCACACCTCCTCCTCCATGTTTCATGGTGGGAACCAGCCATGTAGAGTCCATCCGTTCACCTTTTCTACAAAAACACGGTGGTTGGATCCAAAGATCTCAAATTTGGACTCATCAGACCAAAGCACAGATTTCCACTGGTCTAATGTCCATTCCTTGTGTTCTTTAGCCCAAGCAAGTCTCCTCTGCTTGTTGCCTGTCCTTAGCAGCAGTGGTTTCCTAGCAGCTATTTTACCATGAAGGCCTGCCGCACAAAGTCTCCTCTTAACAGTTCTAGAGATGAGAAGGTGTGTCCAAACGTTTGGGCTGTACTGTACATCTGAGCCATTTTTAATGTAAATGTCCCCTAAAAAGGTCTGCGTGTAGGAAGATGTTGGCTCCTCTACTGCTTCTCTGAGCCGTTCTGCTGTACCTATGGGAGGCTGTGGCTCTGTACTGTACCAACATTGTCATATTCTGCATGAATCAACATAAACATGCCTCCATATGAGTGCTCCTGGGGCATTGCTCTAGTACAGAAGGGTTGAGAATCCTTGCAGCATTACAGCGTCCTGTCAGTATGAGGCCTTATTCCTCTGTTTCTCGCACAACCCACGCTTTCTCTATATGTAAAAATAATCAACTGGAAATGATCAAGTCCAGTGACTTCCATCACCATGGTCCTGATTCATCAAAGCAGTTATGCTATAATTCTAGCATAAATCACTTTGAAAACAGGCAAATGTGGAGTTAGTTATATAGGTTGAAGTTGATAGACCTAAGTCTTTTTTTCAACCTTTCTCCACCAGATGTACATTTTCTATTGCTGCGGTACATTACATATAACCCACAATGCCATTTGTCGTGAGAAAAGCATATACCGTATTTTTGGACTAAGATGCACCCTGGTTTTAGAGGAGGAAAATAAAATTTGTAAGCAAAAAATATGGTCATGACACTGTTATGGGGCGAGGATCTACTGCTGACACTGTATGGGGTAATTAAAAAAAATAAAAATAAAAAATAACCCAAAAAAACGTGTGTAGTTCCCCCAATTTTGATAACCAGCCAAGATAAAGTCTCACAGCTGGGGGCTGGTGGAGACTCACGTTATTGGGAGCCCCCCAAGCCTAAAATTATCAGCCAGAAGCCGCCCAGAATTGCAGCATCCAAAGAAAGTAAACATTCCAGCTCACCAATCTGTAGATGTCCATTTGGGCCCCCTAATCAGGGCTTTTGGAAGGATTGATCCATTCTAATTTTTATGATTAATTTGAAATAAAGAAAAATATTTTTTTATGGACATCAGTGCTGGATTTGTTTCTACCCCTTCCTCCCTTCAATGATTGAGCCATTAGATGCGATAGTCCTGGGACTTTTCCAAGCTCATCCCAATTGCCCTGATGCGGTGGCAGTTGGGGTAATAAGGAGTTAAGGCAGCAGCCCATAGCTGCCACTAAGTCCTAGCTTAGTGATGGCAGGCGTCTATGAAACAACCCCTCATCAATAAGCTGTAAGTGAAAGTAAATAAAACACAAACGCATAAAAATCCATTATTTGAAATAGACAAAAAAAACCCCTCTTTCTCCACTTTATTAACCCCTAAAACACCCAGGTCCGATGTAATCCACACGATGTCCCACGACGTATCCAGCTCTGCTACATCTGACAATCACAGACAGCAGCCATAGAACACGACCGCTCTCTGTGAGGGTCAGGCCGCAAGTCAAGTGAGCTGCACAGGATCAGCGGTGACTCCAGCTGTCACTGCACATCACCTGACTGAAGTCACCGCGGATCTCGGTGACGGGAGGACTCCCGCTGTATACTCGCCTCTCCTCACTCCACGCAGCATCGTTCACTTCCTGTCTGTGTGCTAGCTGACCTGTGTGGAGCCGTGTGTACAGCTATGACATCATCGCTGTGCTCACCGCTCTCTACACACATCAGCGAGTCGGCAGACAGGAGGACACCGTGATGCTGCAGGGGTATGGTGAGTATACCGCACTTATTCACTGCCCCCCCGCGATGATGATGGTGCACGGGGGGCAGTGAATACAGACGCACATGATCACTCCAGGCTGTAGTTGCCTGGGGTGATCATGCGGGCCGGCTCTTTAGTATGCGCGCATCAACCGCCCATTATCCCGCCCACCTGTCAGCGCCGGCTTCAGGGCGGAGAGATGATGGGCAGGATGATGGGCATGCATTTCAAATGAGCGGTCCCATGTGGTCGGGGTAGCGCTGCTACAGCCTGCTCCTGCCTCTGATGACCCGCTCCACCACCACTGCACCGCAGCCATCGGACTATAAGACGCTCCCACTCCATTTTCCCTCAAAATTTTTGGGGAAAAAAGTGCGTCTAAGGCTATGTGCGCACGTGTGCGTAATTCATGCAGTTACGGTGCGCTTTGTAGCGCAGCGTAACTGCATGCATCCTGCGTCCCCTGCACAGTCTATGGAGATTGTGCAGGGGCCGTGCGCACGTGGCATATTAGAACGCAGCGATTTGGCTGCTCCCCGAATCGCTGCGTTCTAAGAAGTGACCTGTCACTTCTTCCGTGCGCTTTGCCGGCAGCCCCCGCTCTGTCTATGGCAGGAGCTGCAGGCAAGAGCGCACGTTTTCGCCGGCACCATGCACTTCAGAACGGAGCTTTTCAGCTGCGCTCTGAAGCGCACCTTTTAGGTGCACTGCAGAGCGCACACATGCGCACATAGCCTTATAGTCCGAAAAATATGGTAGCCTTTTTTCAAATGCTGATCTAGTATCTTACCATTCCTACCTCTTGTGGTAGGACATTCCACAGTCCGACTGCTCTTAACTGTAAAGAACCCTTTCCTGTTAAGCTGCCAGAATACCCTTGCATCAATGTGAGTGCGCCCTGATCGTTGGTAACATCTTTGGAAGGAATAAGTCATGTACCAGTCCTTTATAATGACCACACATGTATTTATCCAGATGAATGAGGTCTCCTCTGGAGACTTCTTTTTTTTTTCTTTGCTAAACAAATCCAACTTTTCCAACCTCTCATCCTAAGGGAGGCCTCCATCCCTTGTAATAATCTAGTTGCCCACCTTTGAACTGAGACTTCCGAATGTCCAGTTTAAAATGTGGAGCCAAAATTGGCACCCATATTCCAGCTGTGGCCTTACAAGTGATAGATTGATACTTTGATTTTATCTTGTTAGAACATTTGCGGCTTTTGTCATTTTTCACACCAGTTTTGCCCAGCTCTGCCATAATGGGCACGTCTGGGGTAGACGGGGGACTGATGCTACTTTGTTTACCTTTCTTATAACGAGCCTTACATAAATCTTACTCCAATCCCTGACTGGAGTAAGATGTGACACACTGTACACGCCACTCTTCCGATGCTCCTGATTAATGAAGAGGCATGCATCCGCTTCTGAATCTAGTATTGTTCACGTTGGTCTTTATGAATCATGACTTCTATTGTTGTAGAACTGTGTATTCTGACATAAGTTTTGCCGGAGTATCTTTTAACGGGAACTTGTAAGGCCCTCTATGCCCTCCAACCCAGCAGCATTCATACCTATATGAAAACTCCCTGCCTTACCAGCCCTGTATAATGCTATTTACTAAAATTAATGTTTTAAAAAAGCATTTTTAAAGTGCGCAGTTCCTATGCTAATTAGGGCCTTGACTATCTAAAGGGGCGTCGGTTTCCCCATACTAGTTGTCCCTCTTTCCATGTTATCAAGCCCCTGTGGGTGTGACATGATTTTCTTGAGCCAACGTCATTGCCAACTACTGGAAATCTTGTGCTTGCATACAGCTCATTTCGGCAGCGTCAGTGCACCTCAAAAGATGTACATGTCCTGTCTTCAGAGAGGCGCGCAGAACATCTTCTGGACCTCCGCTCAAGTGGCCACATAGATAAATGGTCAGCCAATCTATTGGGTTCTGCCAAATTAAAACCAATGGACATCTTGACTGATAGGACCCCACGATGAGCTATTATAGCCTGATCTGTAGGAGCACATTGATTTGTCCTTTATACTCCTAAATTCACTTATTCATTCCAGATTGAACTGTTAATGGCGCTGAAAACCATTACTTGTCTATAACAGGTCACTTTAAATCTTGTATATAAAATTTCAGAGCTCCAGAGGGGGCACTAACCTTAAAGGGAACCTGTCACCAGATTTGGGGCCTATAAGCTACGGCCACCACCAGTGAGCCCTTATATACAGCATTCTAACATGCTGTATATAAGAGCCCATGCCGCTGTGTAGACCGGAAAAATCACTTTATAATACTGGCCCAACGGTCACGCTGCGGTGCAGTTGGGTCATATGGGCGTCTCCATACTCCGGTGCCTGTGCCTCTTCTCTCGGCCATCTTTGTCTTCCTCCATCTGAAGACTGTGTGCATGACTCGTCCTATGTCATCCACACTCTCTGGCATTGAGGTCCTGCGCAGGTGTACTTTGATCTGCCCTGAGCAGGGAAGATCAAAGTGTTGTAGTGCGTCTGCACGCAATTGGCGAGTGTGTATGACATAGACGCGTCATGCACCCAGGCTTCAGAAGGAGGAGGACGAAGATAGCCGAAAGGGGAGGCGCCGGACAGCGGAGACACCCATATGACCCAACTCCACTGCAGCGACCGTTTAACTAAGTATTATAAAGTCATTTTTACGTTCTACACAGCGGCCTGGGTTCTTATATACAGCAGTCTAACATGTTGTATATAAGAGCCCAGTGGGAGTGGCCACAGCTTATAGGCCCCAAATATGCTGACAGGTTCCCTTTAAGGTATTGTTTGAAATTAATTTAGCCTGAGGGTTGTAGCTGTAAAAAAAAAAAAAAAAAAAAAAAAAAAATGAAACGGTCAATTATTCTCGCTTTCCCCAGGTCCAATGCTGTCTCTCGGCCAGTGCTCTAGTAACATTACGGTTAGATGGCCTGATCCGCTGAGACCATTGGTGTTCAGGCTCCTCAATACATTTATCCCATCTTTGCCTGTGCGAGTAGAACAAATCTATGGCCGCTATGGGCTGGAATATTTCAGGACAATTTTTGGCCTAAATTGTGGTAAATTTGTCACACTGGAGGCTAAACCCTACCCGCTTTAAAGCCTCTTTCACACATCAGTTTTTTTGCCATCAGTCACAATCCGATTCGTGACCGATGTGACAGATCCGTTGCAGATTGTGGTAAAACTGATGCGACTGATCCATTAAAAAAAAAAAAAACAGATCAGTCGTAGAATTTTTATTTTTTTTTTATGTGAAAAGATATTTGCTATTCAACACCTATGTGAACTCATCGGGGGGGAGGTGGTGGGGGGGGATTTTTCATGACCAGACAAGATTTTACATGTCATCAGAGCATGCTCAGTTGAAAAGAAAAACGGATCCGTCGCCAGAATCCGTCATTTGACGGATCCTGCACCCATAGGCTTCCATTCTAACAAACGACGGATGGCAATGGATCCCTTGCTGTCAGTTTTTTCGACACAGGCAAAAAAAATTCATGTGGACGTCGTCTCCGTTGGCCAGACAAACATTTTATGACCGATCCATCGCACGACGGATGAAACGTGAGGCAATCTGTCACAATCCGTCACTAATACAAGTCAGAGAAAAAAACGGATCCAGCGCTGGATCTGTTTTTTTTTTTTTTTCACAAAACGATGGATTGCGAATGATGGCAAAAAACTGATGTGTGAAAGGGGCCGAAGACGTGGCTTTAACCCCTTCACGACCCATGACTGATATATCCATCATGGATCGTGTGAGGTTAATCCCCACCCCCTGCCGTGGGCAGGTCGCGGCGATCTGCGCACATACCTGCTGTTTTTAACAGCTGACGTGTGTCTGCAAGTTGAGTAGAATCGCTTCCACCTGCAACTTTTAACCCCTTACATCTCGCTGCCAAAGTCTGGCAGCGAGATGTATATGTGCGCGGCCATTACTTTCACTTACCACTTCCCCCACCGGAAGCCACGTGCGTGATCACGTGACTTTCGGTGGTTGCCATGGTAGCACAGGGTCATGTGATGACGCCTGTAGCTAACATGAGTCACTTTCTCTCAGTGCCGGCATACGTCCGGCATTGAGAGCAATGCAGCGTATCTGCAGTTTTCAGCTCTGTAGCTGAGATCTACAGATATGGCAGAGCAATCAGATTGTTGATCCATATAGGCCCCTAGGGGGCTAGTAAAACAAAAAAAGTAAAAAAAAAAGTTTTAAGAAATAAAAAAAACCCCTAAAAGTTCAAATCACCCCCCTTTCACTCCATTGAAAATGAAAGGGTTAAAAAAATATACACATTTGGTATCGCCACGTTCATAAATGCCCGATCTATCAAAATGTAAAATGAAATATTCTGATTGATAAATGGCGTAGCGGCAAAAAAATTCCAAACGCTAAAATTACGGTTTTTTTGGTCGCCGCAAGTTTTGCGCAAAATGCAATAACAGGCGATCAAAACGTAGCATCTGCGCAAAAATGGTACCATTAGAAACTTCAGCTCGATACGCAAAAAATAAGCAGTCACTGGGCCATAGATCCCGAAAAATGAGAACGCTACGGGTTTTGGAAAATGGCGCAAAATGTACGCCACTTTTATTAAACAATCTTGTGAATTTTTTTTAACCCCTTAGATACAAGTAAACCTATACATGTTTGGTGTCTAGAAACTCGCACCAACCTCAGGCATCACATAGATACATCAGTTTTACCATATAGTGAATAAAATATCCCAAAAATTATTGTGCGATTGCACTTTTTTTGCAGCTTGTCTGCACTTGGAATTTTTTTGCTGTTTTCCAGTACAACATATGGTAAAACTTATGGTTTCATTCAAAAGTACAACTCGTCCCGCAAAAAACAAGCCCTCATATGGCAAGATTGACGGAAAAATAAGTTACGGCTCTCAGAAGAAGGGGAGCAAAACCCCCCCCAAAAAACGGAAAAACTGAAAACGCCTGGGGGCTGAAGGGGTTAAAGGCTTCTATAAAACAAAGTGCTGATTTTTTATACAAAAAAGATATGACAATATTTGTGACTGTATGATCCCATTAATATCCTGTTTCTCTCTGTAGTTACAGATGATAATGCTGTGGAGTATGATATTCTGATCCAGCAGGTTGTGTAATGACTTTGTCTAGTTGCCGCTGAATGGATGCCAATATGGCTGTTAGGCCTAAGCCACACGGCGAGAAAAACAGTGCGAGTGGAGTGCGATAAAACATCGCATTCCCCTCGGACCAATTCTAGCCTGTGTGTCAGCACACATGAGCGATTATTTTCTCAGCCCTAATCAGACCGAGAAAACAATCGCAGCATGCTGCGGGTGCAATGCGAGACTCTTTCTCTCCCACCCATTCAAGTGAATGGGGCGAGAGAAAAATCGCACTGCACTCGCGGTACAGCGGTGTACCGCTAGTTCAGGGTGAGAATGGCAATAGCAGACTACGGAGGAGAGAGGGAGATAAATCCCTCCCTCCCCTCCTGAGTGCCGGCCCACCCCCCGCAGCTGAGGTCTGCTCGCACGAACGGACCTCAGTTGCAAGGACACATGCATGACACTCGGCTCTGCTGTACTGCCAGCACGAGCCGAGTCTCATGCAAGGGGATCGCAGTAGTCCCCGTGTGGCCCCGGCCTTATGGTCCTACACAAAGTAGATCTCATCAGCGCTTGGAAGCATTTTCACTTGGCCAGACACCTACATATAGATAAGTGATTGTCTGCTCTATATGACCTACCCTGTGTGCAGGTGATATCACTGAACGCACTCCTCTAGTAGATTGCGATAATAATCATATCTGTGGGGATCTCCTATATTTGGACTGACACAAGCAGGGAGATCTATTTCAGAGGTTATCAGTAAAGTATATTCTGCATTGGTAAAACGTTTACAGCTCTGCATAATAATCAAGCTGTAGTGAACTTAGTGCTTTATCCAAGAGAGTCCAGAATACAAGATTTATTTATTTATTTTTTTTTGGTAGCAAAACTAAAAGTTTTAATAGGCAATAAAGAGACACTTGTGGCTATAGGTATAATATCTGATACATGTTGTTTTGCAATATCAGCAAGAATACTATGATGTATCTGTACCATCCCCCACGAATTTTAAGATTCTGTATGATAAAATTACATGGACTATACCACTTACAATCTTGTATTCCCTATCACAGATAGTGATGATAATGTCATGGCTCCTATGGCAAGACATAATATAGGACAGTGGCCCCCAACCTTTCTTATCTTAAGAGCCACATCCAGGGCTTCACAAGTATCCAGTTCTCAGCCCCTTACCACAGTAGTAATATCCAGAGTTAACTGTTAAATACGTTGAAAAAAGACCTATGTCCATCCAGATCAACCTTCCTCCACCAGTTCCACTGACAGCCAATGCTTTGCAGAAATTACACAAGACCTTATGGCGTCCTCCCTTTAATGGCTGCACGTTTACATTCAGGGGTTCCAACTTTTTCCCCCATTTGGTAGTCTGTCATAAAGCACTGCCACCACAGTATTGCATCCGGCTTCAAGCAACCCTCTAACTAGCAGTATCATTTTATGGTTTGCTTAAAATATTATCCTATTATCCCCGCGACCAGTGTGTGCACATCCAGATCTGCCTTTCTGCACAGGAATACTCACAGAAGTCACCGACTGGACACCTGCTCAATAGCAGTTTGCTAGGCCTGGTTTATTGCACCAAGCTAGGGACAACCGTTAGCCACTTTTGGCTACTGAGTCGCATGTTTGGGACCCTTGATTTAGAAAATTACAGTTCAGCCTTCTGACTTATAAGCCACCTATTTAGGAGGATTATTATTATTATTATTATTATTGTTTATTTATAGAGCACCATTGATTCCATGGTGCTGTACATGAGGGGGTTACATACAGAATACATATACAAGTTACAATAGACAGACTGGTACAGAGGGAAGAGGGCCCTGCCCTTGCGGGCTTACATCCTAAAGGATTTTGGGGAGGAGACAGTAGGTGGGGTGTAGGTGGGGCGGCAGCTCCGCACGGTGGTGGGGCGGCAGCTCCGCACGGTGGTGGGGCGGCAGCTCCGCACGGTGGTGGGGCGGCAGCTCCGCACGGTGGTGGGGCGGCAGCTCCGCACGGTGGTGGGGCGGCAGGAGGATAAAGATGTAAGGGCCCTTTCACATTACGTTTACCTCTGTTGGGGCTTCCATCAGAACACCCCCCGCCCCTCGCAAAACTGGTTTTGGATGCATGCGCTGACGAGGCCATTGACTGTAATGGAGAAGACTGAGTCAGCGTGTGCTCTGTCCTGCACCATTCTGCTTTCACACCTCCGGTTTCTGCAATGCGGCACAATCCGGCACTTTGCAGGAAAATCGCAACCGTTTTTTTTTTTTTTTGCTGCCAGTTGCGTTTTTTCTGCATAGACTTTAATTAGTGCCTTATTGTGCCGCAAGGCCTTGCGTTCCATCCGGTTTTTGCCACATGCGGCAGATTTAGCCGATGCGACGGTCGGATGGAACGTTGCCTGGCACGTTTTTTCGTGCATGCCTATGCGAAAAACGCATCCGGCCGCCGCATGCGGTTTTTGCCACTGCGCATGCTCAGTAGCATGCCGCAAGCGGCAAAAACCGGACGGGCCGCATGGGAAAAACTTATGCAAAGGATGCGGTGTTTTCACCACATCCGTTGCATAGCTTGCACAGCCGGATTGAGCCGCAGAGCTCAAGCCGGATGTGTGAAAGCAGCCTAAGCTTTCTGCAGGCGGACACCCAGACGTAATAGACTACATCTGGAGTGTCAACCTGCAAAAAGCGTATATGGCCGAAAATGGTGCAAGACAGAGCACACACTGACTGTCTTCTCAATTATAGTCAATGGC
Source organism: Anomaloglossus baeobatrachus (assembly GCF_048569485.1). NCBI lineage: Eukaryota > Metazoa > Chordata > Amphibia > Anura > Aromobatidae > Anomaloglossus > Anomaloglossus baeobatrachus. The sequence goes on along the minus strand of NC_134359.1, from coordinate 219,161,975 downwards.
CCCATCAGCACATGCGTCCAAAACCAGTTTTGTGGGGGCGTTCGGACGGAAGCCCTGACAGGACCACTCAATGTAAATAAAACTGCAATGTGAAACCAGCCTAAGGATTATCATACTGTGCTATTAGCAGATAGACTGTACAGGTACTCGCTGACCAGGTGATGTACTGATGCATCATGGGATTGAGAATGGAGCATAAAAGGAGGGTTGTGAGCAAGGCATCAAAATAGAAGAAAAGAGGAGGTGGAAGCTAATGAGGAGCACAGAGGAGCCTGAGCCACATAAAGGAAGTGCACTGCATATAAGAACTGCAGTGTCATACACAATCAGGCAGGGGTACAGGTATAGAATTAAATACTGAGGAAGTGGCACCTGCCGGGTGCCTCCCAAAAGTACAACAGTCCTCTCCCACCGGCTGCTGCTCCTGCAGGGATTATGCATCTCCTTTTGGAAGTCTATAATCACTTTCACGTTACCTCAAGTAACATTAAAAGGAACCTGTCACCAGATTTCTCATGTATAAACAACACTACCACCTTCAGCAGCACCCATGCTGCATTCAGTGGAGGTGCATAATATCCCTAAACACCTAATCTTTTTTCATTTTTAATACTCTTGACTGTCGGATTCTTTAACATGAACAGTGTCTTACTGAGAATCAGAGTTTGAATGGATATGGAGGTGAGGCTGAAGGGCTAGGGTAGATCTGAAGCCTCTGTCACTCCAGCTCTATTCACCACGCAGCACTGCCGCCTCCTGCCTGAAGTCACACAGCAGTCTGTCAATCAAGCAATGACCGTTCTGGGACTAGAGCTGGAGTGACAAGTACTAAACACAACAGCGAAGACATGGACAACGCTATCAGCAGTTTCCTTTTTGGGATCCACCATGGCTTCATGATTTATATAAGTATTAATGGTGTTATCTAAACAAGTGCTTTGGAAACTTGAGACCAGTCTCCCCATGGAGGTGCTCCCTAGTTGTTGATGAGTTTGTGTCCGTAGAAGTGATTGTAGGCCTTTCTTTTGCTGTAGCAATCTCTAGCATAAACACACCACTGAGTTTACATCTGTGACATAAAATAGAGTATACACGCTTATGGATCTAGATCGGCGGTACATTACATTTTACAGAATGGTGTTACCCATCCATGTTCGGGGTGACTCCACAATAAGTAATATCATCCGATGTGCGATTCCTGCATCCTCCACAATGGAACAGGTGACAGATACTTGCTGATAGGCAGGCACATCAGACAGCACTGCTCCCCTCCTATTGCCTGAACAGGGGGCAGCAGACAACCCCGTAAATTGTACAAAAATTCACAAACACCAGTGCAAAGCTAAAATATTAGACCCCCCAACACAGTGGCTAGGCAGATCTGTTCCCGCAATTTCTTACATAAAATCAGTTCCATCCTTCTGAATAGGGTTATTCTGTGGACATGAGGTTTCCAGTTAAATGAGTTATTTGTGACAAGTCAATGGGAAACTTCAGCATTTTCAAACTCTGAGGCTCGATCAAGTAATGATCTGTGGTGAGCACGCTCGCCCATCACTAGTACAACTCCCTTAAAAGTAGTCCCCCTTGTGTGATCTACAACAAAACAAGAACCCATATACTCCCCTCCTGCACTGGCACCATTCCAGCAACGCCAGCACTGGGGTTTGTGTGGCATCACTGCCAATTGTACCTTGCAGTCAGTTAGCAGCTGCTATAAGGCTATGTGTCCACGGTAGAATGTACCTGCGGATTTTTCTGCATGAAAATCCGCGACTTTCGCGGCAAATCCGCACCTTATTTTTGCCGCGGATTACCGCGAAATTGCCGCGGATTTTGATGCGGATTTTTTTTTTCCCCATTCTATACCCAAAATCCGCACCAAAATCCGCAACAATAATTGACATGCTGCAGATTTTTCCGGATCAAAATCCGCGGCAAATCCGCCGCGGAAAAATCCGCAGCATGGACACAGCATTTCCAAAATGCCATTGAAATGGCTTGGAAGTGCCGCTGCTGCAGATTTTCGGAAAATCCGCGGCAAAATCCGCAGCGTGGGCACATAGCCTTAGGCTATGTGCACACGTTGCGTTTTTTTCAGGGCAGAAAAAACGCACCTTCTGGCAGAGGGTACAATTGTTAACAATACGCTTTGATAAAAAACGCATGTGTTTTTACATGTGTTTTTACATGTGTTTTTACATGTGTTTTTACATGTGTTTTTACATGTGTTTTTACATGTGTTTTTACATGTGTTTTTACATTTTTTTTTTTTTTTTTTTTTTTTAGGTGCGTTTTTGAACACTTTTCAGTGATTAATAAAGTTGGTTGAACCGTAGGGGAAAAAAAAACCTGTGTTGTCATTTCCTTCTCCACATTCTCTACATTCTCCATTGTGGAAACAGAGTGCCATAAGCAAGGCATAGACTCCACCTAATCAACAGAAAATAGTGACGGACATGAAATCATAACATCCATGTGCTAGAAAATAAAAAAAAAAAATGAAGGGAAAACTATTATAAAAAGGATGGATAAATAGAAAAGCATAGAAGGATGGATGGATAACTAGATAGAAAAGAAAAGCATTGAAGGATTGAAAAATAGAGAGATGGAAATAAAAGAGAGATGAGAACTCAAAGAGACAACAACAAAACGTGGAGCCCACAGGTTGTTATCCAATTTCTTGTGAGCGCAGGGATACCCCACATGTGGCCAAAAACCTCTGTTTGGGTAAATGGGAGGGCTTGGAATGGAAGGAGCACCATTTTTTGGAAAAGTTGAAATTGCGTGCACCATGTCACATTAGCAGGGCCTGTTGGGTACCTATACATCAGAAACCCCCACAAGTGACACCATTTTGGAATCTGGATTCCTCAAGGATTTTATTCAGGAGTATAGTAAGCATTTTGAATCCACAGGTACTTCACAAAAATGTTGCTGTAGCAACAAATTTCTCACTGTTAGGCTATGTGGCCATGATCCAGCGACACGGCGTCTAGTACAGGGTTCCCAAACTCCAGTCCTCAAGGCCCACCAACAGTGCATATTTTCAGGATTTCCTTAGCATTGCATGGGTGTTGGAACCAGCACCTGGGCAGGTAATTACATTAACACCTGTGCAATACTAAGGAAATCCCAAAAACCTGCACTGTTGGTGGGCTTTGAGGACTGGAGTTGGGGACCTCTGGTCTAGTACACAGTGTCAGCCTTCCTGCAGAGATGTGAGTGTTGTCCACGGGAGAACGCAGCTGCCCATGCCCACGATTTGGCTTCAGGCTGCTGTGGACTTTAGCTCTATTCTACCTGCAGAGAACACTCCTCTCCGCAGCATAAATTGACATTATGAGGTTCAGGAAGCCGTGCCACAGGCCAGTTTATGCTGCGGAGAAAAGAAGCACAGTGGGCATGGGATTTCTAAAAATCCTTCCACTGTGCTTCTACTGCACAATGCAGCGTTATGGACGCAGGGAAAACCCTCTGCGCTCAAAATGCTGCAAACCCTGATCATGGGCGCAGAGCCTAAAATGCGTCAACGGTTGAATGGATGTCAAACATATATATGTCCCACCCCCCTGCATATTCTAAGCTGGCGCTCTTTAGTGCCTTTCATGTGGCACTAAAGGGTGCCTAGCCTTGTATTTAGCAAAAAAAATAAAAAAAGACGTGGGGTCCCCCCTATTTTTGATAGCCAGTTAGGGTAAAGCATACAGCTTTAGCCTGCTAACCACAGCTGACAGCTTCATCTTGTCTGGTGATCAATTTGGAGGGCTCCCCAGGCTCTTTATTTTTTTTTTTTTTTTCATTTATAAATAAATAATTTAAAAAAACAAAACGTGGGGTCCCCCCAAATTAGATCACCAGCCAAGGTGAAGCTGACAGCTGGGGTCTGGTATTCTCAGGATGGGAAGAGTCATGGTTATTGGACTCTTCCCAGCCTAAAAATAGCAGGCCGCAGCCGCCCCAGAAGTGGCGCATCCGTTAGATGCGCCATTCCTGGCCCTTCGCCCCAACTCATCTCGTTGCACTGGTGCGGTGGCAAACGGGGTAATAAATGGGTTTGATACCAGATGTGTAATGTCACCTGGCATCAAGCCCAGCAATTAGTGATGTCACGGCGTCTATTTGATACCAGACATAACTAATTGACTGTAAACAATAGCAAAAAAAATTGACAACAAAAAAAAATTATTTGAAAAAACACTGCCCAAAACATTCCCTCTTTCACCAATTTATTGAAAAGAAAAAAAAGGGGCCCCTGTAATCCATTTTGGATGTCCCACGTCGACTCTGGACCTTCTAGAATATAGGGGGCCACGCTCAGGGAACGTGTCCCCTATTTTCTAGCAGTGCAGACCCTCCATGTGAGGAGTGTGGGTGCAAAGAATCTGCACCCACTCACCCCGGGTCACAGCTGCAGTGTGCCGAGCAGCCGGCCCGCGTCTCTGAACACTGCTGAGCTGTCAGATGCTCTGCACATGTGACCGGCGTCTGCTGTGAAGGAGGAGGGGGCCGCGGGGGATCAGCGCTGCGACAGGACAGGTACGGGGGAATACCGGGGGGCTTTCCTGAACTTTGCCAGGAAGTGAGGTCAACAGGAAACCTCTTGACCTCACTTCCAGGTAAATGCCTGCGTTCTGTATGCCGATAAAGCATGCGGACCGCAACAAAAATGCAGCGAACTGCGGTGTAGCTGCGTTCTGACCCACATTTCAATGGGTGGAGAACGCAGCTACAACGCACAAAAGAAGTGACATGCTGCTTTATTATCTGCACCGATTTTTGGCATCCAAAACGCTGCGTTTAGAAACGCAGCGTGTGACGCAGCGTGTGCATTGATTTTTCGGCTTTCTCATAGACTTTGCTGGGGAAGCAGGATGCATGCAATTTGGCACTGAAACGCTGCGGTTCTAAACGCAGCGTTTCCGTGGGAAAAAATGCAACGTGTGCACACAGCCTTAGGCTGCCGCTTTCTTACTTCCCATGGATGAATACTGGACAAGTGGAAGAAGTGAGAGTGCAGCCGCCCAATAATGGCAGCTGGCTGGCTGCAGGGCTCACGTGGCATAAAGTCATTCAAAAAATATGGCATTGATCGGGGTGGTTTTTTTTTTTTATTTTTTTATTTTAAATGGTGGACTAAATTTAACTGCTTTCACGCACTGGAATAAATTAAGTCACTGAAGAAAAAACATCCCACTGTTGTGTACGACCCTTATACAGAACTCTATGGGTGCTGACTACAAGTGCGGTGAAGTCTGCTCCTTCAGACGTCGTGTCTTTCCAGTTTTATGTAGATAAGGCTCCAGTGAGAGTCCTCACCACCTTAAGCATAACATTGTACTCTCCATAAGGCCGGGGCCACACAGGGATTTGTGCGAGTCCTCACATGACACTCGGCTCACACTCGTGTCATGCGACTTTGGTACGACGTTTCTCTCGCCCCATAGACTTGAATGGGTGCGAGTGAAACGGAATCACATTCCATTCGCAGCATGCTGCAATTGTTCTCTCTGTTCGAATAGGGCTGAGAAAAAAATTTCTCATGGGAGCTGCTCCATAGAGTAATATTGGCCCCAGTGGAATGCGATTTATTTTATCGCATTCCACTCGCTCTGTATTACTTGCCGTGTGTGCTGACCCTAAAGCGCCAGCTGCGAGCACACTTTATTAATGTCACCATTTGGCGGGGGGGGGTGTATAATATTTTTTTTTTGTCCAATCAGAGCTGAGCTGGCAGTGACTGTTGGGATTCACCTTTACAATTTACTCTAATATTCAGGAGGAGGAACAGCAAAATTATGAGAAGATGCTCCAAGATGATTTAACAGAACCCAAGTGTTTAGTAAAGCTGATAAGTCAGGGGTAGAGCCAGCTCAGTCACTGCAGTACGAAGATGTGACGTTCCAATACACTTAGGCCCTGTGCGCACTGGAAAATGGAATTTTCTCAAGAAAATTCCGCAGGTATTCAAAGATTACCGCACCCGTGGTAAAAAACCGCGGCAAACCGCACCCGAGAACCGCATTCGGTTTGCCGCGGGTTTACCGCGGTATTGCCGCGGTTTTGCCGCGTGCGGGTTGGTACATGTGCTTTATTGCATTCAATGCAATAAAGCACATTGAAAAAAAGTAATTTCATTCTGAGATAGAGGGATGGATAGAGGGATGGATAGAGGGATGGATAGAGGGATGGATAGAGGGATGGATAGAGGGATGGATAGAGGGATGGATAGAGGGATGGATAGAGGGATGGATAGAGGGATGGATAGAGGGATGGAGTCCCTGTGAGCACACGCTGCATTTCTCACGGTCAGCAGTGAGTTCACATTACCGGCCGTGGGAAATGACCGGTAATTACCTCTGCTGTCTCGCTGCGAGGCTGCATTCAATCAGCGCTGTGTGTCAGTCGCGGCTGGATGTAAGCAGCGCAGGACCTGTGGATTACGCCGGAGCTGTGGATTATGTCGGAGCTTTGTTTCGGGAGGGGTTAATAAAAGGGTGAACGAGGCTTATTTGTGTTTTATTTAAAATAAAGGATTTTTCTGTATGTTTTCACTTTACTTACGGGTTGATCAGGTCAGCTGTCTCATAGACGCTGCCATGATCAAGCCTGGAGTTAATGGCGGTGATCCGCCACCATTAACTCCTTGTTTTACCTTGACTGCCACTGATACACGGCAGCAGGAAGAGCCGGGGACACTCCGGTACCACCGCATAATGCATGAGACAGTGCCGGGGCAGCTGTGGCTGATATTCTCGGCTGGGGGAGGGAGGCGGGGGACATTATCCCTGCCCCTCGCCCTCCCCAGCCTGAAAATACCGGGCTGCCGCTGTGTGCTTACCTCAGCTGGACGGTAAATATACAGCGGAGCCCACGTGTTTTGTTTTCTATGTGTCTGTGTTCTATGTCTGTGATGTGTGTCTGTGTCTGTGATCTGTGTGTTTACTCTCTGCTCCGCTTCCTCTTCCTGTAATGACATCACTTCCCTGCAAAACCGCAGGCAGCGATGCACATTACCGGAGGTAAACCGCGAAATACCGCAGGGAATATTGCAGGAAAATGCAGTGAACCGCACAGAATTTGCTGCCTGCGTTATTCCCTGCGGGATTTCACGATTACATTGGAGTCAATGGAGTGAAATCCCGCAGCGATGTGCAGAAAAGAAGTGACATGCAATTTGTTTTTGCTGCGGTAATCCCGCAGCAAAACATGCAGCTGTCAAAATCCGCCTAGTGCGCACAGGATTTTTTTTTTCCCCATAGGTTTTGCTGGTGAATCACTGCAGAGATGTTCTGAACATTTTCTGCAGCGAAACATGCAGCAAAACCGCAGAAAATCCGCGGCAAAAACCAGCAAGTGCGCACAGGGCCTTATGGTTTTGATTCCGCACCACTTTCAGTACTGGAGGATTTTCAGAATAGCATTCACTGGGAAAAACATCAAACCTGGTGCAAATGGGCTGAGCGGCTAACAATAAGCTTACTTAGAGGTGATGAGCGTGCAGACCCCAGATCAGGTGCCGTGGCCAACCACATTTTTCTTATACCCGGTTTGATACATCTTCCACATTACTTACAATTGGAGACTTAAATGGGTTTTCCCCACAAAGTTAATTTTAATCAATACATGTTGGAATAATAATAATTTCCACAATTGGATGTTTTGGGTTTTTTTTCCTTGTGCTGAGATAATCTTATATATGTGCTCCTGCTATGTACTGTGTAATGGCCGTGTCTGACTGTACAGGAACACACTATGATCATACCACAGCTCCTGGGCCGGTGAGGAAGTAAAAACGTATACAGACATTACAGCACGGGATCACAGCTGATTCTTTTTGTGAGGTAAAACATTTCCCTACTGTTTGTAAAAAATGTTTTATCTCAAAGAAATAATTGTGATCCCGTGCTCTAATGGCTTTATGATCAGACCATGTCCCTGTAAAGTCAGACACAGCCATTAGACAGTACATTTATAAGATCATCTCTGCACAGGAGCAATGTCTTTAACCCCTTCACGACCACGGGCCGTAAAATTACGTTCTATTTTAACGTGACTTAACGACCAGGGACGTAATTTTACGGCCTAAACTTCATTTGATTGCCGTGGCCATAGCAACGGCTTTCAAATGATGTCCCCTGCTGTTTCTTACAGCAGGGGACCTTTGCTTGACCCCAGGGGGGGTGGCACTGCCACCCCCTATCGACGATCGATGTGATTGGCTGTTCAAATCTGAACCGCCAACCACATCGATCGCACTAATTTCGGCAAAAATAATGCCCGAATTAGTGCGATCCTGTGAGATCCAGCTATGAGATGCCGCAGCTGCTGCAGCATATCATAGGTGGACCTCAAACATGCCGCCCCCAGCCCCTGCAGCACTGATTGGAGCGATCGTGCTATGACGCGCAATCGCTCCAATCAGTGTGCAGTGGGGCGGTCTGATCTGCCGGTGGCCGCCCTCCCCAGGCCTGTGCTGGCCTGCGAGCCCTCCCCCAACATGGCTGCAGCGTGCAGTGGCTGGTACTTGTGGTACCACGCCACCGCTGTTGCTGCTGCCGCCGTCGCTGAGGTCACCGCTGCTGCTGCTGCACGTGAGTAGTGTGCTCACTTTGCATACCGTGCGCGCTCCCGTGGTGCCCCTGCGCGCTGCCGTGATAGCCCCTGCCGTGCCCCCCCCGCGATCTGCTCCCCCCAACCCCCCCCCCCCCCCCCGACATCCCGATCTGCTCCCCCCGCGATCTGACTGCCTCCCCCATTATCTTTATTCTGCTTCTGCAGCTCCCTCTCCGGTCTCCCAATCTGCTCTCCCCCCTCCCCCTCTGCTCTCAACCCCCCCCTCTGCTCTCAACCCCCTCTCTCCCCCTCTGCTCTCCCCCGACGTCCTCTTACCTGTCTTCACCGGCCTGATCACATCTGCGTCCATCGCTGGGTCCTTCCTGTGCATTCTGCTGATCTGCCTGCTGCTCCTGTAAAGCTGTCCATCTCTCTGCCATCTGTTCCTCTGCAGCTCTTCTGGTCAGTGATCCTCCTGCTAGTCCTCTGGGTACTGTGAGTATAACTTTTTTTTTTTTTCCGTATCCCCTGTCCATTTTTACACCTCATCCGACCGTGCGTCCCGCCAAGCGCTGATCAGGGATGCAGATAACGGATCGGCATCCCTGCTCAATGTTTGGCGTGACTTTTTTCCGTATCCCCGACGCTTTTTGTATCGCATCCATCCGTGCGTCCCGCCAAGCGCTGATCAGGGATGCACATAACGGATCGGCATCCCTGCTCAATTTTTGACGTGACTTTTTTTTCCGTATTCACGACGCTTTTTGTATCGCATCCGTCCGTGCATCCCGCCGAGTGCTGATCAGGGATGCAGATAACGGATCTGCATCCGTGTTCAGTTTTTGGCGTGACTTTTTTCCGTATTCACGACGCTTTTTGTATCACATCCGTCCGTGCGTCCCGCCGAGCGCTGATTAGGGATGCAGATAACGGATCGGCATCCCTGCTCAATTTTTGACGTGACTTTTTTCCGTATTTGCGACGCTTTTTGTATCGCATCCGTCCGTGCGTCCCGCCAAGCGCTGATCAGGGATGCACATAACGTATCTGCATCCATGGTCAATTTTTGGCGTGACTTTTTTTTTACGTATCCCCGACGCTTTTTTTTTTATCGCATCCGACCGTGCGTCCTGCAGCGGCCGATCAGTGCACTGCGTCTGTGCGTTTGAAAAGTCAAATGGCGCTCCTTCTCTTCTGAGCCCCGCCGTGCGCCCAAACAATTACTTTCCACCACATGTGAGGTATCTACGTACTCAGGAGAAATTGCACAATACGTTTTATGGTGCATTTTTTCCTGTTACCCTTGTGAAAAAAAAAGCTACCTAGTTGAAGCAACCGTTTTGTGGTAAAAAAAAAATTTTTTCTTTTCACGGCTCAACGTTATAAACTTCTGTGAAGCCCCCAGGTGTTCAAAAGTGCTCACCAAACATCTAGAAAAATTATTTGAGGGCTCTAGTTTCCAAAATGGTGTCACTTGTGGGGGAGCTCCATTGTTTAGGCACCATAGGGGGTCTCCAAACGTGACATGGCGTCCGCTAATGATTCCAACCAATTTTGCTGTCAAATGGCGCTCCTTCTCTTCTGAGCCCCGCCATGCGCCCAAACAATTACTTTCCACCACATGTGAGGTATCTGCGTACTCAGGAGAAAATGCACAATACATTTTATGGTGCATTTTTTCCTGATAGCCTTGTGAAAAAAAAAGCTACCTAGTTGAAGCAACAGTTTTGTGGTAAAAAAAAAAATTTTTCTTTTCACGGCTCAACGTTATAAACTTCTGTGAAGCCCCCAGGTGTTCAAAGTGCTCACCAAACATCTAGAAAAAATATTTGAGGGCTCTAGTTTCCAAAATGGGGTCACTTGTGGGGGAGCTCCATTGTTTAGGCACCATAGGGGGTCTCCAAACGTGACATGGCGTCCGCTAATGATTCCAACCAATTTTGCTGTCAAATGGCGCTCCTTCTCTTCTGAGCCCCGCCATGCGCCCAAACAATTACTTTCCACCACATGTGAGGTATCTGCGTACTCAGGAGAAAATGCACAATACATTTTATGGTGCATTTTTTCCTGATAGCCTTGTGAAAAAAAAAGCTACCTAGTTGAAGCAACAGTTTTGTGGTAAAAAAAAAAATTTTTCTTTTCACGGCTCAACGTTATAAACTTCTGTGAAGCCCCCAGGTGTTCAAAGTGCTCATCAAACATCTAGAAAAAATATTTGAGGGCTCTAGTTTCCAAAATGGGGTCACTTGTGGGGGAGCTCCATTGTTTAGGCACCTCAGGGAGTCTTCAAACCCGACATGGCGTCCGCTAATTAGTGCAGCTAATTTTGCGTTCAAAAATTCAAATGGCGCTCCTTGCCTTCCGAGCACTGCGGTGTGTCCAAACATTTGATTTCCACCACATATGAGGTATCTGCGTACTCAGGAGAAAATGGACAATACATTTTATGTTGCATTTTTTCCCGATACCCTTGTGAAAAAAAAAGCTACCTAGTTGAAGCAACAGTTTTGTGGTAAAAAAAATTTTTTTTCTTTTCACGGCTCAACGTTATAAACTTCTGTGAAGCCCCCAGGTGTTCAAAGTGCTCATCAAACATCTAGAAAAAATATTTGAGGGCTCTAGTTTCCAAAATGGGGTCACTTGTGGGGGAGCTCCATTGTTTAGGCACCTCAGGGGGTCTTCAAACCCGACATGGCGTCCGCTAATGAGTGCAGCTAATTTTGTGTTCAAAAATTCAAATGGCGCTCCTTCCCTTCCGAGCTCTGCCGTGCGCCCAAACAATTGATTTTTACCACATATGGGGTATCAGCGTACTCAGGAGAACATGCACAATAAATTGTATTGTGTACTTTCTCTTTTCTCCCTTGTAAAAATGAAAATTTTATGGCTAAAGTAACATTTTTGTGTTAAAAAGTAAAATTTTCATTTTTTCGTCTACATTGCTTTGGTTCCTGTGACGCACCTAAAGGGTTAATAAACTTCTTGGATGTGGTTTTGAGCAGTGTTGAGGGGTGCAGTTTTTAGAATGGGGTCACTTTTGGGTATTTTCTGTCACCTCGGCCTCTCAAAGTCACTTCAAATGTGATGTGGTCCCTAAAAAAAATATTTTGTAAATTTTGTTGGAAAAATTAGAAATTGCTGATGAACTTTGACCCCTTCTAACTTCCTAACGAAAAAAAAATTTCTTTCGAAAATTGCGCTGATGTAAAGTTGACATGTGGGAAATGTTATTTAGTAACTATTTTGTGTGACATATCTCTCAGATTTATGGGCATAAATTTTCAAAGTTTGAAAATTGCGAAATTTTCCAAATTTTCGCACAATTTCCTAAATTTTCACAAATAAACGCAAAAAGTATCGGCCAAAATTTACCACTGACATGGAGTACAATATGTCATGAAAAAACAATGTCAGAATCGCCAGGATCCGTTGAAGCATTCCTGAGTTATAACCTGTCAAAGTGACACTGGTCAGAATTGCAAAAAATGGCCCGGTCATTAGGGTGTTTTAGTGGCCGGGGGTGAAGGGGTTAAACATCCAATTGTAGAAATTATTATTCCAAGATCTATTGATTAAAATCAACTTTGTCCGTGGAGATCTAGTACCTATCTCAGCCCTATCTACAGGTCCACTCACTGTCATTTCTCAGGAATGCAGGGACGGACTGGTCATGTAAAGGTATTGCTAGACTTTATCTTTGAAGCATATCCTTTAAAATGTTAGGCGTGTCAAATCCTGCTAACATATTTCCTTAATATGCAAATTGCCTCTTCAGAGAGGAAGGCGACTTGAACTTTAGTGTCACCTATTGGAGGTAGCAATCCTAAAACTCAATATCGACCCTTTAACGTACTTCCTTAAGGGGTCAATATTGACTTTTGGCTGGGGCCACACAGGGACTACTGTGATCCTCGCATGACACTTGGCTCACGATGGCAGCACAGCAGGAGCAGTGTCATGCGAGTGTCATTGCGACTGAGGTCCGAACATGCGATCGAACCACAGCGGAGGAGGGGAGGGAGGAATTTATCTCCCTCTCTCCTCCGTAGCTGGCTATTGCCATTCTTGCCCTGCACTTGCGGTACACCAGTGTACTGTGAGTGCACTGCGATTTGTCTCTCGCCCCATAGACTTGAATGGGTGCGAGAGAAAAAGGATCGCATTAGTCACAGCATGCTGCGATTGTTTTCTTGGTTCGATTAGGGCTGAGAAAATAATTGCTCATGTGTGCTGGCATACAGGCTAATATTGGTCCAAGGGGAATGCCGGAATGTTTTATTGCATTCCGCTTGCTCCGATTTTCATGCCGTGTCTTAGGCCTTAGGATTGCTACTTCTAGTAGGTGACACTAGAGTTCAACTCCTCTTCCTATCTGAAGATGCAATTTGCATATTGAATTTCCCAGAGGAGCATGCAAGGCTTAAAGTCTATACTGTCACTCTCCACAAGGAGAAAACTTACAATAATACAGCACTTGGTTTTTGTAATTCTAGAAGCCAAATTTTGACAGATCCCATCACACTTCATTGTGATGACCCATTACTACTAGAAGCAGTAGATAAGTAGATATGCCTCTGCAGCATGGAATAGGATTGTCAGCTTCAGAGCAAAACCTGTAAGAATCCTTCAGCTCCTCTGATTCTGTGGCACTCTTATGTTTCAGGCAGTGTCACTGCACCCCAGAGGTAATCTGTGGGTACGGGTGAAGGTGCACGCACCCAGAGAGGACTGAAGAAACAATTGTTCTACAAGCAGAGATTTCACAATATGTGCTCCAGAAGAAATAAATGTGATTATCTCTACAATGCAGTGACTGTTAAAAACAGGAAAAAAAGGGACCTCTGATTTTAACAGGGCGTCTTACTCTTTAAAATACATTAAAGAAGCACTCCCCTCAATATTTTTTTTTTTTCCCCCCATTTAATATGCGTGTATTAATATAATCCCATTACACAGCTTCCTGCGACTCTTACTGATGTCACTTATCTGCAGACTCCTAATCACACAGCATTCTGCGTGACCCGAAATGTTTTTTAAAATACAGGTCTATAGTGCGTCAGAACGAGGTTCCATAGACTTGCAATGTAAAAGCCACTTCTGGCTCACAGAGCACAGTGTGACCTGGAGAATCTGAGGTGCAGTGACATCACTGAGAAGAGGAGCAGAACGGCGCTGGATACCACCGGAGAGGATGGCAGTAGGTGAGCATATTAATATATTCACACTACACCAAATACACACACATTTAATGGAAAAAAAAATTATAGGAGAAAATCTTTTTTTTTTTTTTTTTTTTTTTTATTTAGAGAAATTGCAAAGTTGCTTTTTTTACAAGTACTTTGCAATTTTACCTCTTTAATAGGATAAGACAACCTTATCTGCCACAACTTCCACTGACCTAAATGTTCTGCTGACTCCTAATATTACTGTCTAGTAAATGGAGCGCAGGGCTGAAGCCGCTCTGTGGAGCGGCCCCGAGTGATGGAGACCTACAGCTATTAATGCAGATCACTACTATGTATTTCATCATGAAAATACAACAAAACAGGAGGGCAAATAACCTGCCTTTATTGATTTTAGACACTTTTTACATCTTGCATACAAAATATTGGCTCTTTTGCACAAACTGCATGAAGTTAAAAAACAAAAAAACCCAGCAGTTTGGGCATTTGCCCTGAATATAGGACCTCACTTCTGCAATTTTCTGAATGCAAAGAATAGCCAGAAAATAAACTGTTATTTAAAGGGAACCTGTCACTAGAATTTTTGCTATTAAACTAAAAGATTCCCCTTCTGCAGCTCCTGGGCTGCATTCTAGAAAGGTTCCTCTTGCTAATGGCCCCCCTTTCAGACCTAATTAAATATTTTATAAAATCTTACCTTTTGTATGCTAATGAGCTTTGCTGGCTACGGGGGCAGGCTGTATTGCGTCCGTTTTTCCCCTTCCTGCTGCTTTTCGCCGTCCCCCAGTGTTGATTGACATAGATGAGAGCCACCGCCCACATCTTCCACAGTGCTCCTGAAGTCTCACGCATGCCCTGTGGCACTATCGCGGGACTGAGCACTGTTCAAAATCGCTAGCGCCGGTGATGTTATTGCGCAGGCGCGAGATTATGGGCGGGTACTTGGACGACGCTAGTGATGACCTTTTTATACTCTTAAAGCACCACTCCAGCGTATTGGTGGGTTTTTTTTGTTTTTTTTTCCCCTCCCTCCACCACTGTAGGGGCTTTCTAAGGTCCCAACTGTTAAACTCACTGTCCAGCATTTTCACCTTTTTTCAGAGTCGCTCTGGTCCCATGGTGCCATCTTGTGACCAAAACGACGAGTAGCCAGAAGTCAGAAGTTATTTCACAAGCTCTTAATACAAGTCTGTGAGAGCAGAATGAGGCTTTCATAGACACATATTGCAGAGCGATCTCCAATGCACTACATGACACACTGGAGGTGAAGATGGCGGCGGGTAGCAATAAGACATGGGCAGGAAAAGTAGATAAATAGTACCACTCCAGCAATGGAGAAAAATCGCTGGATATATTGCAGTCATGCGATTACTGTTTACCGCTGTGTACGGCAGCAGCGCTCTGAGCAGCACATGAATCTGATAGTTCAGACATAAAGTCCCCTAAGGGGACTAATAAAATCAGTAAAAATGTAAGCGTTCAAGTCGCCCCCCTTTTGCCCTGTTGAAAACTATATAAAAATACACATTTGGTATCTACGCGCTCAGAAATGCCCGATCTATCAGAATGTAAAATAAATTAATCTGATCGGTACATGGCGTGGCAAAAAAAAAAATCAAATCATCAGAATTGGGGTTTTTTTTGTCACTGCAACATTGTATTAAAATGTAATAACAGGCGATCAAAACGATCTAATTAAACATCAGATTAAAGTCGCAAAAATAACCCACCACTGAACCCCAGATCCTGAAAAATGAGAGCGCTGCGGGTCTTTCCCAAACTTCTGAACTTCCCCCCCCACACACACTACCACGAGCCACAGCAGACCCTCCTCCCTGACAGTGACATCTTGCTCTGCTCCCCTCAAAGTAACCAAGCATCTCCAACGCTCAGTATTTTACTGTATACAGAGTACTTTAACACTAGAAGTCCCAGAGAGGGGTCATTTAACATTTCTACCTTTGGAACCCAGAGACAGGTCGAATGACCTGAAGGATTTTAGCTAACTTCCTATAATCACCGTCTTTTGTCCTGTAATTAAGGCCATTACTGTCGCACCACAGGAGGTTGTTTTCCATTGAGTTTAGCCATTTACTTTCTAGTTAGTTCTATTCAGTTTGGACTAAGGGTCATTTGTCCCTCTTTGAGGACTTCAGGGGGGGAGCTCGAAATTTCTGGGACTTCTAGTGTTAACCCTCAACTGGTGAGGTGGGGTTTGCAACACCCCAGGGAAATTTTGTTCAGCTGCATTCATTGAAACATGCTGGTATGAATCATCAATGTATTACATTTTCCAATACTTGTGGGTCTCAAAAATTTGTTATACTCGTGTGTAATCAGTCGCCAATAAGAAAACGATTAAAACACGTGATCTTTGCATTCTCTATAAAAATTAGGGATTTCTAAACACTGGGGTATAGGAAGCACATCACCAGTTGCGTGACAAAAATCCCACCTCACCAATTGAGGGTTACATTTATTTCCAACCCCCCCAAGGCCAGAATATGCACTTCCACAGCTGCACTTATGTTTAGGCCTACTCACAAAAGTCACAATCTGGTTCCCCGCTCTGCATAGCTGTCAGCTAAACCTGCTGCTAATGCACCAAACTGGCAGACAGCCGCGAGCCACGTCGTAAGCCCTCAAGTGATAGGCTGGGGACCCCTGCACATACACACTTACAAGTTTTGCTGATTGGTGATGGTCTGGATCCAAGACTCTCACCAATTGCAGGAAAAAACTGTCCTGAAGTGGTTCATTAGTAGAGGTCTGGGTCCTGAGACCCTCAAATATTGCTCAAGACTGCCCTGAAGTAGAGCAGTGTATGGGTTAAATAGTAAGTTACTGGGTCTGTACACCGCTCTGTGCACGCCCCCCTCCGGCTGCCTGATCCCTCGGCCCCCCCCTCCAGCTGCCTCTGCCTGATCCCTCGGCCCCCCCTCCAGCTGCCTCTGCCTGATCCCTCGGCCCCCCTCCAGCTGCCTCTGCCTGATCCCTCGGCCCCCCCTCCAGCTGCCTCTGCCTGATCCCTCGGCCCCCCCTCCAGCTGCCTCTGCCTGATCCCTCGGCCCCCCCTCCAGCTGCCTCTGCCTGATCCCTCGGCCCCCCCTCCAGCTGCCTCTGCCTGATCCCTCGGCCCCCCCTCCAGCTGCCTCTGCCTGATCCCTCGGCCCCCCCTCCAGCTGCCTCTGCCTGATCCCTCGGCCCCCCCTCCAGCTGCCTCTGCCTGATCCCTCGGCCCCCCTCCAGCTGCCTCTGCCTGATCCCTCGGCCCCCCCCTCCAGCTGCCTCTGCCTGATCCCTCGGCCCCCCCTCCAGCTGCCTCTGCCTGATCCCTCGGCCCCCCCTCCAGCTGCCTCTGCCTGATCCCTCGGCCCCCCCTCCAGCTGCCTCTGCCTGATCCCTCGGCCCCCCCTCCAGCTGCCTCTGCCTGATCCCTCGGCCCCCCCTCCAGCTGCCTCTGCCTGATCCCTCGGCCCCCCCTCTAGCTGCCTCTGCCTGATCCCTCGGCCCCCCCTCCAGCTGCCTCTGCCTGATCCCTCGGCCCCCCCTCCAGCTGCCTCTGCCTGATCCCTCGGCCCCCCCTCCAGCTGCCTCTGCCTGATCCCTCGGCCCCCCCCCTCCAGCTGCCTCTGCCTGATCCCTCGGCCCCCCCTCCAGCTGCCTCTGCCTGATCCCTCGGCCCCCCCTCCAGCTGCCTCTGCCTGATCCCTCGGCCCCCCCTCCAGCTGCCTCTGCCTGATCCCTCGGCCCCCCCTCCAGCTGCCTCTGCCTGATCCCTCGGCCCCCCCTCCAGCTGCCTCTGCCTGATCCCTCGGCCCCCCCTCCAGCTGCCTCTGCCTGATCCCTCGGCCCCCCCTCCAGCTGCCTCTGCCTGATCCCTCGGCCCCCCCCCCAGCTGCCTCTGCCTGATCCCTCGGCCCCCCCCCCCCCAGCTGCCTCTGCCTGATCCCTCGGCCCCCCCCTCTAGCTGCCTCTGCCTGATCCCTCGGCCCCCCCCTCTAGCTGCCTCTGCCTGATCCCCTCGGCCCCCCCCTCTAGCTGCCTCTGCCTGATCCCCTCGGCCCCCCCTCTAGCTGCCTCTGCCTGATCCCCTCGGCCCCCCCCTCTAGCTGCCTCTGCCTGATCCCCTCGGCCCCCCCCTCTAGCTGCCTCTGCCTGATCCCCTCGGCCCCCCCCTCTAGCTGCCTCTGCCTGATCCCCTCGGCCCCCCCCTCTAGCTGCCTCTGCCTGATCCCCTCGCCCCCCCCTCCAGCTGCCTCTGCCTGATCCCCTCGCCCCCCCCTCCAGCTGCCTCTGCCTGATCCCCTCGCCCCCCCCCCTCCAGCTGCCTCTGCCTGATCCCTCGGCCCCCCCTCCAGCTGCCTCTGCCTGATCCCGTCGCCCCCCCCACCCCCTCCAGCTGCCTCTGCCTGATCCCCTCTGCCCCCCCCCTCCAGCTGCCTCTGCCTGATCCCCTCTGCCCCCCCCCCCTCCAGCTGCCTCTGCCTGATCCCTCGGCCCCCCCCTCCAGCTGCCTCTGCCTGATCCCTCGGCCCCCCCCTCCAGCTGCCTCTGCCTGATCCCTCGGCCCCCCCCTCCAGCTGCCTCTGCCTGATCCCTCGGCCCCCCCCTCCAGCTGCCTCTGCCTGATCCCTCGGCCCCCCCTCCAGCTGCCTCTGCCTGATCCCCTCGCCCCCCCACCCCCTCCAGCTGCCTCTGCCTGATCCCCTCGCCACCCCCCCCTCTAGCTGCCTCTGCCTGATCCCCTCGGCCCCCCCCTCTAGCTGCCTCTGCCTGATCCCCTCGGCCCCCCCCTCTAGCTGCCTATGCCTGATCCCCTCGGCCCCCCCCTCTAGCTGCCTCTGCCTGATCCCCTCGGCCCCCCCCTCCAGCTGCCTCTGCCTGATCCCCTCGGCCCCCCCCTCCAGCTGCCTCTGCCTGATCCCCTCGGCCCCCCCCTCCAGCTGCCTCTGCCTGATCCCCTCGGCCCCCCCCTCCAGCTGCCTCTGCCTGATCCCTCGGCCCCCCCCTCCAGCTGCCTCTGCCTGATCCCTCGGCCCCCCCCCTCCAGCTGCCTCTGCCTGATCCCGTCGCCCCCCCCACCCCCTCCAGCTGCCTCTGCCTGATCCCCTCTGCCCCCCCCTCCAGCTGCCTCTGCCTGATCCCCTCGGCCCCCCCTCCAGCTGCCTCTGCCTGATCCCCTCGCCCCCCCCTCCAGCTGCCTCTGCCTGATCCCTCGGCCCCCCCTCCAGCTGCCTCTGCCTGATCCCGTCGCCCCCCCCCCACCCCCTCCAGCTGCCTCTGCCTGATCCCCTCTGCCCCCCCCTCCAGCTGCCTCTGCCTGATCCCTCGGCCCCCCCCTCCAGCTACCTCTGCTTGATCCCCTCACCCCCCCCCCCCCTCTAGCTTCCTCTGCCTGATCCCTCGGCCCCCCCCTCCAGCTACCTCTGCTTGATCCCCTCACCCCCTTCATTGTGGTTTTTGAGTAATAAAGAGTGGGTGTTGGGTCTGAGACCCCCACAAAATGGAATAATGTGTAAGGAGTATATTATATACAAGTTGAATTATGTAGAATTTAATCTTCTGTGCCTATTTTTTTCACTTGATAACAAAATAAACACCTACTTCTTTACCTTGAACTTCTTATATCTGACCTAGAGCAAGTGTCTGCCATGTTAAAACAATCCATACTGCTAGGGTAGGTGGTGGAGGTCTATGTGGGCCCTCTGAGGGGTCATTATATGTATGGTGTTGCTTCCCAGGCTTCTGTCCAGACAAAAAAAAAAATTGCAGCATGGTAGTTAAAACAGAGCCAAGTCCAAATCTGATTACGTCATTCAAGTAATTGGGTACATCAGGGGAACACCTCATTAATGGTTTTCTACTTCACCTCTGAGATGGAAGACCCTTATCAGAGAACCGAGCAAGAACATAATGTGAATGCAGCCATAGTGCTACAACATATTGCAATAGTGGCCAACCCTGATAACAGTACCAGAGGCCTTACTTGTTGTAGAGTAATAAGTTAGTAATCCTCTGGGCACCAGGGTGTTTGGGCCCTGGCCATATTCTGGTGTAATGCTTCTATGAGATGCAGAAAGCCGGCTCATAAATGTCTACCGGGAGTACGGTACATCCGAGCCCCTCTGCAGCCTGCGGACAGCCCAGGCCAGGAGACCCCATTGTATACAGCTGCAATGACCTAAGCAGTCAGATGGGTAATAGTGTGGGAGGAGCATCTGTGTCCATAGTTGTGATATGGAGCATGTCACCTGCATAAATCTACTATATAAGGTTGCTTCATGTCTCTGTATTTTATACGTCATCTGAAGAATAACATGACTTTTTTTCTATTTTTATCATTTAAAGAGAATCTGTCGTCAGATTTTTTGCACCTGAGTGTAGCTTAATTTAGGGACAGAGATCCTGATTACAGCGGTGTCACTGACTGGACTTTACTGTTTCAATACTGTGTTTTATCAGCAAGAAATTATCACTACAGGACATTTGGCCTGTGCCTCCTGATCCATTCCATCACTGATTAGTACTATATAATGTACACAGAAATCAGTGGTCTGGATGGATTATACACAGCTTGGCAACTGAGCTGTGCTAGATCTGCAGCAGAGAAAACGGACTACTGCTGCTTCCAGTAAACTAAGTGCTACATCACTGGAATCAGGGTCTCTTCCCCCTAAATCCTGCTGTTGATTGCATAGGAAAAAGCTGCTGACAGATTCTCTTTAAAGCCATTGCTGCCTTATAACTTCTGCTAGCCATGTGGCCACTTTCAGGATTTGATAATTTGGATGTGGATTTTGCATCTAACACAGACGACTTAAGTGTCCTAGTCCATTGACACCTTGTAGAAGAGATCAGTACTATATACTTGTCCTCAGTTTTTGTGGCAGAACTCTCTACTATTAATAGGTGACGTTATTTCTGATATATATATATATATATATATATATATATATATATATATATATATATATATATATATATATATATATATATATATATATATATATATATATATATATATATATATATATATATAAATATATATACACACACACACACACACACACAGTTTTTATTTTTAAGGTAAATATTTTATTAATGCACTTTGATGAGGACTATAATTGACTCACAAACGCCCACTAAGCCCCCTAAGACCGCATCTACGTACAGGTGCTTCACGGCCTCTGTATGAGCTATGATGCCAGACAGCAAGTCTAATCCCATCTAGGTCAGACTTTCAGAAATGTGGCTGGTAGTTTGGAGCAGAAGACTCTTGATAAATGAATCGTGTACCACGGACCTGAGTGCAGCCGAAATCCCAGATACCCATCACTGACCGCACGTTATAGCCCTCTCTCCTGTGTGCAGGATAATAGAAGCGTCCACTCCTTAGTCACATGGAAGAATACACTTTATCTGAACCTCACTTTTGAACCTTCTTGTTTCTATTTTAGAATTTGTAAAGCTGGTTTTTCATTTTAATATTTTTTTTTTTTGCAGCTGGAGATGCTGATGACCCTCCAAGAATCACACCCAATCCTGTAATAAACGGCAATGTTGCCATGGCAGATGGCCACAATAATACAGAGGAAGATATGGAAGATGGTAAGCTGTGCTTTATCACTATTGTGTCTGTCAGATCCCTCCCTGTGATGTAAGCAATGCAGCCGCACCACCTTAGGCTACACGTGCACGCTGCATCTTTTTGTGTTCACAAACTGCAACCAAAACTGCCCCTTATCAGAGAGAGCCTGGAAATGTCACAAAAAATGCTCGTAATTGTAGGTGCCTTTTTGCTGCATTTTCGGTGCGTTTTTCACAACATGCGTTTTTACTGCGTTTTTGTGACAAATGCAGGAAGAATGAACATGCTGCATTTTTTTGTCACAAACTTTTGACAAATAAAACGCTGACAAACTGCAATGTGTGCATAGAAAATCTGACTTCTCATAGACTTTACTGGGAAGTCAAATGTCAGAAAGTTCTGACAACAAAACGCAGCGTGCGCATGTAGCCTAATGGTTAAAGAACTGGTATATTAAGAAATTGTACAAGTCCAGAAATGTCCTGTGTTCTTGTGAACACTGTTCTTTCTTTGCTTGGCCGCAGTATTAAATTATTCTACGTGGGTTTTTTTTTTGTGTTAAATCATGTATAATTAATAAAATTGCCCGTTCTTAAGGGGAAAAAATAATTAAAGGGATTGCTGACTACTGTTGTATTGGACTGGTGCTATCAAAGAGCATACGAGCTGATCTGCAGTGGCCGGCAGTAAACGCTGCTCTGCTGCGTTTTTTGGTGGTGGGGGGGTGTAAGGGGCCAGCTGATTGGAGGTGCCGGGCATTGATCCCACAATGATCTGATGTTTAAGGCCTATAATAAGGATCGGTGATCAATATAAAAGTTGACAACCCCTTTTAAAAAATATTTGTGGAAATGGGAGTAATAAAAAAAAAAAAAAAAAAAAATGGAAATTCACTTTTGTAATGTATTTATATAGAGGTTTGAAAGCAACAAATACACACAACCGCCGTAATCTGTTTCCCTGGGGATAATTTATATTTCAAGGGAACCTGTCACCGGTTTTATACCTTTTATAAAGCATGTAAATGAGGTTCCTACACCTGCTCACACCCTCATAGGCGTCCCGGCGTACCCCTGTTTATTCAATTGTGCGTTTCTGCCCGTTCAACGACCGCCTCTATCTGGAGAGAAGTTGATGATGTCTGCTATGTCACCACACAGTGCTTGAGACCAGCAGCATGTTATGCACAGGCACCAGCTGTACTTATACGTCCCTAGCTTCTCGGTTGTTCAGTGAGGAGCGCCTACGCAGGTCTGATACCACTGCACAGGCACAAGACTTCAGGGACTGTGGATTACAGGAGATGTCATCCATTTCCATCCAGATAGAAGAGGTGGCATTTAAAGGGTCTTAGGTGATGCTGAGTGCCATCTGGAGTTGCCCGTTGGGCTGCACAATGTCCATGCAGCATGGGACATGAAGACAACACTCTTTTGGAGGTATGCAGGGCCACCTGTGTAGGTACAGAGGGCTTATAGAAACCTCATTTATCTGCTTTCAAAGGTGATGAGATTGGTTTGTAAGGCA
Organism: Anomaloglossus baeobatrachus; assembly: GCF_048569485.1. Lineage (NCBI taxonomy): Eukaryota > Metazoa > Chordata > Amphibia > Anura > Aromobatidae > Anomaloglossus > Anomaloglossus baeobatrachus. The sequence continues at coordinate 219,139,118 of NC_134359.1, read as the reverse complement.
TGCAACTGATAAGTTCCCTTTCTTTGTCGCTCCATTGGGAGACCCAGACAATTGGGTGTATAGCTTCTGCCTCTGGAGGCCACACAAAGTATTACACTTTAAAAAGTGTAACCCCTCCCCTCTGCCTATACACCCTCCCGTGGATCACGGGCTCCTCAGTTTTATGCTTTGTGTGGAAGGAGGCACACATCCACCTGTAAGAGGGGGCCATTTTCGGCTCTCTTGGACGTCCCAATTGTCTGGGTCTCCCAATGGAGCGACAAAGAAAAAGGGAATTTTGTTTACTTACCGTAAATTCCTTTTCTTCTAGCTCCTATTGGGAGACCCAGCACCCGCCCCTGTACCCTTCGGGCTGGTTGTTCTTTTGTGTTCACATGTTGTTCATGTTGAATTGTTCTTTTGGTTCATGGTCTTCAGTTCTCCGAACATCCTTCGGATTGAATTTACCTTAGACCAATTTATAACTTTTCTCCTTCCTGCTTTTGCACCAAAACTGAGGAGCCCGTGATCCACGGGAGGGTGTATAGGCAGAGGGGAGGGGTTACACTTTTTAAAGTGTAATACTTTGTGTGGCCTCCAGAGGCAGAAGCTATACACCCAATTGTCTGGGTCTCCCAATAGGAGCTAGAAGAAAAGGAATTTACGGTAAGTAAACAAAATTCCCTTTTTTAAAGTGTGTGTGTATAGAATGGCACAATAGCGGACCAGGATCAGAGAGTGTGTGTGTGTTCAAGTTTTAGGCAGGTGTGGGAAGAAATGTAAAGCAAAAATACTTTACAACATACAAGTGTTGGTAGTTTATTGTATCAAATAACAAAATGCAAAGTAAATGAGCAAAAACGAAACCTATATAAAAAAATATATGGTGCGACCGCCATTTCCTTCAGAACATCCTCAGTTCTTCTAGGTACTCAGGCACAGTTTTTGAGGAAACTTGTCAGGGAGGTTGTTCCAAACATAGTGGAGAAAAAAAAAAATGAAGTGTGCAAATTCTGCTATGTATTCATGCAATTCCAAACAGGCTTAATGTTGAGCTTAGTCTTCTGTGGCTGCCATATCATCACTTCTAAAACTCCTTGCTGACTTTTTGTGATGGGACAAAGAACGTATCAGCAGAACCACCTGCCTGTGCTGCCCTGTGACCATGCTTTTTCGGTTATGGCACAGTCCTGCTGGTGATTCTTCTGCTTCTAGTGACATCACATTAACACAGCAGTTCCTTCTCTTCTGCTCCGCTCTGCTGTATCGACTGAGTGTTTTGCTTACAGGCACCCAGCTGCCTAACTGCAGGAAACAAGCTGTCAAATAACATGTTGACAGTGACTCCTTATCAACAGAGCAGCCCAGAAGAGGAAGAGCTGGTCGGTTGACTTGAGATCAAATGAAGCGAGAGAATTGCAGCCTGAGCCATGAGCGATGTCATATAGCAGAGCAGGCAGGTAGTTAGAGGACCAACCACTAGGATTTTGCTATATAAACTAAAGCCAGTGCTATACTGGCGCTATCATGCTGATTCTACACATACCTTTTTAGTTTTGAAATCGGATGTTTAGTTTCTGAAATAGGTTAGCTTCATAACTTTACTTTCCTAAGTGAAGAATTATTGTTGTGCCTCTGTCCCCTCTGCTCCAGTATAGTACTGTGCTTGATAATCCTCTGCCATATGCATCAGCAGAGCAGCATTTACATATTTACATCACTAATCTGTCATTAGCAATCAACAAGCACAGCGCCGCTCTGCCTAGCACTTACAAACTCTGCTGAGGAGTGCAGGAGAATTGAGCTCTGAGAGAAACCAGCTAACAAAGATGTAAACCACACAGCCTGCTATACTGATGTACATGGCAGAAGATAGAATCGCCAGGCATAGTGTATGGTACAATACATGGTCAGTGCTGTGCAGTAAGTTAGCAGCTGAGACGCTGCATTGTGCATGATCAACCAGGACGACTGGAACCACAGCGGGACGGCTCCAATGGTAACTGGAGGAAACTAGAGCCTGGAGGGGGCAGCCTTAGGGGGTGATATGGGGCAAAACGAGGCAGATTTACAAAGGAGTTATATTAGTAGAGTTGAATAAATGTGTGTTATTTTAACACCATACTGGGAACGACCCTTTAAGGCCAAAAATGATTGGTTCTTCAAGCTTAAGGTCCTGTCGTGTTACATTGGAGAAGTTGGTTATGTCTTCAGCAATGACTCCCATACTGACATTCGGGGTCTCAATGATGTTGGTCTCCTATGCTTGTTGTAATGTGCGCAATGTCCTACAAATATACCCCTAACATTGTGGTGATGGTTACTTTGTGCTTTCAGACACCAGTTGGCGGTCAGAAGCCACCTTTCAGTTCACTGTGGAGCGCTTCAGTCGACTCAGTGAATCTGTCCTGAGCCCTCCTTGCTTTGTGCGAAATCTACCCTGGAAAATTATGGTGATGCCACGATTCTACCCGGATCGACCACATCAGAAGAGCGTGGGATTCTTCCTTCAGTGCAATGCTGAATCGGATTCCACGTAAGTACATTTTCTCAAGTTATTTATGCAGTTTTGTCAAACACATGACTGATTAATATCAACCTCATCTTATCTGAGAAAGGCTCATGGAGAATGCTGAATGTTTAACCACAAGTTGATTGTATAGCACCAACATACTTTACAGTGTTGTACAGATACTGTAGGTTGATGTTGACCCACCTTGGTAGAGTTTGTGTCAGGACTGGTGTAAAATAACAAACTTTCAAGTTGCACAAAAATTGTTTTTGACATTCCAAGGTGTTTTATGCCAGGAAATCGTGAGGCGGGAGAAAAAGTTAAGAGGGGTTATATTAAGGAATTTTTACAATTAATAAGAACTGGTTTAGTGCTGTGTGTATAGACGCACTCCCGGGAAGTTTCTTCTTGGTCAATCCTGTGTAGGCGCATTGGTATACTTACGGATCGCAGTCTTGCAAGTCTCCAGCGCTGCTTCGTTTCTCTTCTGGGCCGCCTGACCACTCTTCCTACTTGCCAGTGCACACTTGGCTCTGTGTCAGCATGAAGTGGATTTTGCAGTGTAAATCTATGGAACATCAGCATAAGGCTCTGTAGAGTTAGAATAATAGTGGCTATGGCTCAGACATGGAGTGCAATGTGATCTGGTAAAGTCAGAAGACACACCATGTGACTCGCGAACAGGCAAACCGGTGCCAACTGCCATCAGTAAATGCGTTACTGCACTTACACTACATATGCATTTACACAAGTTTAGAAAATAAAAAGTTTAATGGCAGTCTATGGATTTTCAGAGTAAGTACACCTTTTTCATCAGGTCCAACATCTATGTAGGATTCACTCATTAGTGTGAGTATCTGCCACCTAGTTTTTACACAGGTAACTCCAGCTTTCATACACATTACATGGCTTTGAAGCCGACAAGCCATCAGCCGCATCTTCTCAACTCCTCCCCCACCCACAACAAGGACCCTCCGCTCTGCAGAGCATTGCTGTGGTCTGTAATACTCCGGCCATTGAAAATCCAAAAGCCCAGATCCTTCTCTTCTCCATCATGATCGGCTGGGGGAGGGTCTGGAGCCCCCATACACACAGGACTATCAGCCGTTACTACCTGTCCGGAGAATAACTGATCAATGGATTTAGTAGGAAAGCCCCGGTACTGTGATGCGGTCACTTATTTTCAGTTATCCACTGTATGAATTTCAGCTGTTAACTTTTTTTTATTTTTTTTAGATCCCTGAATGTAAAATGTAATGTTTTCTCCGGCAGGTCATGGTCTTGCCACGCACAGGCAGTACTTAAGATTATCAACTACAAGGACGATGAGAAATCCTTTAGCAGACGCATTAGTCACTTGTTTTTCCACAAGGAGAATGATTGGGGGTTCTCCAACTTCATGGCGTGGAGTGTAAGTAGCAGCTTTTCTATTAAATGCAGAATGAATTGGGCTTGAGAACTTCGTGCTACATGTTAATGAAAATGATGTGTACACTACATTAGGGGCATAAATGACAATATGCGGTATACACTGCATCTCCACCTTGCTCTGTGTCCTCCTCCCATCTTTTAATTAATGGGTGTTGTGCAGCGACGCAGGTTCTCATCACCAAGCTATGGAAGGGTTTCCCAGCTTCATTACCTTCACACGGAGATTTACATTTGTGAAATCCCCTGTGAATTTGAGGTGACCCCTGTAGTTTTGCAGTGTGAACTGCCTGGGTCTGTAGACTAAGTCCAGCTAATAAGGCTAACAAGTGGGCAACTACTGCTTCAGATTCTGGATGGAAACCGAATGTAACAGGTGACATCTGACTTACGGAAACTGATTGAAAACTGAAGTAGGAAGATCACTGGATCTTCATTGTAACAACCCCTTCACCATGCAGCGCCCCCCCTCCCCCTCAGAGCCATAACTTCTTTTTTCCTTCATAGCCGTAAAACTGTCTCTGGAAGTTTAATCCGTCTGGATCCACTTCTACATCAAAAACGGCATCTTCCCCAAAAATCACTGAGAAACCTCCCGAAGGTCCTGTTCACACATGGCATGATGGTAGTTTCCAAAAGGACCACCAATCTGCATCATGGCCAGAGGGGGTGTTGGGCCTTGATGGCCACAGCAGATATCAGATGCTGGAATGGCATAGGACATATTTTTTAATTTTGTCCTGCTATGCTTGTATTTTTTTTTCTTTCTTTGTGTGTGTAAATTAGCCGAATTGGACTGCATATCTTCTTTTATTCTATAAAGATAAGTGTGGGGGCCTGAAGTGGCTGATAGCTTATTTTGGCAGGCAGCACATCGGCTGTATACACAGGACCATGTGCTTCTGATGACCATTACTACCTAGCCTGGTTATAAATGAATACAATAGATAAACAAGGGATTTGCTCATCCGTGGGTGGCTTGCCTGTGTAGTTGGGCTAAATTGGAGAATGGGCTTTGTAAGCGCCCTCGATGCAGTCAGCCCGTCGATATGGCACATGCTCCATTTTTGCAGTGCCAGATTTTTTTTTTCCCCTCTGATCTGACCCTACCTGCACAAATGTTCCAGCCCTTTGCTTATTTTCAATTGTAGATCTTGCCTCTTATCCATTGTGTGGGTGTGCGGTTTTATGTATTTTGAGCTAATCAATGGCCGTACATGTGGCCCTGATGTGTGGGTCCATCTTATGGATGCAAATGTGCAGGATTTGTATTATATTAGTTGTAATTCAAACTCCAGTTATGAATTTTTCTATACAACATTAAGGCTTCATATGTTAAGAAATAATGGTGGGGCTGTTTAGGGACAGACAGACCTGTTTGGGTATGACTTGAGCCTCTTGTATAGATGGCCATGTTACTGATCAAGAGTTCTGATTTGTCCTTTACAGGAAGTTACAGATCCAGATAAAGGTTTCATAGAGGATGATAAAGTGACTTTCGAAGTCTATGTGCAAGCAGATGCTCCTCACGGGGTAGCGTAAGTATTGCTGCAGACCTCATATACCGTATACTCACAATACGTATGAGTTTCTGTTGTATTGTAGAATTTAGGGTCTCCCTCCCTTTTTAATACGTTTTTGCTGTTACTTCTCTATAGCTGGGATTCTAAGAAGCACACAGGTTATGTCGGCCTGAAGAACCAAGGAGCCACGTGCTACATGAACAGCTTGTTACAAACATTGTTCTTCACAAACCAACTTCGAAGGGTATGTGTTGTGGGGGATTTTCTGCCCCTTTTTCCTTTTTTTTTATATGTTAAAAAAAAAAAAAATGGAATTTAAATACATGTATTCTTGGCTAAAAGTTACTTCTCCAATTGGCTTTCATTACATTTTGCACAGCTTGCTTTCCATAGCCTCTGATGCCCTGTATATTGCTGACTACAGTATGAGTTATCTGAAAACGTAGAGAAATACTTTGGCGTAGTGTTGGGGCTCTGTTGCATTGATCAATTCAGTAGCTAAATTTCTCTTTATTCATATGTTCATGGCAGTAATGCAGGTTCCATTTCATATTCACACAGCAGTTTCTGCTATCTCATGTATTCCCCTTGCATAGTCACTGGTGTGCAGCCCTTCTCTCCATATAATATTATCTGAAAATCTGTCAGTGAGCTTATTCTGATAGTGATTTTGTAACTTTGGTCTTTACCTGAGCTCCTTTCAGATGATTGACCACATCAGTTTTATCTGAACTTTTTGATTTGGGCTTTGCTCATAAATTAGTACAGAGGCATTGAGAGAGTGTTTATGAAGTCTCATCAGTACTACTCACTGACAGGGTCACAGGTCACTCATTGTACAATCAGCAATGTGCAGGGAAATGAGCCTGTAAGAAAACATTTTAATGTTAACCCAAGTGAAAAAATTTTTTTTTTGCACAAAACCTTTTATATATGGTTGTTGTCTACCTAAAAGGGCCATACTTGTCCTCATCCATAGCTTAATGTACACATCTACGGCTGTATGTGTGACTAAATACATACTGTATTTAAGGAATCACATATGGACTCCGTATAAAAATAATTTCCCAGGATAGCTGTTCGTGATCATAAATGGATGTTGGCATACCAGTGTGAAGAGTCCTTAGTAATGTTAGTTTACAGAATGTGAAATTAATACTACTAAAGGGTTGCTCCTAAAATCACACTTATAATAATGTTAACATATGTTTGATTTGTCAAAATTGCAAATACCCCAGCCCTTAAAGTGCCCTTCCAGGTTCTATTTACCATCCAATGGACAATGGAACTGTCCTTTTAGTAGTTATAGCTCATAATCGATCATGTGCAGTGCAGTCTCTCAGCTGGCTTTCTGCCAGTATAGCTGCGTTCTGCCTCTAACAGTGTGTGAAAAAATCCCAATGGATGAGCCATACGGTAAACATGCAGCCAGCATGTATATACTGGCGGCATGTATGCACTACTCACAATCAATGCATAGAAAGAGGACAAACGAGTATCTGTGCAATAGAATACATTTTATTTAATGACAACCAGGCAAGACAGCAATACATGCAAGTTAAAAAACAACTACCATAAGATCAGAAGGGCATGGAGTATGAGTACGGAGGGTAAATCAAAATAGCCAATAGCCGTGGGAGAGGCGAAAAGTTCACACGATGTACTGAAGAAGTTCACGTGAGTATAATGAACAGTAACGCCCTCAGTAGCCGTGGGAGGGGTAAATAAGGGTATACAAACAAGGGCCAGTAAATGTGTAGTTCATACAATGAAGCACAATGAGCGATATATAGCCGTGGAGGAGATGACCGCTATATAGTGTTGTAAGAATATATATTCAATTACAGAAATAGCCGTGTGAGAGGTAAACAATAATCACAAACGACTACAGTATATATTGGCCACAAAAAAGGGTGTAAAGTATCAACAACAAGGTGCCCCAAAGTATGATTTTCAAGACTGACCCAAGGTGTACACCATGGTAACCAGGAATAACTAAAAAGGTTTAACATAGTTCAATATAAAGTGCAAATGCCTTTGAATCAAAAAGCAGGATACCATGGAAAAACAAAGTCGTCCCACAGATACACACAGCTAAAGGTATAAAAATATATTTAGGACATAATGCATATACCCAGAGAGGAGGGATCACCACCAACGCGCGTTTCGTGACGGTATTATTGCTTTCTCAAGGGGGAGGATCCACTCCGTACTCATACTCCATGCCCTTCTGATCTTATGGTAGTTGTTTTTTAACTTGCATGTATTGCTGTCTTGCCTGGTTGTCATTAAATAAAATTTATTCTATTGCACAGATACTCGTTTGTCCTCTTTCTATGCTCTAACAGTGTGTTCTACCTTTTTACATGGCACTTTATGCCTCTGTTCACTTTCTGCTCATGTGCCCTGCCTGACTGATCTGATCATCTGCATCCATATAGCTACCTGTGTGATTCATCATTATTATTAGCTGGTTTCTCTGGGAGTACAATTGTCCTGCACTTCTCCACAATGGAGCTTGTAATTAGTAAGCAGTGCAATGTAGAGCACTGTTAAGTGCCTGCTGCTTACAGACTTGTGATGTGAAACTGCAAATGCTTTGTTGATACATATGGCAGAAGATAATGCTTTGCCATATACATAAAGAGGAGCAGCATTTGCAGTTCCACATCACAAATCAGTCAGCAGGAAGCAAGAAACACTAGTCAACTCTGGACTGCCTTGTACTTACAAGATCTCGGTTGTGTAGAAGTGATAACACAGAGAGGGGGAAGGGTCTGCAGCACTCAGGAGAAAGAAGTTCTATTGCGAAATGTAGCAGCAGATGACAATTGCACATGGGGCAGAAAAACAAGGCACCAGAAAAATTTAATGTTAGGCTCATTCTGTATATTAACAAAAATACGCATTTACTGTGCTGTGAGAAAGCGAATACGATTCTGTGAATAACCTAATTTTTTTTTCCCATTTTCCAGGCTGTGTACATGATGCCCACAGAAGGGGATGACTCCTCAAAGAGTGTTCCTCTAGCATTACAGAGGGTGTTTTATGAGTTACAACACAGCGACAAACCTGTCGGAACTAAAAAGTTAACAAAATCCTTTGGGTAAGCGATTAGTAAACCAGTTTAATAATATAAGGCACCATTATCTGAATGCCGGTGACTGGTGTCAATGGTGTGTTTTGTGCTCTAAATCTAGATGCACAATTGTGAAGCACAAAAACTATAACGTGTGCACTCTTTTTCCATCTAGCTTTAGTATAAAACATACGCAATATTCCAGGTGATCTGGCAGAACTTTATTCTCCATGTAGCATTATCACAGAACCATCCGCCTAAGATTGTGCAGCCAATGCCTAGAATTGCTCTACTTTCTGTATTATGTTACATTGTCTAAATTTACTGATGTGCGGTTTTCTTTAGACTTCTTACATTTTTGTGCCTTTGCTCATCAGGTGGGAGACATTAGATAGCTTCATGCAACATGATGTCCAAGAATTATGTAGAGTGGTAAGTTATAACTATATTTCTATGCTGCCACAGTGACCTAAATGTCCCGCCTAACCAAGTGAAAATATTTGCATGAGCCGGGTTTTTAACCGATTTTTATGGGGTTCCTGCTTGAATTTGAAACTGATCCTTTCTTCAGCGCTCTATTGGGAGACCCAGACGATTGGGGTATAGCTACTGCCCTCCGGAGGCCACACAAAGCACTACACTAAAAAGTGCAAGGCCCCTCCCCCTCTGGCTATACCCCCCCGTGGTATCACGGGTTCTCCAGTTTTAGCTTTGTGTGCGAAGGAGGTCAGACATCCACGCATAGCTCCACAGATTTTAGTCAGCAGTAGCTGCTGACTATTTCGGATGGAAGAAAAGAGGGCCCATATAGGGCTCCCAGCATGCTCCCTTCTCACCCCTGGATGGTGTAAGGTTGAGGTACCTATTGCTGGTACGGAGGCTGGAGCCCACATGCTGCTTTCCTTCCACATCCCCCTGAGGGGCTCTGAGGAAGTGGGATCCTGCCGGCCTCAAAGCTCTGACGCCGGGCTCCATCCACAGACCCATTTGAACCTGCTGGATACGGAGCTGGAGTACCGTTCAGGGACATGGCCCTGCACCATTACAGGTACTCTGTGTCCCCGTACACACAGGCACAGCACACTCCAGACTTGCTGGGTGTGCTAGTGCGCCGGGGACAGTAAAGGGTTACAGTCACTGCAGCTTTGCTGAGTGACTTTGTGTTTTGGGAACTACCGCGCCGGACGCTCCGGGAGCGGCGGCGCGGCTGGGACTTGTAGTTCGCCGGGGACTGGGCGCCGACCGCGCTTTTACGGCGGCGGCGCTTATAACTCCAGTCCCCGGCTTCTGCGGCCTAGTGCCGCTTCGTTCCCGCCCCCTCCCTGTCACTCAGGGAAGGGGACAGGCGCTGAGCAATCAGCAGCGCCGAGGGCTGGAGCCTTTTTACATGCTCCAGCCCTCTCACTGCACTCTGTCGGACGCCGGATTCCCACTCTGCCTTGGGGGCACGCCCACGGCCCGCCCCTACTCACACGAGCTGGGGAAGAAGCCGGCAGCCATTACTGCAGAGCTCGGACTTTCGGCTCCAAGGCAGGACGGTGGCGATCATACACCCGCTTATAGGCGGGCGGTAAGAGGCACACATAGTGCTGTCCACATATAACTGCAGTGTATACATGTGTTGTTTTTAACTACATAGGTCGCTATATGCCCGCTTGGGGAGCGACACATCAGCAGCAGGAAAGCAGGTGTGCTAAGGCACAGGCTTTCTAGGCTGCTTGTTTTGCACGACTGAGGTGTTCATTTGTGTTTATGCTGATATGCTATACATTGCACTGTACAGTCGCTAGTCTTAGCTATATTCTTCTGGAATGGCTAGACTACAGCAGCAGAAAACCAAGGGTGCTGGGGCACAGGTTTTTTTCTATGCTGCTTGTATTGCATGGGCTGCAGTGTGCATTTGTACTTGTGCTTGTATGCTATACATTGCACTGTATGGTCACTCTTCTGGGCTATATTCCCCTAGATGACCAGTCTGCAGCAGAAGAGCAGAGGTGCCAGGGCACAGGCTTCTATGCTGCTTGGATTGCATGTGCTGCAGTGTTCATTTGTACTTGTGCTTGTATGCTATACATTGCACTGTAGGGTCACTCTCCTGGGCTATATTCCCCTAGATGACTAGTTTACAGCAGCAGAAGAGCAGGGGTGCCAGGGCACAGGCTTCTATGCTGCTTGTATTGCTTGTGCTGCAGTGGTCATTTGTACTTTATGCCGGTATGCTATACATTGCAATGTACGGTCACCAATCTTGGCTATATACTTCTAGATAGCTAGTCGGCAGCGGCAAAAAAGCAACACAGATTTCAGTGCTGTTTTTACTACATGGGATGCTGTTCATGACACCGTCCCATTGTGTGCATGCTCCCCTGTAGCGCGTCGTCTGCCGGGGTCTCTAGCACTTCGTCTGCCGGGGCTCTACTAGTTGTGGCCAAAGAAACCTCCTGTCAACCCTGTCCATGGACAGGGACGGAGTAGTCATAATATAGAGACTTGCACCCATGGGCAATCTACTTGACCAAAAGGCAGCTCTTCAGGGCTTTGATACTGACATCGCTCTCAATCCGGATACACCGGGTGGTAACGCCATACGGAATGATCCTATACCGTCCATCAATGGAAGGTTGGATCTTTCTCCCTCAGCTCCCCCAGTGGAGATAGGAGACGAACAGGAGAAGTTCCTTTTCAGTGTCTCACGCAGATATTGAGTATTTTTCTGGCCACGCTGACTTCAGAGAAGCAGTCCAGGAACACCACGCTTACCAGATAAGCGTCTTCTCCAAACGTTTTTAGGATACACGTTATCCCTTTTTTCCCCTGACGTGGTCAGCGCTGGACCCAGGGTCCAAAGGTGGATTCTCCAATCTCCAGGCTTGCATATGGAGCCATAGGTGCACTGGAGATGGGGCTTCACTTCAAGATGCATTCACAGACAGATGGACTCTGGTTGAAATCTGTCTAGGAGGCTATCGGCGTGTCGGTTGCTCCGGCATCCACAGCCGTATTGGCAACCTAACCTTTTCTGCTGTTCTTGCGCAGCTGACCTTGAGCAGGGACATCTGTACCGCAGAGGCGTCCGTAACCCCGCAATGTCTGCACTGCGACTTACCCTGTTAATACTGTCCTAAAAGTACAGTCGAGGTTTCGGTCCTTCCCAAGCTCCGGCAGGTCCCAATTGTCCTCGTGCAAAAGGGCTACAAAACCTCAGACGGGCTCAGATTCCGGCCGGGCTCAATCTCGCCCAAGGAAGGCAGTCGGAGGAACCGCTACCAAGGCGGTCTCCTCAGGACTCTCAGCTCTCTCTCTCTCTCTCTCCGCATCCGCGGTTGATGGCAGACTCCCCCGCCTTTGGCGACATTTAGCTGCCACAGGTCACAGACCGGTGGGTGACGGACATTGTGCTCACGTGCACAGGACAGTGTTCTGTTCTCGTCCTCCGACTCCATTCTTCAGAACGGCCCCACCTCTCCACCGAGCAGATGCCCTGCTGCAGGCGGTGGACGCTCTAAGAGCAGAAGGAGTGGTGATCCCTGTCCCCCCTCAGGAACGAGGGCGAGGGTTTGTACTCCAATCTCTTTGTGGCTCCAAAAATGGACGGTTCCTTCCGTCCTGTTCTGGTTCTGAAACTGCTCAACGAGCATGCGAACGCCAGGCGGTTCCGGATGGGATCCCTCCGATCCGTCATTGCCTCAATGTCTCGAGGAGACTTCCTTGCCTCAACAGACATCAAAGATGCCTATCTCCACGTGCCAATTGCTACGGAGCACCAACGTTTTCTACGTTTTGTGATAGGAGACGAACATCTTCTGTTCGTAGCTCTGCCATTCAGTCTGGCGACAGCCCCACGGGTGGGCACCAAGGTCATGGCAGCAGTGGTAGCAGTCTTGCACTCTCACGGACACCCGGTGATTCCGTACTTGGACGATCTACTCGTCAAAGCAACCTCCCTCGAGGCATGCCAACGCAGCCTGAATGTTACGCTGGAGACTCTCCAGACTTTCGGGTGGATCATCAATTGGGCAAGGTCAAATCTGTCTCCGACTCAATCACTAACGTATCTCGGCATGGAGTTTCATACTCTATCAGCCATAGTGAAGCTTCCGCTGAACCAGCAGCGTTCACTGCGGACAGAGGTGCAGTCTCTCCTTCAAGGCCAGTCGCACCCCTTAAGGCGCCTCATGCACTTCCTAAGGAAGATGGTGGCAGCCATCGAGGCAGTTCTCTTTGCGCAGTTTCATCTGCGCCAACGGCAATGGGACATTCTCCGCCAATGGGATGGGCAGTCAACCTCCCTGGACGGGAAGTCTCCCTTTCCCTGACGGCCGAGGACTCTCTGCAATAGTGGCTTATTCCCACCTCATTGCCATAGCCCCCATCCTGGGCAGTGGTCACGACAGATACGAGTCTGTCAGGGTGGGGAGCAGTTTGTCTCCGCCACATGGCTCAGGGGACGTGGACTCAGCAGGAGTCCACCCTTCAGTTCGATGTGCTGGAAATCGGGGCAGGGTATCTTACCCTATTAGCTTTCCAAAAGTGGCTAGAAGGGAGCAGATCCGAATCCAGTCGGACATCTCCACAGCGGTGGCATACATCAACCACCAAGGAGGGACACGCAGTCGGCAAGCCTTCCAGGAAGTCCGGCGAATCCTCATGTGGGTGGAGGACACAGCATCCACCATATCCGCAGTTCACATCCCGGGCGTAGAAAACTGGGAAGCAGACTTCCTCAGTCGCCAGGGCATGGACGCGGGGGAATGGTCCCTTCACCCGGACGTGTTTCAGGAAATCTGTTGCCGCTGGGGGGGGCCGGACGTCGACCTAATGGCGTCTCGGCACACCAACAAGGTCCCGGCATTTATGGCACGATCGCGCGATCACAGAGCTCTGGCGGCAGACGCCTTAGTGCAAGATTGGTCGCAGTTCCGGCTCACATATGTGTTTCCACCTCTGGCACTCTTGCCCAGAGTACTGCGCAAAAATCAGATCCGATTGCAGCCGCGTCATACTCGTCGCACCAGACTGGCCGAGGAGATCGTGGTACCCGGATCTGTGGCATCTCACGGTCGGCCGACCGGGGTCACTACCAGACCGACCAGACTGTCTCAATGGCCGTTTTCTTCAGCGCTCTATTGGGAGACCCAGACGATTGGGGTATAGCTACTGCCCTCTGGAGGCCACACAAAGCACTACATCAAAAGTGCAAGGCCCCTCCCCCTCTGGCTATACCCCCCCCCCCGTGATATCACGGGTTCTCCAGTTTTAGCTTTGTGTGCGAAGGAGGTCAGACATTCCATGCATAGCTCCACAGATTTTAGTCAGCAGTAGCTGCTGACTATTTCGGATGGAAGAAAAGAGGACACATATAGTGTCCCCAGCATGCTCCCTTCTCACCCCTGGATGGTGTTGTAAGGTTGAGGTACCTATTGCTGGTACAGGGCTGGAGCCTGACATGCTGTTTTCCTTCCACATCCCCTTGTAGGGCTCTGTGGAAGTGGGATCCTGCCGGCCTCTCAGCTCTGACGCCGGGCTCCATCCACAGACCCATTAGAACCTGATGGATTCGGAGCAGGAGTACGATCAGGGACAGGCCCTGCATCATACAGGTACTCTGTGTCCCCGGCAGGCACAGACACACTCCGGGCTGGCTGGGTGTTGTAGTGCGCCGGGGACCGCAACGTTGGAGCTAGTGTCCCTACAGATTACTGGGGGATTGTTTGTGTATGGGAACGCAGCGCCGACCCCCTCTGGACCGGGCGGCGCTGCTGTGACTTGTGGTGCGCCGGGGATCCGCCGTCCGCGCTTTTACGGCGGCGGCGGTTATAAATTGAGTCCCCGGCTTTTTGGGCCTAGGACGCCGGCAGCTCCGATTCGTTCCCGCCCCCACCCTGTCATTCAGGGTAGGGGAGAGACGCTGTTCGCTAGCAGCGACGAGGGCTGGAGCCTGATTTACATGCTCCAGCCCTCACACTAGGCACAGAGGGAAGCAGGCTTCCCGCTCTTAGCCAGGAACGCCCAGGGCCCGCCCCCCTTCCTCTCAGGACGCCGGCAGCCATTACATGCAGTCTGGCTGGAGGAAGGACGCAAGGCTCTGGGAGATCTGGACTAGGGGCTATCTGGCGACCACACACCCGCTTTTTAAGCGGGCGGTAAGCGATTTTTCTGTGCTGGTCCCTCTAGTGCCTCACGGTGTATTGGTGTACTGTGTACAGATATATAGATATTGTTTTTCTTGCACTGTGAGGTCGCTTCTGGCTGCTCTCCCAGATCACTCTGTGGAAGCAGCAACATGCCATCCTCAAAACGCAAGCCTGCCAAGGCCAGGGCTGTGTGTACTGCGTGTGCTGCATGTGGGGCTAATCTACCAGCAGGCTCCCATTGTGTGCAATGCTCCGACCCGGTGCTGCTTCGCCAGCCGGAGTCAGGAGAGGTAGTGACCCAGGCTGAGACGCTTGTAAGTTCTGCCCCGGTGACAGGGACAGACTTTGCAGTTTTTGCTGATAATATGTCTCTGTCTATGGCAAAAATCCTTGAAACCTTGCAATCTATGCATGGGGCTCAGTCTTTGGGCACGGCGAGGCCTCTGTCCTCAGGTCCCCCTCACTTGGAATTAATCCAGCCCACAGGGGGGTCCCCGGCTTCACAGGCCGAGGATTATGACTCAGATGATAGCCCCAGCCACCCTAAGCGAGCTCGCTGGGAAAGACCCTCGACGTCATCACATTGCTCAGGGTCTCAGCGCAATCAGTCTCCCGGTGATGTGTCTGATGAGAGTGATCAGGAATCCATTCCTGGAACCCCTCTCAACCTGGATACCCCTGATGGGGACGCCATGGTAAACGACCTTATCTCAGCCATCAATAGGCTGTTGGATATTTCTCCCCCAGCCCCTTCAGCAGAAGAGGCAGCGGCAGAGCAGGAGAAGTTTCGTTTCCTTTATCCCAAGCGTAAATTGAGTGCTTTCTTGGATCACTCTGACTTCAGAGAATCAATCCAGAAGCACGACGCTCACCCAGAAAGGCGTTTCTCTAAACGATCTAAAGATACGCGTTTCCCTTTCCCCCCTGAGGTGGTCAAGCGCTGGACACAGTGTCCAAAGGTAGACCCCCCGATTTCCAAGCTCGCAGCTAGGTCCATAGTTGCAGTGGAGGATGGCGCTTCACTTAAAGATGCCAATGACAGACAGATGGACCTTTGGTTAAAATCTGTCTATGAAGCTATCGGCGCGTCGTTTGCTCCGGCATTCGCAGCCGTATGGGCACTCCAGGCTATTTCAGCTGGCTTAGCAAAAGTGGATGCTATCATACATCCAGCAGTGCCGCAAGTGGCGCATCTTACCACGCAGATGTCGGCGTTTGCGTCTTACGCTATCAATGCGGTCCTAGAATCTACCAGTCGCACCTCAATGGCGTCCGCCAATTCGGTAGTTTTGCGCAGAGCCTTGTGGTTAAAGGACTGGAAAGCAGATGCTGGTTCCAAAAAATGTTTAACCAGTTTGCCTTTATCTAGAGATAGACTGTTTGGCGAGCCATTGGCTGATATCATTAAGCAGTCCAAGGGTAAAGACTCCTCTTTACCACAACCCAGAACAACCAAACCTCAGCAGAAAAAGTGGCAGCAGAGGTTTCAGTCCTTTCGAGGTTCGGGCAAGACACCATTTACCTCGTCCAAAGGGACTCAGAGGACGCAAAGAAACTCAGATTCGTGGCGGGCTCACACGCGCCCCAAGAAAGCAAATGGAGGTACCGCTTCCAAAGCGGCTACCTCATGACTTCCAGCCCCCTCCCTCCGCATCGCCGGTCGGGGGCAGGCTCTCCCGCTTTTCCGGCATTTGGATGTCACAGGTCAAAGACCGGTGGGTGACGGACATTTTGTCTCGCGGGTACAGAATCGAGTTCAATTCTCGTCCTCCAGCTCGGTTCTTCAGAACCTCCCCACATCCAGACCGAGCAGATGCTCTGCTGCAGGCGGTGGACTCCCTAAGAGCGGAAGGAGTGGTGATCCCAGTCCCTCCTCAGGAACAAGGGCAAGGGTTTTACTCCAATCTCTTTGTGGTTCCAAAAAAGGACGGCTCGTTCCGTCCTGTTCTGGACCTAAAACGGCTCAACAAACATGTGCACGCCAGGAAGTTCCGGATGGAAACCCTGCGTTCTGTCATTGCCTCAATGTCCAGAGGAGACTTCCTTGCCTCAATAGACATCAAAGATGCTTATCTCCACGTGCCAATTGCTACAGAACATCAACGTTTTCTACGTTTTGTGATAGAAGACGACCATTTTCAGTTCGTAGCTCTGCCATTTGGTCTGGCGACAGCCCCACGGGTCTTCACCAAGGTCATGGCGGCGGTGGTAGCAGTCTTGCACTCTCAGGGACACTCGGTGATCCCTTACCTAGACGATTTATTGGTCAAAGCTCCCTCTCAAGAGGCATGTCAGCACAGCCTGAATGCTACGCTGGAGACCCTACAGTCTTTCGGATGGATCATCAACTTTCCAAAGTCGATCCTATCACCGACTCAATCACTAACGTATCTTGGCATGGAGTTTCATACTCTAGCAGCGATAGTGAAGCTTCCGCTGAACAAGCAGCGGTCACTACAGACAGGGGTGCAATCTCTTCTGCAGGGCCAGTTGCATCCCTTGCGGCGCCTCATGCATTTCCTAGGGAAGATGGTGGCAGCCATGGAAGCAGTTCCCTTTGCGCAATTTCATCTGCGCCCACTTCAATGGGACATTCTCCGCCAATGGGACGGGAAGTCAACGTCACTGGACAGGAAAGTCTCGCTTTCCCAGACGGCCAAGGACTCCCTACAATGGTGGCTCCTTCCCACCTCATTGTCTCAGGGAAGATCCTTCCTGCCCCCATCCTGGGCAGTAGTCACGACAGATGCGAGTCTGTCAGGGTGGGGAGCGGTATTTCTCCACCACAGGGCTCAGGGGACGTGGACTCCGCAGGAGTCCACCCTTCAGATCAATGTTCTGGAGATCAGAGCAGTGTATCTTGCTCTACTGGCCTTCCAACAGTGGCTGGAAGGGAAGCAGATCCGAATCCAATCGGACAACTCCACAGCGGTGGCATACATCAACCACCAAGGAGGGACGCGCAGTCGGCAAGCCTTCCAAGAAGTCCGGCGCATTCTAATGTGGGTGGAGGACACAGCATCCACCATATCCGCGGTTCACATCCCAGGCGTAGAAAACTGGGAAGCAGACTTCCTCAGTCGCCAGGGCATGGACGCAGGGGAATGGTCCCTTCACCCGGACGTGTTTCAGGAAATCTGTCGCCGCTGGGGAGTGCCGGACGTCGACCTAATGGCATCCCGGCACAACAACAAGGTCCCGGCATTCATGGCGAGGTCGCGCGATCAAAGAGCTCTGGCGGCAGACGCCTTGGTTCAAGATTGGTCGCAGTTTCAGCTCCCATACGTGTTTCCGCCTCTGGCGCTCTTGCCCAGAGTGCTACGCAAGATCAGATCCGAGTGCAGCCGCATCATACTCGTCGCTCCAGACTGGCCGAGGAGGTCGTGGTATCCGGATCTGTGGCATCTCACGATCGGTCGACCGTGGTCACTGCCAGACCGACCAGACTTACTGTCCCAAGGGCCGTTTTTCCATCAGAATTCTGCGGCCCTGAACCTGACTGTGTGGCCATTGAGTCCTGGATCCTAGCATCTGCAGGATTATCTCAAGGAGTCGTTGCCACAATGAGACAAGCTAGAAAGTCGAATTCGGCTAAGATCTACCACAGAACGTGGAAGATTTTCTTATCCTGGTGCTCTGCTCAGGGAGTGTCTCCCTGGCCATTTGCATTGCCCAAGTTTCTTTCCTTCCTGCAATCGGGGTTAGAAAAGGGCTTGTCGCTCAGCTCCCTTAAAGGGCAAGTTTCGGCACTATCCGTGTTTTTTTCAGAAGCGTCTAGCACGTCTTCCTAAGGTGCGCACGTTCCTGCAGGGGGTCTGTCATATTGTGCCCCCGTACAGGCGGCCGTTAGATCCATGGGATCTGAACAGGGTACTAGTTGCTCTCCAGAAGCCGCCTTTCGAGCCTCTGAAGGAAGTTTCCTTTTCTCGCCTGTCACAGAAAGTGGCGTTTCTTGTTGCGATCACATCGCTTCGGCGAGTGTCTGAGCTGGCAGCTCTGTCATCCAAGGCTCCCTTCCTGGTGTTCCACCAGGACAAGGTAGTGCTGCGCCCCATTCCGGAGTTTCTCCCTAAGGTCGTATCCTCGTTTCATCTTAATCAGGATATATCCTTGCCTTCCTTTTGTCCTCATCCGGTTCACCGGTATGAAAAGGACTTACGTTTGCTAGATCTGGTGAGAGCACTCAGAATCTACATTTCCCGCACGGCGCCCATGCGCCGTGCCGATGCACTTTTTGTCCTTGTCGCTGGTCCGCGCAAGGGGTTGCAGGCTTCTAAAGCCACCCTGGCTCGATGGATCAAAGAACCAATTCTAGAGGCCTACCGTTCTGCGGGGCTTCCGGTTCCTTCAGGGCTAAAAGCCCACTCAACCAGAGCCGTGGGTGCGTCCTGGGCATTTCGTCACCAGGCTTCGGCTCAACAGGTGTGCCAGGCAGCTACCTGGTCCAGTCTGCACACTTTCACCAAGCATTATCAGGTGCATACCTATGCTTCGGCGGATGCCAGCTTAGGTAGAAGAGTCCTGCAGGCGGCAGTGACACCCCCGTAGGGGAGGGCTGTTTTGCAGCTCTAACATGAGGTATTTCTTTACCCACCCAGGGACAGCTTTTGGACGTCCCAATCGTCTGGGTCTCCCAATAGAGCGCTGAAGAAGAAGGGAATTTTGTTACTTACCGTAAATTCCTTTTCTTCTAGCTCTTATTGGGAGACCCAGCACCCGCCCTGTTGTCCTTCGGGATTTCTTGGTTGTTTGCGGGTACACATGTTGTTCATGTTGAACGGTTTTTCAGTTCTCCGATGTTCTTCGGAGTTAATTTGTTTAAACCAGTTATTGGCTTCCTCCTTCTTGCTTTGGCACTAAAACTGGAGAACCCGTGATATCACGGGGGGGTATAGCCAGAGGGGGAGGGGCCTTGCACTTTTGATGTAGTGCTTTGTGTGGCCTCCAGAGGGCAGTAGCTATACCCCAATCGTCTGGGTCTCCCAATAAGAGCTAGAAGAAAAGGAATTTACGGTAAGTAACAAAATTCCCTTCTTCTCCATCGGAATTCTGCGGCCCTGAACCTGACTGTGTGGCTTGTGTGTCCTGGATCCTAGCGTCTTCAGGATTATCCCAAGGGGTCGTTGCCACCATGAGACAGGCTAGGAAGCCCACGTCTGCTAAGATCTACCACAGAACGTGGAAGATTTTCTTAATCTGGTGCTCTACTCAGGGAGTGTCTCCCTGGCCATTTGCATTGCCTATCTTTCTTTCCTTCCTACAATAGGAGTTAGAAAAGGGCTTGTCGCTAGACTCCCTCAAAGGGCAAGTCTCAGCACTATCCGTGTTTTTTCAGAAGCGTCTAGCACGTCTTTCTAAGGTGCGCACGTTCCCGCAGGGGGTTTGTCATATCGTACCCCCGTACAAGCGGCCGTTGGATCCATGGGATCTGAACAGGGTTCTAGTTGATCTCCAGAAGCCGCCTTTCGAGCCTCTGAAGGAAGTTTCCTTTTCTCGCCTGTCACAGAAGGTGGCGTTTCTCGTTGCGATCACATCGCTTCGGCGAGTGTCTGAGCGGGCAGCTCTGTCATCCAAGGCTCCCTTCCTGGTGTTTCACCAGGACAAGGTAGTGCTGCGCATCATTCCGGAGTTTCTCCCTAAGGTAGTATCCTCGTTTCATCTTAATCAGGATATCTCCTTACCGTCCTTTTGCACTCATCCGGTTCACCGGTATGAGAATGATTTACGTTTGCTAGATCTGGTGAGAACACTCAATCTACATTTCCCGCACGGCGCCCGTACGCCGTTCCGATGCCCTTGTCGCTGGTACGCGCAAGAGGTTGCAGGCTTCTAAAGCCACCCTGGCTCGATGGATCAAAGAACCAATTCTGGAAGACTACCGTTTTGCAGGGCTTCCGGTTCTTTCAGGGCTGAAAGCCCATTCAACCAGAGCCGTGAGTGCGTCCTGGGCGCTACGACACCAGGCTTCGGCTCAACAGGTGTGCCAGGCAGCTACCTGGTCGAGTCTGCACACTTTCACCAAACATTATCAGGTGCATACCTATGCTTCGGCGGATGCCAGCTTAGGTAGAAGAGTCCTGCAGGCGGCAGTGACATCCCCGTAGGGGAGGGCTGTTTTGCAGCTCTAACATGAGGTATCTCTTTACCCACCCAGGGACAGCTTTTGGACGTCCCAATCGTCTGGGTCTCCCAATAGAGCGCTGAAGAAGAAGGGAATTTTGTTACTTACCGTAAATTCCTTTTCTTCAGCGCTCTATTGGGAGACCCAGACGATTGGGGTATAGCTACTGCCCTCTGGAGGCCACACAAAGCACTACATCAAAAGTGCAAGGCCCCTCCCCCTCTGGCTATACCCCCCCCCGTGGTATCACGGGTTCTCCAGTTTTAGCTTTGTGTGCGAAGGAGGTCAGACATCCACGCATAGCTCCACAGATTTTAGTCAGCAGTAGCTGCTGACTATTTCGGATGGAAGAAAAGAGGACACATATAGTGTCCCCAGCATGCTCCCTTCTCACCCCTGGATGGTGTTGTAAGGTTGAGGTACCTATTGCTGGTACAGGGCTGGAGCCCACATGCTGCTTTCCTTCCACATCCCCCTGAGGGGCTCTGTGGAAGTGGGATCCTGCCGGCCTCAAAGCTCTGACGCCGGGCTCCATCCACAGACCCATTTGAACCTGTTGGATACGGAGCTGGAGTACCGTTCAGGGACATGGCCCTGCACCATTACAGGTACTCTGTGTCCCCGTACACACAGGCACAGCACACTCCAGACTTGCTGGGTGTGCTAGTGCGCCGGGGACAGTAATGGGTTACAGTCACTGCAGCTTTGCTGAGTGACTTTGTGTTTTGGGAACTACCGCGCCGGACGCTCCGGGAGCGGCGGCGCGGCTGGGACTTGTAGTTCGCCGGGGACTGGGCGCCGACCGCGCTTTTACGGCGGCGGCGCTTATAAATCCAGTCCCCGGCTTCTGCGGCCTAGTGCCGCTTCGTTCCCGCCCCCTCCCTGTCACTCAGGGAAGGGGACAGGCGCTGAGCAATCAGCAGCGCCGAGGGCTGGAGCCTTTTTACATGCTCCAGCCCTCTCACTGCACACTGTCGGGCGCCGGATTCCCGCTCTGCCTTGGGGGCACGCCCACGGCCCGCCCCTCCTCACATGAGCTGGGGAAGAAGCCGGCAGCCATTACTGAAGTCCGAGCTCGGATTTCGGCAACCAGGCAGGACGGTGGCGATCATACACCCGCTCATAGGCGGGCGGTAAGCGGCACACATAGTGCTGACCACAGATAACTGCAGTGTGTACATGTGTTGTTTTTTAACTGCACAGGTCGCTATATGCCCGCTTGGGGAGCGACACATTAGCAGCAGGAAAGCAGGTGTGCTAAGGCACAGGCTTTCTAGGCTGCTTGTATTGCACGACTGAGGTGTTCATTTGTGTTTATGTGTTATACATTGCACTGTACAGTCGCTAGTCTTAGCTATATTCTCCTGGAATGGCTAGACTACAGCAGCAGAAAACCAAGGGTGCTGGGGCACAGGTTTTTTTCTATGCTGCTTGTATTGCATGGGCTGCAGTGTGCATTTGTACTTGTGCTTGTATGCTATACATTGCACTGTATGGTCACTCTTCTGGGCTATATTCCCCTGGATGACTTGTCTACAGCAGCAGAAGAGCTGGGGTGCCAGGGCACAGGCTTCTATGCTGCTTGTATTGCATGTGCTGCAGTGTTCATTTGTACTTGTGCTTGTATGCTATACATTGCACTGTAGGGTCACTCTTGGCTATATTCCCCTAGATGACTAGTATACAGCAGCATAGGAGCAGGGGTGCCAGGGCACAGGCTTCTATGCTGCTTGTATTGCTTGTGCTGCAGTGGTCATTTGTACTTTATGCCTGTATGCTATACATTGCACTGTACGGTCACCAATCTTGGCTATATAATTCTAGATAGCTAGTCGGCAGCGGCAAAACAGCTACACAGATTTTCAGTGCTGTTTTTACTACATGGGAGGCTGTTCATGACACCGTCCCATTGTGTGCATGCTCCCCCGTAGCACGTGCCGGGGTCTCTAGCACTTCGTCTGCCTGGGTCTCTACTAGTTGTGGCCAAAGAAACCACCTGTCAACCCTGTCCATGGACAGGGACGGAGTAGTCATAATATAGAGACTTGCAGTCCAGACAGGCCATGGGCAATCTACTGGACCAAAAGGCAGCTCTTCAGGGCTTTGATTCTGACATAGCTATCGATCCGGATACACCGGGTGGTAACGCCATACGGAATGATCCTATACCGTCCATCAATGGAAGGTTGGATCTTTCTCCCTCAGCTCCCCCAGTGGAGATAGGAGACGAACAGGAGAAGTCCCTTTTCAGTATCTCACACAGATGTTGAGTATTTTTCTGGCCACGCTGACTTCAGAGAAGCAGTCCAGGAACACCACGCTTACCAGATAAGCGTCTTCTCCAAACGTTTTTAGGATACACGTTATCCCTTTTCCCCTGACGCGGTCAGTGCTGGACCCAGGGTCCAAAGGTGGATTCTCCAATCTCCAGGCTTGCGTCTAGAGACATAGTTGCACTGGAGATGGGGCTTCACTTAAAGACGCCAGTCACAGACAGATGGACTCTGGTTGAAATCTGTCTAGGAAGCTATCGGCGTGTCGGTTACTCCGGCATCCACAGCCGTATAGGCAACATAACCTTTTCAGCTGTTCTTGCGCAGCTGGCCTTGAGCACAGGGACATCTGTACCGCAGAGGCGTCCGTAACCCGCAATGTCTGCACTGCGACTTACCCTGTTAATACTGTCCTAAAAGTACAGTCGAGGTTTCGGTCCTTCCCAAGCTCCGGTAGGTCCCAATTGTCCTCGGGCAAAAGGGCTACTAAACCTCAGACGGGCTCAGATTCCGGCCGGGCTCAATCACGCCCAAGGAAGGCAGTCGGAGGAACCGCTACAAGGCGGTCTCCTCAGGACTCTCAGTTCTCTCTCTCTCTCCGCATCCGCGGTTGATGGCAGAACCCCCCGCCTTTGGCGACATTTAGCTGCCACAGGTCACAGACCGGTGGGTGGCGAACATTGTGCTCACGTGCACAGGACAGTGTTCTAATCTCGTCCTCCGACTCCATTTCCCTGCTGCAGGCGGTGGATGCTCTAAGAGCAGAAGGAGTGGTGATCCCTGTCCCCCCTCAGGAACGAGGGCGAGGGTTTGTACTCCAATCTCTTTGTGGCTCCAAAAAAGGACGGTTCCTTCCGTCCCGTTCTGGTCCTGACACTGCTCAACGAGCATGCGAACTCCAGGCGGTTCCGGATGGGATCCCTCCGATCCGTCATTACCTCAATGTCTCGAGGAGACTTCCTTGCCTCAACAGACATCAAAGATGCCTATCTCCACGTGCCAATTGCTACGGAGCACCAACGTTTTCTACGTTTTGTGATAGGAGACGAACATCTTCAGTTCGTAGCTCTGCCATTCAGTCTGGCGACAGCCCCACGGGTGTTCACCAAGGTCCTGGCAGCAGTGGTAGCAGTCTTGCACTTTCAGGGACACCCGGTGATCCCATACTTGGACGATCTACTCGTCAAAGCACCCTCCCTCGAGGCATGCCAATGCAGCCTGAATGTTACGCTGGAGACTCTCCAGACTTTCGGGTGGATCATCAATTTGGCAAGGTCAAATCTGTCTCCGACTCAATCACTAACGTATCTCGGCATGGAGTTTCATACTATATCAGCAATAGTGAAGCTTCCGCTGAACAAGCAGCGTTCACTGCAGACAGAGGTGCAGTCTCTCCTTCAAGGCCAGTCGCACCCCTTAAGGCGCCTCATGCACTTCCTAAGGAAGATGGTGGCAGCCATCGAGGCAGTTCTCTTTGCGCAGTTTCATCTGCGCCAACGGCAATGGGACATTCTCCGCCAATGGGACGGGCAGTCAACCTCCCTGGACAGGGAAGTCTCCCTTTCCCAGACGGCCGAGGACTCTCTGCTATAGTGGCCATAGCCCCCATCCTGGGCACTGGTCACGACAGATACGAGTCTGTCAGGGTGGGGAGCAGTTTGTCTCCGCCACATGGCTCAGGGGACGTGGACTCAGCAGGAGTCCACCCTTCAGATCGATGTTCAAATCGGGGCAGGGTATCTTACCCTATTAGCCTTACAGAAGTGGCTAGAAAGAGAGCAGATCCGAATCCAGTCGGACATCTCCACAGCGGTGGCATACATCAACCACCAAGAAGGGGCGCACAGTCAGCAAGCCTTCCAGGAAGTCCGGCGAATCCTCATGTGGGTGGAGGACACAGCATCCACCATATCCGCAGTTCACATCCCGGGCGTAGAAAACTGGGAAGCAGACTTCCTCAGTCGCCAGGGTATGGACGCGGGGGAATGGTCCCTTCACTCGGACGTGTTTCAGGAAATCTGTTGCCGCTGGGGGGTGCCGGACGTCGACCTAATGGCGTCTCGGCACACCAACAAGGTCCCGGCATTTATGGCACGATCGCGCGATCACAGAGCTCTGGCGGCAGACGCCTTAGTACAAGATTGGTCGCAGTTCCGGCTCACATGTGTTTCCACCTCTGGCACTCTTGCCCAGAGTACTGCGCAAAATCAGATCCGATTGCAGCCGAGTCATACTCGTCGCACCAGACTGGCCGAGGAGATCGTGGTACCCGGATCTGTGGCATCTCACGGTCGGCCGACCGTGGTCACTACCAGACCGACCAGACTTACTGTCCCAAGGGCCGTTTTCTCCATCGGACTTCTGCGGCCCTGAACCTGACTGGGTGGCTTTTGTGTCCTGGATCCTAGCGTCTTCAGGATTATCCCAAGGGGTCGTTGCCACCATGAGACTGGCTAGGAAGCCCACGTCTGCTAAGATATACCACAGAACGTGGAAGATTTTCTTATTCTGGTGCTCTACTCAGGGAGTGTCTCCCTGGCCATTTGCATTGCCTACTTTTCTTTCCTTCCTACAATAGGAGTCAGAAAAGGGCTCGTCGCTCGACTCCCTCAAAGGGCAAGTCTCAGCACTATCCGTGTTTTTTTCAGAAGCGGCTAGCACGTCTTTCTAAGGTGTGCACGTTCCCGCAGGGGGTTTGTCATATCGTACCCCCGTACAAGCGGCCGTTAGATCCATGGGATCTGAACAGGGTTCTAGTTGCTCTCCAGAAGCCGCCTTTCGAGACTCTGAAGGAAGTTTCTTTTTCTCGCCTGTCACAGAAGGTGGCGTTTCTCGTTGCGATCACATCGCTTCGGCGAGTGTCTGAGCTGGCAGCTCTGTCATCCAAGGCTCCCTTCCTGGTGTTTCACCAGGACAAGGTAGTGCTGCGCCCCATTCCGGAGTTTCTCCCTAAGGTCGTATCCTCGTTTCATCTTAATCAGGATATCTCCTTACCGTCTTTTTGCACTCATCCGGTTCACCGGTATGAGAATGATTTACGTTTGCTAGATTTGGTGAGAGCACTCAGAATCTACATTTCCCGCACGGCGCCCATGCGCCGGGCCGATGCACTTTTTTGTCCTTGTCGCTGGTCCGCGCAAGGGGTTGCAGGCTTCTAAAGCCACCCTGGCTCGATGGATCAAAGAACCAATTCTAGAGGCCTACCGTTCTGCGGGGCTTCCGGTTCCTTCAGGGCTTAAAGCCCACTCAACCAGAGCCGTGGGTGCGTCCTGGGCATTACGTCACCAGGCTTCGGCTCAACAGGTGTGCCAGGCAGCTACCTGGTCCAGTCTGCACACTTTCACCAAGCATTATCAGGTGCATACCTATGCTTCGGCGGATGCCAGCTTAGGTAGAAGAGTCCTGCAGGCGGCAGTGACACCCCCGTAGGGGAGGGCTGTTTTGCAGCTCTAACATGAGGTATTTATTTACCCACCCAGGGACAGCTTTTGGACGTCCCAATCGTCTGGGTCTCCCAATAGAGCGCTGAAGAAGAAGGGAATTTTGTTACTTACCGTAAATTCCTTTTCTTCTAGCTCTTATTGGGAGACCCAGCACCCGCCCTGTTGTCCTTCGGGATTTCTTGGTTGTTTGCGGGTACACATGTTGTTCATGTTGAACGGTTTTTCAGTTCTCCGACGTTATTCGGAGTTAATTTGTTTAAACCAGTTATTGGCTTCCTCCTTCTTGCTTTGGCACTAAAACTGGAGAACCCGTGATACCACGGGGGGGTATAGCCAGAGGGGGAGGGGCCTTGCACTTTTTAGTGTAGTGCTTTGTGTGGCCTCCGGAGGGCAGTAGCTATACCCCAATCGTCTGGGTCTCCCAATAAGAGCTAGAAGAAAAGGAATTTACGGTAAGTAACAAAATTCCCTTCTTAACCCCTTAACTACGTAACGGTATGTCCTAAGCCATATAGTTGTAATCACCTGCGACTGCTGCAGGCAGCTGCCGGAGATCCGTGAACATGTCAGTTGATTTGAACAACTGACGTGTGCCTCACAGGCGCAGGTGAATCCTTGATCCACTTGCGCCTGTTAACCCCTTAAATCACACTGTCAAAATGTGACCAAGCGATTTTTAAATCCCCACCGTGGTAAATCTTCACTCACCCAGCCCCATTGGCGGCATTATGAGCTGATGGTTGCCATGGTAGCATAGGGTCATGTAATCACTTCTGTAGCTCACATGACTCACTTCCTTTTTCACCTGGCTGAGTGCTGCCAGTAACGAGGAGTATATCTGGTGATCACAGCTGTGAAGTGCGCCATTTTTCTTTGTCGCTCCTAATTGGGAGACCCAGACAATTGGGTGTATAGCTACTGCCTCCGGAGGCCACACAAAGCATTACACTTAAAAGTGTAAGGCCCCTCCCCTTCTGCCTATACACCCCCCGTGGGATCACGGGTTCCTCAGTTTTCAACCTTGTGCGAAGGAGGTCAGACATCCACGCATAGCTCCACTGTTTTAGTCAGCAACAGCTGCTGACTATGTCGGATGGAAGAAAAGAGGACCCATACTAGGGTCCCCAGCATGCTCCCTTCTCACCCCACTTTGTGTCGGCGGTGTTTGTTAAGGTTGAGGTACCCATTGCGGGTACAGAGGCTGGAGCCCACATGCTGCATCCTTCCCCATCCCCCTTTGGGCTCTGGGTGAAGTGGGATTTACCGGTCTCCAGGCACAGAGACCGTGCTCCGTCCACAGCCCCTGGGGAATCTGCTGGATATGGAGCGGAGTTTCGTCAGGGACAGGGCCCTGCTACGCCAAGGTACTCTGTGTCCCCGTACAGACCGCGCACACACTGCAGCATTGCTGGGTGTGTTAGTGCGCCGGGGACAATAGCGCTGCTGCGCTTGTGCCACACTTCCACAGCTTGCTAAGGGAGTTAGTGTGTGGGGAACTGCCGCGCCGGCCCCTGCTGACAGTTTTTACTGTGACGCGGCTGGGACTTGTGGTGCGCCGGGGACTTCCGCGCTGGCCGTGCAGATTTGTCGGCCGCGTTTTTTACTAGAGTCCCCGGCTTTTGCGGCCTAGTTCCGTTTCGTTCCCGCCCCCAGGCCTGCCAGTCAGGGGAGGGGCGGGACGCTATACAGAAAGTCAGCGCCGAGGGCTGGAATCAGCTTTACATACTCCAGCCCTCACATTGAGCACAGTGGGAAGCCAGTTTCCCGCACTTTGTCTGAGGCACGCCCACGGTCCGCCCCTCTTCACAGAACGCCGGCAGCCATTCCTGATGTGCAGGCTGAGCTGGAAAGGGGAGACAAGTTCTGGGACACCCAGGCACGGGATTCTGGCGACTACACACCCGCTCTTAGCGGGCGGTAAGCGGCACCCTCCGGTGCTGACCCCACTAGTGAAAGTGTTCATTTGTATTTTTATGCATGCATGCTATACATTGCACTAAGTCGCTGGTGATTCTTGGCTATATACCCTCCTGGAGGAGAATATAGCATGTCGTCCGCAAAAAACAGGGGTGCCAAGGCACAGGCTTTCTATGCTGCTTGCACCGCTTGTGCGGCTGTTCTACAGGCAGGGTCCACTGACCCCCATTGTGTGCAGTGTTCGGTCCCTGTGCTCCCTGCTCGGCCAGGGCCTCTGCTGGAGGTGTCCCAGAGAGATCCACCTGTGAATACTGTCCAGGTGACGGGGACAGAGTTTGCAATTTTTGCGGATAGATTATCTGTGACTATGCCTCAGATTCTAGAAACTATGCAGTCTAGACCAGTAACTCAGACATGGGCGCTGTTGATTCATTGCTCCCTGGCCCCCCTCAGTTGGAACAGCTCCGGGGGTGTCCCACGCATCCCAGGGTGATGGCTCTGACACGGACGACAGTCCCAGACAGCCTAAGAGGGCTCGCTATGAGCGGCCCTCTACATCATCTCACTGGTCAGGCTCTCAGCAGGAGGATTCTCTGTGTGATGAGACGGAAATAGCTGATCAGGATTCTGACCCTGAGACCGCTCTCAATCTAGATACTCCTGATGGTGACGCCATAGTGAACAATCTATCGCGTCCATCAATAAAGTGTTGGATATTTCTCCCCCAGCTCCTCAAGTGGAGGAGTCAGCTTCACAGCAGGAGAAATTCCATTTCAGATTTCCCAAGCGTAAATTAAGTACTTTTCTGGACCACTCTGACTTTAGAGAGTCACTCCAGAAACACCACGCTTATCCAGATAAGTGTTTCTCCAATCGGCTTAAGGATACACGTTATCCCTTTCCTCCTGACGTGGTCAAGAGCTGGACCCAGTGTCCCAAGGTGGATCCCCCTATCTCCAGGCTTGCGGCTAGATCCATAGTTGCAATGGAGGATGGGGCTGCACTAAAAGATGCCACTGACAGACAGATGGAGCTCTGGTTGAAATCCATCTATGAGGCTATCGGCGCGTCGTTTGCTCCTGCATTCGCAGCCGTATGGGCACTCCAAGCTATTTCAGCTGGTCTTGCACAGATTGACACGGTCACACGTACATCTGTTCCGCAGGTGGCACCCTTAACCTCTCAAATGTCTGCATTTGCGTCTGACGCGATTAATGCTGTCCTGGACTCTACGAGCCGTACGGCAGTGGCATCTGCCTACTCCGTGGTTTTACGCAGAGCCTTGTGGTTAAGGGAATGGAAAGCAGATTCTGCTTCCTAAAAATGTTTAACCAGTTTGCCATTTTCGGGTGACCGGCTGTTTGGCGAGCGCTTGGATGAAATCATTAAACAGTCCAAGGGTCAGGATTCATCCTTACCTCAGCCCAGACAAAACAAACCCCAACAGAGGAGGGGACAGTCGGGGTTTCGGTCCTTTCGAGGTTCGGGCAGGTCCCAATTCTCCTCGTCCAAAAAGGACTCAAAGGGATCAGAGGAGTTCAGATTCTTGGCGGGCTCAGTCACGCCCAAAAAAGACAGCCGGAAGACCCGCTACCAAGGCGGCTTCCTCATGACTTCCGGCCTCCTCCCTCCGCATCCTCGGTCGGTGGCAGGCTCTCCCGCTTTGGCGACATTTGGCTGCCACAGGTCTGAGACCGTTGGGTGCGAGACATTCTGTCTCACGGGTACAGGATAGAGTTCAGTTCTCGTCCTCCAACTCGATTCTTCAGAACGTCTCCGCCTCCCGACCGAGCCGATGCGCTCCTACAGGCGGTATGCACTCTAAAGGCGGAAGGAGTGGTGATCCCTGTTCCCCTTCAAGAGCAAGGTCACGGTTTTTACTCCAATTTGTTTGTGGTACCAAAAAAGGACGGGTCTTTCCGTCCCGTTCTGGACCTAAAACTTCTCAACATCCACGTGAGAACCAGACGGTTCCGGATGGAATCCCTCCGATCCGTCATCGCCGCAATGTCTCAAGGAGATTTCCTAGCATCGATAGACATCAAGGATGCTTATCTCCACGTACCGATTGCTCCAGAGCATCAGCGTTTTCTACGCTTTATTATAGGAGACGAACACCTTCAGTTCGTAGCCCTGCCTTTTCGTCTGGCGACAGCCCCACGGGTCTTCACCAAAGTCATGGCAGCTGTAGTTGCAGTCCTACACTCTCAGGGACACTCCGTGATCCCTTACTTAGACGATCTGCTGGTCAAGGCGCCTTCTCAAGAGGCATGCCAACACAGCCTGAACGTGGCGCTGGAGACCCTCCAGGGTTTCGGGTGGATCATCAACTTTCCAAGTCGAATCTAACCCCGACCCAGTCGATAACATATCTTGGCATGGAGTTTCATACTCTCTCAGCGGTAGTGAAGCTTCCGCTTGTCAAATAGCGTCCATTGCAGACAGGGGTGCAATCTCTCCTTCAAGGTCAGTCACACCCCTTGAGACGCCTCATGCACTTCCTAGGGAAGGTGGTGGCAGCAATAGAGGCAGTCCCTTTCGCGCAGTTTCATCTGCGTCCACTACAATGGGACATTCTCCGCCAATGGGACGGGAGGTCGACGTCCCTCGACAGCAACGTCTCTCTCTCTCAGGCGGCCAAGGATTCTCTTCGATGGTGGCTGCTTCCCACCTCATTGTCGAAAGGGAAATCCTTCCTACCTCCATCCTGAGCGGTAGTGACGACAGATGCGAGTCTGTCAGGGTGGGGAGCAGTCTTTCTCCACCACAGGGCTCAAGGTATGTGGACTCAGCAAGAGTCCACTCTTCAGATCAACGTTCTGGAGATCAGAGCAGTGTATCTTGCCCTACCAGCCTTCCAGCAGTGGCTGGAAGGCAAGCAGATCCGTATTCAGTCGGATAACTCCACAGCGGTGGCATACATCAACCACCAAGGAGGAACTCGCAGTCGGCAAGCCTTCCAGGAAGTCAGGCGGATTCTGACGTGGGTGGAAGCCACGGCCTCCACCATATCCGCAGTTCACATCCCAGGCGTGGACAACTGGGAAGCAGACTTCCTCAGTCGCCAGGGTATGGACGCAGGGGAATGGTCTCTTCACACGGACGTGTTTTAAGAGATTTGTCGCCGCTGGGAGATGCCGGACGTCGACCTAATGGCGTCCCGGCACAACAACAAGGTCCCAGTTTTCATGGCACGGTCTCACGATCACCGAGCTCTGGCGGCAGATGCCTTAGTTCAAGATTGGTCGCAGTTCCGGCTTCCTTATGTGTTTCCACCTCTGGCTCTGTTGCCCAGAGTGCTGCGCAAGATCAGGTCCGACTGCCGCCGCACCATCCTCGTCGCTCCAGACTGGCCAAGGAGGTCGTGGTACCCGGATCTGTGGCACCTCGCGGTAGGCCAACCGTGGGCACTACCAGACCGACCAGACTTGCTGTCTCAAGGGACGTTTTTTCCATCAGAATTCTGCGGCCCTGAACCTGACTGTATGGCCATTGAGTCCTGGATCCTAGCGGGTTCAGGATTGTCTCAAGAGGTCATGGCCACCATGAGACAGGCCTGAGAACCTACCTGCGCCAAGATATACCACAGGACGTGGAAAATATTCTTGTCTTGGTGCTCTGCTCAGGGAGTCTCTCCCTGGCTATTTAGTTTGCCTACTTTTCTTTCCTTCCTGCAATCCGGGTTGGAAAAAGGTTTGTCGCTCAGCTCCCTCAAGGGGCAAGTCTCAGCGCTATCTGTATTTTTTCAGAAGCGCCCAGCACGACTTCCTCAGGTACGCACGTTCCTGCAAGGGGTCTGTCATATCGTCCCTCCTTACAAGCGGCCGTTAGAGCCCTGGGATCGGAACAGGGTTCTAATTGTTCTTCAGAAGCCGCCTTTCGAGCCTATGAGGGATGTTTCCCTTTCTCGCCTTTCACAGAAAGTGGCCTTTCTAGTAGCGGTCACGTCTCTCCGGAGAGTGTCCGAACTAGCAGCGCTGTCATGCAAATCTCCCTTCCTGGTGATTCACCAGGACAAGGTGGTTTTGCGCCCTATTCCGGAGTTTCTCCCTAAGGTGGTATCCCCGTTTCATCTTAATCAGGATATCTCCTTGCCTTCCTTGTGCCCTCATCCAGTTCATCAATTGAAAAGGATTTGCATTTGTTGGATCTCGTGAGAGCACTCAGGATCTACATTTCCCGCACGGCGCCCCTGCGCCGCTCGGATGCACTCTTTGTCCTTGTCGCTGGTCAGCGCAAAGGGTCGCAAGCTTCCAAATCCACCCTAGCTCGGTGGATCAAGGAACCAATTCTTGAAGCCTACCGTTCTGCTGGGCTTCCGGTTCCCTCAGGGCTGAAGGCCCATTCTACCAGAGCCGTGGGTGCGTCCTGGGCATTACGACACCAGGCTACGGCTCAGCAGGTGTGCCAGGCGGCTACCTGGTCGAGTCTGCACACTTTTACCAAACACTATCAAGTGCATACCTACGTTTCGGCGGACGCCAGCCTAGGTAGACAAGTCCTTCAGGCGGCGACGGCCCACCTGTAGGGTAGGGCTGTTTTTACGGTCCTATCACGAGGGGTTATTATACCCACCCAGGGACTGCTTTTGGACGTCCCAATTGTCTGGGTCTCCCAATTAGGAGCGACAAAGAAGAAGGGAATTTTGTTTACTTACCGTAAATTCCTTTTCTTCTAGCTCCAATTGGGAGACCCAGCACCCGCCCTGTTTGCTTAGGGATTTTTGTTTGTTCGGGTACACATGTTGTTCATGTTGAATGGTTTCGGTTCTCCGATGTTCCTTCGGGTTGAATTTGTTCTTAAACCAGTTATTGGCTTTCCTCCTTCTTGCTTTGGCACTAAAACTGAGGAACCCGTGATCCCACGGGGGGTGTATAGGCAGAAGGGGAGGGGCCTTACACTTTTAAGTGTAATGCTTTGTGTGGCCTCCGGAGGCAGTAGCTATACACCCAATTGTCTGGGTCTCCCAATTGGAGCTAGAAGAAAAGGAATTTACGGTAAGTAAACAAAATTCCCTTCTTTTGGGACAAACTTCTGTTTCTTCAGCGCTCTATTGGGAGACCCAGACGATTGGGGTATAGCTACTGCCCTCTGGAGGCCACACAAAGCACTACATTAAAAGTGCAAGGCCCCTCCCCCTCTGGCTATACCCCCCCCGTGGTATCACGGGTTCTCCAGTTTTAGCTTTGTGTGCGAAGGAGGTCAGACATTCCATGCATAGCTCCACAGATTTTAGTCAGCAGTAGCTGCTGACTATTTCGGATGGAAGAAAAGAGGACACATATAGTGTCCCCAGCATGCTCCCTTCTCACCCCTGGATGGTGTTGTAAGGTTGAGGTACCTATTGCTGGTACAGGGCTGGAGCCTGACATGCTGTTTTCCTTCCACATCCCCTGGTAGGGCTCTGTGGAAGTGGGATCCTGCCGGCCTCTCAGCTCTGACGCCGGGCTCCATCCACAGACCCATTAGAACCTGATGGAGACGGAGCAGGAGTACGATCAGGGACAGGCCCTGCATCATACAGGTACTCTGTGTCCCCGGCAGGCACAGACACACTCCGGGCTGGCTGGGTGTTGTAGTGCGCCGGGGACCGCAACGTTGGAGCTAGTGTCCCTACAGATTACTGGGGGATTGTTTGTGTATGGGAACGCAGCGCCGACCCCCTCTGGACCGGGCGGCGCTGCTGTGACTTGTGGTGCGCCGGGGATCCGCCGTCCGCGCTTTTACGGCGGCGGCGGTTATAAATTGAGTCCCCGGCTTTTTGGGCCTAGGACGCCGGCAGCTCCGATTCGTTCCCGCCCCCACCCTGTCATTCAGGGTAGGGGAGAGACGCTGTTCGCTAGCAGCGACGAGGGCTGGAGCCTGATTTACATGCTCCAGCCCTCACACTAGGCACAGAGGGAAGCAGGCTTCCCGCTCTTGGCCAGGAACGCCCAGGGCCCGCCCCCCTTCTCTCTCAGGACGCCGGCAGCCATTACATGCAGTCTGGCTGGAGGAAGGACGCAAGGCTCTGGGAGACCTGGACTAGGGGCTATCTGGCGACCACACACCCGCTTTTTAAGCGGGCGGTAAGCGATTTTTCTGTGCTGGTCCCTCTAGTGCCTCACGGTGTATTGGTGTACTGTGTAGGATATAGAGATATTGTATTTCTTGCACTGTAAGGTCGCTTCTGGCTGCATCTCCCAGATCACTCTGTGGAAGCAACAACATGCCATCCTCAAAACGCAAGGCTGCCAAGGCTAGGGCTGTGTATACTGCGTGTGCTGCATGTGGGGCTAATCTACCAGCAGGCTCCGATGACCCCCATTGTGTGCAATGCTCCGACCCGGTGCTGCTTCGCCAGCCGGAGTCAGGAGGGAGAGTGACCCAGGCTGAGACGCCTGTAAGTCCTGCCCCGGTGACAGGGACAGACCTTGCAGTTTTTGCTGATAATATGTCTGTCTCTATGGCAAAAATACTTGAAACCTTGCAATCTATGCATGGGGCTCAGTCTTTGGGCACGGCGAGGCCTCTGTCCTCAGGTCCCCCTCACTTGGAATTAATCCAGCCCTCAGGGGAGTCCCCGGCTTCACAGGCCGAGGATTATGAGTCAGATGATAGCCCCAGCCACCCTAAGCGAGCTCGCTGGGAAAGACCCTCGACGTCATCACACTGCTCAGGGTCTCAGCGCAATCAGTCTCCCTGTGATGTGTCTGATGAGAGTGATCAGGAATCCATTCCTGGAACCCCTCTCAACCTGGATACCCCTGATGGGGATGCCATGGTAAACGACCTTATCTCAGCCATCAATAGGCTGTTGGATATTTCTCCCCCAGCCCCTTCAGCAGAAGAGGCGGCTGCGGAGCAGGAGAAGTTTCGTTTCCTTTATCCCAAGCGTAAATTGAGTGCTTTGTTGGATCACGCTGACTTCAGAGAATCAATCCAGAAGCACGACGCTCACCCAGAAAGGCGTTTCTCTAAACGATCTAAAGATACGCGTTTCCCTTTCCCCCCTGAGGTGGTCAAGCGCTGGACACAGTGTCCAAAGGTAGACCCCCCGATCTCCAAACTCGCAGCTAGGTCCATAGTTGCAGTGGAGGATGGCGCTTCACTTAAAGATGCCAATGACAGACAGATGGACCTTTGGTTAAAATCTGTCTATGAAGCTATCGGCGCGTCGTTTGCTCCGGCATTCGCAGCCGTATGGGCACTCCAGGCTATTTCAGCTGGCTTAGCAAGTGGATGCTATCATACATCCAGCAGTGCCGCAAGTGGCGCACCTTACCACGCAGATGTCGGCGTTTGCGTCTTACGCTATCAATGCGGTCCTAGAATCTACCAGTCGCACCTCAATGGCGTCCGCCAATTCGGTAGTTTTGCGCAGAGCCTTGTGGTTAAAGGACTGGAAAGCAGATGCTGGTTCCAAAAAATGTTTAACCAGTTTGCCTTTATCTAGAGAGAGACTGTTTGGCGAGCCATTGGCTGATATCATTAAGCAGTCTAAGGGTAAAGACTCCTCTTTACCACAACCCAGAACAACCAAACCTCAGCAGAAAAAGTGGCAGCAGAGGTTTCAGTCCTTTCGAGGTTCGGGCAAGACACCATTTACCTCGTACAAAGGGACTCAGAGGACGCAAAGAAACTCAGATTCGTGGCGGGCTCACACGCGCCCCAAGAAAGCAAATGGAGGAACCGCTTCCAAAGCGGCTACCTCATGACTTCCAGCCCCCTCCCTCCGCATCGCCGGTCGGGGGCAGGCTCTCCCGCTTTTCCGGCATTTGGATGTCACAGGTCAAAGACCGGTGGGTGACGGACATTTTGTCTCGCGGGTACAGAATCGAGTTCAATTCTCGTCCTCCAGCTCGGTTCTTCAGAACCTCCCCACATCCAGACCGAGCAGATGCTCTGCTGCAGGCGGTGGGCTCCCTAAGAGCGGAAGGAGTGGTGATCCCAGTCCCTCCTCAGGAACAAGGGCAAGGGTTTTACTCCAATCTTTGTGGTTCCAAAAAAGGACGGCTCGTTCCGTCCTGTTCTGGACCTAAAACGGCTCAACAAACATGTGCACGCCAGGAAGTTCCGGATGGAAACCCTGCGTTCTGTCATTGCCTCAATGTCCAGAGGAGACTTCCTTGCCTCAATAGACATCAAAGATGCTTATCTCCACGTGCCAATTGCTACAGAACATCAACGTTTTCTACGTTTTGTGATAGGAGACGACCATTTTCAGTTCGTAGCTCTGCCATTTGGTCTGGCAACAGCCCCACGGGTCTTCACCAAGGTCATGGCGGCGGTGGTAGCAGTTTTGCACTCTCAGGGACACTCGGTGATCCCTTACCTAGACGATTTATTGGTCAAAGCTCCCTCTCAAGAGGCATGTCAGCACAGCCTGAATGCTACGCTGGAGACCCTACAGTCTTTCGGATGGATCATCAACTTTCCAAAGTCGATCCTATCACCGACTCAATCACTAACGTATCTTGGCATGGAGTTTCATACTCTAGCAGCGATAGTGAAGCTTCCGCTGAACAAGCAGCGGTCACTACAGACAGGGGTGCAATCTCTTCTGCAGGGCCAGTTGCATCCCTTGCGGCGCCTCATGCATTTCCTAGGGAAGATGGTGACAGCCATGGAAGCAGTTCCCTTTGCGCAGTTTCATCTGCGCCCACTTCAATGGGACATTCTCCGCCAATGGGACGGGAAGTCAACGTCCCTGGACAGGAAAGTCTCGCTTTCCCAGACGGCCAAGGACTCCCTACAATGGTGGCTCCTTCCCACCTCATTGTCTCAGGGAAGATCCTTCCTGCCCCCATCCTGGGCAGTAGTCACGACAGATGCGAGTCTGTCAGGGTGGGGAGCAGTATTTCTCCACCACAGGGCTCAGGGGACGTGGACACCGCAGGAGTCCACCCTTCAGATCAATGTTCTGGAGATCAGAGCAGTGTATCTTGCTCTACTGGCCTTCCAACAGTGGCTGGAAGGAAAGCAGATCCGAATCCAATCGGACAACTCCACAGCGGGGGCATACATCAACCACCAAGGAGGGACGCGCAGTCGGCAAGCCTTCCAAGAAGTCCGGCGCATTCTAATGTGGGTGGAGGACAGAGCATCCACCATATCCGCGGTTCACATCCCAGGCGTAGAAAACTGGGAAGCAGACTTCCTCAGTCGCCAGGGCATGGACGCAGGGGAATGGTCCCTTCACCCGGACGTGTTTCAGGAAATCTGTCGCCGCTGGGGAGTGCCGGACGTCGACCTAATGGCATCCCGGCACAACAACAAGGTCCCGGCATTCATGGCGAGGTCGCGCGATCAAAGAGCTCTGGCGGCAGACGCCTTGGTTCAAGATTGGTCGCAGTTTCAGCTCCCATACGTGTTTCCGCCTCTGGCGCTCTTGCCCAGAGTGCTACGCAAGATCAGATCCGAGTGCAGCCGCATCATACTCGTCGCTCCAGACTGGCCGAGGAGGTCGTGGTATCCGGATCTGTGGCATCTCACGATCGGTCGACCGTGGTCACTGCCAGACCGACCAGACTTACTGTCCCAAGGGCCGTTTTTCCATCAGAATTCTGCGGCCCTGAACCTGACTGTGTGGCCATTGAGTCCTGGATCCTAGCATCTGCAGGATTATCTCAAGGAGTCGTTGCCACAATGAGACAAGCTAGAAAGTCGAATTCGGCTAAGATCTACCACAGAACGTGGAAGATTTTCTTATCCTGGTGCTCTGCTCAGGGAGTGTCTCCCTGGCCATTTGCATTGCCCAAGTTTCTTTCCTTCCTGCAATCGGGGTTAGAAAAGGGCTTGTCGCTCAGCTCCCTTAAAGGGCAAGTTTCGGCACTATCCGTGTTTTTTCAGAAGCGTCTAGCACGTCTTTCTAAGGTGCGCACGTTCCTGCAGGGGGTCTGTCATATTGTGCCCCCGTACAAGCGGCCGTTAGATCCATGGGATCTGAACAGGGTACTAGTTGCTCTCCAGAAGCCGCCCTTCGAGCCTCTGAAGGAAGTTTCCTTTTCTCGGCTGTCACAGAAAGTGGCGTTTCTTGTTGCGATCACATCGCTTCGGCGAGTGTCTGAGCTGGCAGCTCTGTCATCCAAGGCTCCCTTCCTGGTGTTCCACCAGGACAAGGTAGTGCTGCGCCCTATTCCGGAGTTTCTCCCTAAAGTCGTATCATCTTTTCATCTTAATCAGGATATATCCTTGCCTTCGTTTTGTCCTCATCCGGTTCACCGGTATGAAAAGGACTTACGTTTGCTAGATCTGGTGAGAGCACTCAGAATCTACATTTCCCGCACGGCGCCCATGCGCCGTGCCGATGCACTTTTTGTCCTTGTCGCTGGTCCGCGCAAGGGGTTGCAGGCTTCTAAAGCCACCCTGGCTCGATGGATCAAAGAACCAATTCTAGAGGCCTACCGTTCTGCGGGGCTTCCGGTTCCTTCAGGGCTAAAAGCCCACTCAACCAGAGCCGTGGGTGCGTCCTGGGCATTACGTCACCAGGCTTCGGCTCAACAGGTGTGCCAGGCAGCTACCTGGTCCAGTCTGCACACTTTCACCAAGCATTATCAGGTGCATACCTATGCTTCGGCGGATGCCAGCTTAGGTAGAAGAGTCCTGCAGGCGGCAGTGACACCCCCGTAGGGGAGGGCTGTTTTGCAGCTCTAACATGAGGTATTTCTTTACCCACCCAGGGACAGCTTTTGGACGTCCCAATCGTCTGGGTCTCCCAATAGAGCGCTGAAGAAGAAGGGAATTTTGTTACTTACCGTAAATTCCTTTTCTTCTAGCTCTTATTGGGAGACCCAGCACCCGCCCTGTTGTCCTTCGGGATGTTTTTTTGTTGTTTGCGGGTACACATGTTGTTCATGTTGAACGGTTTTTCAGTTCTCCGATGTTCTTCGGAGTTAATTTGTTTAAACCAGTTATTGGCTTCCTCCTTCTTGCTTTGGCACTAAAACTGGAGAACCCGTGATACCACGGGGGGGGTATAGCCAGAGGGGGAGGGGCCTTGCACTTTTAATGTAGTGCTTTGTGTGGCCTCCAGAGGGCAGTAGCTATACCCCAATCGTCTGGGTCTCCCAATAAGAGCTAGAAGAAAAGGAATTTACGGTAAGTAACAAAATTCCCTTCTTTGTTTTTTTGTTTTTTTTAACTCTTTAGATAAAAGTAAACCTATGCATGTTTGGTGTCTACGAACTCATACCGACCTGAGGCATCACACCCACACATCGGTTTTACCATATAGTGAACACAATGGATAAAATATCTAAAAAAAAGCAAGCATGCAATTGCACTTTTTTTGCAGTTTTTCCACACTTGGATTTTTTTTGCGGTTTTCCAGTACACTATATGCTAAAACGTATGGTTTCATTTAAAAGTACAACTTGTCCCGCAAAAAGCAAGCCCTCATATGGCAAGATTGACAGAAAAATAAAAGTTATGGCTCTCAGAGGGAGACCAAAAAATCGACCAGGGGTGAAGGGGTTAAAGGTATTTTTTGGGCAAAATGGATATGTTTATGCCTGGTGCAGTGTCTGTGGGGCTTACTTATGGATTCGGAGATGATCAAAAAAAGGGACTCTGTGTCGTGTCACCTCTTTACGCTTGCACTAGGCATAGCACAGCATGCTGCAAACATCTGGCCTTTTATGATCTAAGATGCTATTGCATGAATTGTCACCTGGTCCATATTGGCTGATGCCAGGATCCATTACAGCTGTCATTGATCAAGACCTTTACTCTGGTTGAAACGTTGGATATCATCTGAATTACCGTATTTTTAGTTTTATAAGATGCACTCCAAATTTCGAGATAAAAAAGGAAAAAAAAATAAAGATGTGGTCAGTCTTGTAATCTGGTGTTGTCTTACTGGAGGGGGGCAGCAGCGCTGGTGAAGCGGGGTCACGGGAGGCAGCCACGGCGGGTCTGTGGTGGCAGCGGTGGTCAGTGGCGGTGTGGCCAGTGCAGTGTGTCCACGGTCCCGGTTCAAATGATGGCGCCTGGAGCGGCGCATGCGCAGATGGAGCTCTCATCAAAGGGCTCAATCTGCGCACACGCTGACTCCTGGCGCCATCATTTGAAACAGGGACCGCGGACACACTGAGACACCTGCCGCACAGCCACCCGCCCGAAGCGCGCACAGAGCAGCAGCCAGCAGGCCGCCCGCACAGAGGCAGCTGGCACCCACAGACACCTGCTGCCCGCACGCAGCCACAACCCCCCGGTGTGAGGCAAATCCCGGGATATGAAGATGAATTATGACTCCAGTCATAATCCCTCATCACTCCCTGGCAGTGCCCCCTCCCTTCTTGTTCTCAGTGTTCCACTTACACCTCCATGGCCATGTCCTGTGATATGGAAATTAGGTGGCTTGGGGACAATGGACACAGGATGACTCCCTGCCGTGACCCTGTAGTGGGGGCTGCTAGCTAGTTAGCAAGGCTATGGAAATAGCCAGACAGAACGACTCCAGTAAAAAATGGTTCATATCTCGCAAGCCATATTTCCGATAAATATGGCAACCATAAAAATGGTGTCTCCGCATGCGGACGATGCCGGCACACCCTTTTTATGGGAGCAGGACATTGGGAAATGCCCCAGGCGTGATATCAGCCAATGGGGAACTGGCAGACAGGTCATGAGTCCCCTCGTTCTGTAGCTAAATTCATAACTGTCACAATGAGAGCATTGGCGTCCGCCTACGACGCTCCCAGGCCAAGTTATGGCCATATTCCATGTTGTGGATTGTCCATAACTCAAGCCAGGGGTGGAGCAGTGCTCCCTCTGAGGTCACTAAGGTAGGAGGGGACCTGGATTTGCCCAGGTTGATAACCCTACTTCGGCCATTTTCCAGTGTTCTTTTCGCTGGGGGCACGTGTAGGAAACATCTGTGGGAAGGATCCTAGAAACCTGGGTACAGCGCCCCCCTGTGGCCAGACGCAACAAGGTAACTGCTGGAACTGTGTATGCCTGTTTGTAACCCATGCTTTGATTGTAACTGTACTCTGACATATGTATATTCTGTAGATTCCCTATTGTATATATTGTAGTTTCTAGTGTGCTTTAGGCTGATTAAATTATATAATTAATCTTGGGCTGTTCTGTTATCTCGATCTTGAATCCCACGTCTGTGTGTTCGGCTAATAGTTACCGTGAAGCGGTTGGTGGCGGCGAGTTGTGCCAAGGATTATTGTGGGGAGGCTAGTGAGATTCGGGGAGGTTTTATATATTCCGCCCGCGGAGGTCGGGGGAATATATACCCTACTCTCACCGGGGACCCTTCAATAATCGGCATAAGTAGTATAGCGGCCTCCTTGCTTATTGTCGGGCAATTCCATAATTGGCCTGACTATAAGAGGGGCGCTAGAGAGCGCGTCACGTGCTCTGTCTGTCGGTCGGGAGGTATAAAGGAGGGGTGACCCCCACTTGTTACCCCCCGATTGTGACGTACTGGTAGCCAGCGCGGGGGATTTCTGAGTGACCCCCCCGGTGGTTTGTGACATATTGGTGGCATAGCGGTGGGATCGAGATAATAGTGTGTGTGAGTGTGAGACCCATACTCCCAGACACTAAAGACTGCCTGCAGCAGCTGTGGCTGCTGGGGTCTTCAGACTAGCTCAACACTAGAGTGTCAGAGTGCAGATACTGTAAGGTGTGTGGAGGCATCAGGTGTCAGTTCTGTGTCAGTGACCAAAAGTCTGCAAGAATGGCTGATGGCACCAGGAGCAGAGCTATGCAACTGGCCAATGCTAAGGCAGGAGCCGAAGAGAGGGAGGACGGTGCTGTGGACAGCAATGAGGAGGTTGCCCACGAGTCCTCCAGGAGCTCGACGCCAGAAAACCGTTCTGCCGAGGACATTGCGCAACCTGGCACTGCTGGACAAGATGAGGAGGAGCTCACCCAAGGTTCCTCATCGAGCCAGATGCCAGCCCTCCGCTCTGAAAGGGACAGTGAATCGCCTAGCTCTGCAGCGTGCCGCAGATCACCACGTGCCATTCCACCGAGCCTGGGAGGCTCGGATAGCCTTCTTCAAATGGCTATGGCCCTTCTCCAGGCTGGAGACCAGAAGGGCTACAAGGAACTCCTGGCAGAGCGCAGGGCAGAGCGGCAGGCAGCGCGTGACGCTGAGGCTGCGGAGCGGCACGCAGAGCGTGAGGCTGCGGAGCGAGAGCGGCAGGCAGCGCGTGAAGAGCGAGAGCGACAGGCAGACCGTGACTACCAGCTGCAGCTAGCTCAGCTCCGGCCCTCATCAGCCACATGTGACCTTCGAGACACCAAACTTCCAAAGGTCCGTGTTGAGGACTTCCCAGTGCTGGAGAAGGATGGAGACTTGGACTCTTTCTTGACTGCTTTTGAACGGACTTGCTTGCAGCACCATCTGGACAAGGACCAGTGGGCCAAATACCTGACCCCCCGTTTAAGGGGTAAGGCCCTGGATATCCTTGGGGACTTGCCTGCTGAGGCAGATCAGGGCTACGACACCATCAAGCGGGCCCTGATCCAACAGTACAACCTCACTCCAGAGTCCTACCGCAAGAAGTTCCGGAGCCTACAGAAGGGACCAAAGGACTCCTGGGCTGACCACCGGCGGGCACTTGCCCGAGCTGCCGACCACTGGACCCAAGGCCTGCAGCTTTCCACCGGACCGGAGATCCTGGACTTGTTCATCACGGAGCAACTCTTGTGGAACTGCCCTGAGGATCTCCGCCAGTTCATCCGAGACTAGAAGCCAAAGGGGTCCACGGCTACAGCTGCCCTTGCCGATGACTACACCAACAACCGGGCCCCTGAGGCCAGGAGAGCGGCCACCAGCAGCACCTGGAGAGGGGGTAAGATGAATTCTGCGACTGCCCCACCTGCCCCTAGACTGCAGGGGGTGTCCCCCTCAACTCCCCTCTCCAGGCCCGTGGCGGAACCAAGACGGTGCCACCAGTGCAACCTACCTGGACACTTCAAGGCCATGTGCCCTCAGCGTCCCAAGGCCCCGGCTCCGTCCCCGTCCCAAGGGCCGCCCAAGGTGTATTGTGTGGGTGGGGGTGGTGGTAGGTCCCTGGACAGCTTCCAACCTGTCACCGTCGGCCGGTCTGTGACCATAGGACTGCGAGACAGCGCCTCGGAGGTGACTCTGGTGCGGCCTGAGATGGTGTCCCCCCAAGACTTGATCCCTGGAAAAACCCTCGCTGTCTCCGGGATTGGAGGCACTGACCCGGCGCTGCCTGTTGCTGACATTTATGTGGACTGGAGCGCAGGGCGAGGGGTGAGGGAGGTGGGGGTAACTGATCGGATCCCTGCAAACGTGCTACTTGGGACAGATTTGGGGCAGATAACCTCCCAGTTTGGGCCCCAACCAAGGGCTGAACCTTCAGCCAGTACTGACATGCCTCCGGACAATGTTAATGTGTTATCTATGAATGATGTAAGGGAGGAGGGAGTGAACTCTGATATTTCTGCTTGCACAGACACCATAGACACACACGCAGCTGCAGCTGTGACAGGAGGGGAGGGGGTCAGAGAAAGGTGTGACAATGCCTCTACAAGTAACCAGCCTGTGAGCTGGGATCTGTTGCCCTCTGCAGGGATAAGCAGAGAGCAGGGTGCTGCAGGGGGAGGACCAGTGTGTGGGGTGGGGGCTACCACAGCAAATGTGGGGTCCCCAGAGATTTCACAGCGGGGTTCTGTTGCTGCAGGAGGGGAACAGGCAGGTGAGATTGGGGCCGG
This sequence comes from Anomaloglossus baeobatrachus, assembly GCF_048569485.1. Taxonomy (NCBI): domain Eukaryota; kingdom Metazoa; phylum Chordata; class Amphibia; order Anura; family Aromobatidae; genus Anomaloglossus; species Anomaloglossus baeobatrachus. The sequence goes on along the minus strand of NC_134359.1, from coordinate 219,095,022 downwards.
TCCAGGAGCGGGAGTGCTCCCAGGTAAGATCTCGGTGCATGGTTCCCCCACAACCGGGGTGTCAGGAAGCCAGGTAGGTCTGCCTGAACCGGCGACTTGGTCAGGAACGGAGGAGGAGCAGGCACGACCCACGGTCGCAGCGGCTGTGGCCGCTGTCACCCGCAGTGGGAGTGCTGGAAGCCAAGGGGCCTCCCGGAGGTCCGATAGCTCTTCCCCTTCTGACCAAGTGGCAGCCGAGTCAGGTGGAGGCCAGGACACAGGTCCCGGGGTACTGACTGAAGATGTGACAGTCTCGTCGATTCTGGCCGCATCTAGTCAGGGGTTTCAGGCAGCGTTAGAAGCTGACGACAGCCTGAAAGCTCTTAAGGAGCAGGCGGCACAGCCTCCCTCGGACTCGGACCCGGAGCGAGTGGTCTGGGACCAAGGACGGCTGTACCGGGCCACGGTCCAGCAGGGTTCACCGGAGGCGTGGCCCAGGGACCGACAGTTGGTGGTACCCTATCCGTTCCGGACGGAGTTGTTGCGGATCGCACATGAGATTCCGATGGCCGGACACCTAGGGATCGCTAAGACCAAGGCCAGGTTAAACCAGCATTTCTACTGGCCAAAAATGGGGGCCGATGTGGCTGCCTACTGCCGTTCGTGTGAAACCTGTCAGAGAGTGGGGAAGGCGGGGCCACGCCCCAAAGCCCCACTAGTATCTCTGCCAATCATCGATGAGCCTTTCAGGAGGGTGGCTGTGGATCTGGTCGGCCCGCTGGCCATCCCCAGCAGCTCCGGGAAACGCTTCCTACTGACGGTAGTGGACTATGCCACCCGGTACCCAGAAGCAGTGGCCTTGTCGTCCATTCGGGCTGACAAGGTGGCCACCGCATTGCTGGAGATTTTCTCCCGAGTGGGTTTTCCCCAGGAAATGCTCACTGACCGGGGGACCCAATTCATGTCCCAGCTGATGGAGGCCCTCTGTAAGCAAGTCCAGGTGCGACATCTGGTGGCCAGCCCGTACCATCCACAGACTAATGGCCTGTGCGAGCGGTTCAATGGCACCTTAAAGCAGATGCTTAAGATGTTGGTCGACTCCCATGGGCGTGACTGGGAGCGGTACCTCCCACACCTGTTATTTGCTTACCGGGAGGTTCCACAGGCCTCAACAGGATTCTCACCGTTTGAGCTCCTGTACGGGCGACGTGTGCGGGGCCCCCTGGCTCTGGTGAAAGAGGCTTGGGAAGGGGATTTGGCCACCCCTGGAGTGTCGGTTATCGAGTATGTCATGCGCTTCCGGGACAAAATGCAGGCCTTGACGCAACTGGTACACGACAATATGGCTCAAGCCCAGGCCGATCAGAAGCGTTGGTACGACCAGAACGCTTGTGAGAGGACCTACCAAGTGGGTCAAAAGGTGTGGGTACTGGTCCCCGTACCACAGGACAAGCTTCAGGCAGCCTGGGAAGGCCCATACCTCGTGTACCAGCAGCTCAACCCTGTAACGTACCTGGTCACCCTGGACCCTGCCCGTGGAAGGCGGAAGCCCTTCCATGTGAACATGATGAAGGCACATCATGAGCGGGAGGCATGTGCGCTCCCAGTGTGCAACCTGCCCGAGGAGGGAGAAGCGGAAACCCTCTTGGATATGCTAGCCCAGGTTAGGGCAGGCGGATCCATTGAGGATGTGGAGGTTGGCCACCAGCTCTTGGAAGACCAACGGTCCCAGCTGTGGGCCACCCTCCTCCCCTTCCGGGGGTTGTTTACCAACCAGCCCGGAAGGACTGACTTGGCTGTCCATCACGTGGACACTGGGGATCATCCCCCGATCCGGCGTTCAGCATATCGGGTCTCCCTGGAGGTGCAGCAACACATGCGCCAGGAGATTGACGAGATGCTGAAGCTGGGGGTGATCCAGGCATCCAACAGCGCTTGGGCCTCGCCTGTAGTCCTCGTCCCTAAGAAGGACCGAACCACTCGGTTCTGCGTGGACTACAGGGGGCTCAATGCTGTCACGGTCGCCGATGCGTACCCAATGCCACGCATCGATGACCTGCTCGATCAGTTGGCCGGGGCTCAGTACCTGACCATCATGGATCTGAGCCGGGGATATTGGCAGATCCCCCTGACTCGCAAGGCCAGGGAACGCTCTGCCTTTATTACCCCATTTGGACTGTACGAGTCCACGGTGATGCCATTCGGGATGAGGAATGCCCCTGCCACTTTCCAGCGGATGGTCAACACCCTGCTCAAGGGACTTGAAGGGTACGCGGCCGCGTACCTGGATGACATTGCCGTCTTCAGTCCCACCTGGGAAGATCACCTAGAGCATCTAGCACAGGTGCTCAGGCGGGTCCACCGGGCAGGTTTGACCATCAAGCCGGGCAAGTGTCAGCTGGCCATGAGCGAGGTCCAGTACCTCGGTCACCGGGTAGGCGGGGGAACACTGAAGCCCGAGCCTGAGAAAGTGGAGGCCATCGCATCCTGGCCCACCCCCAGGACCAAGAAGCAGGTGATGTCCTTCTTGGGGACCGCTGGGTACTATAGGAGGTTTGTTCCATGCTATAGTAGCCTGGCAAAGCCCTTGACGGACCTCACCAAGAAGAAGCTGCCCTCTGCAGTCGATTGGACAATGGACTGCGAGACAGCCTTCCGGGCCATAAAGGACGCCCTGTCCAGCCCGCCCGTGCTACAGGCAGCCGACTTCACGCGGCCGTTTGTAGTACAGACCGACGCCAGTGACTTCGGCCTCGGTGCGGTGCTCAGCCAGGTGGACTCTGCGAGCCAAGAGCACCCAGTCTTGTACCTGAGCAGGAAGCTGTTACCAAGGGAAGTTGCCTATTCCACGATGGAGAAGGAGTGCCTGGCCATAGTGTGGGCCCTGCAGCGTCTGCAACCCTATCTATACGGGCGCCACTTCATCGTGGAGACGGACCACAATCCCCTCAGCTGGTTGCACACCGTCTCTGGGACGAATGGGCGATTGTTGCGATGGAGCCTTGCGCTCCAGCAATACAACTTCACCATTCGCCACAAAAGGGGCCGTGACCACGGTAACGCAGACGGGCTGTCCCGACAAGGAGAGGTCGCGGACGGGCGCACGGGGGAACACCGGAGTGTGCTGCCCCCTAGCGCCCTCAAAAGGGGGGAGGCAATATGTCACGAACCACCGGGGGGGTCACTCAGAAATCCCCCGCGCTGGCTACCAGTACGTCACAATCGGGGGGTAACAAGTGGGGGTCACCCCTCCTTTATACCTCCCGACCGACAGACAGAGCACGTGACGCGCTCTCTAGCGCCCCTCTTATAGTCAGGCCAATTATGGAATTGCCCGACAATAAGCAAGGAGGCCGCTATACTACTTATGCCGATTATTGAAGGGTCCCCGGTGAGAGTAGGGTATATATTCCCCCGACCTCCGCGGGCGGAATATATAAAACCTCCCCGAATCTCACTGGCCTCCCCACAATAATCCTTGGCACAACTCGCCGCCACCAACCGCTTCACGGTAACTATTAGCCGAACACACAGACGTGGGATTCAAGATCGAGATAACAGAACAGCCCAAGATTAATTATATAATTTAATCAGCCTAAAGCACACTAGAAACTACAATATATACAATAGGGAATCTACAGAATATACATATGTCAGAGTACAGTTACAATCAAAGCATGGGTTACAAACAGGCATACACAGTTCCAGCAGTTACCTTGTTGCGTCTGGCCACAGGGGGGCGCTGTACCCAGGTTTCTAGGATCCTTCCCACAGATGTTTCCTACACGTGCCCCCAGCGAAAAGAACACTGGAAAATGGCCGAAGTAGGGTTATCAACCTGGGCAAATCCAGGTCCCCTCCTACCTTAGTGACCTCAGAGGGAGCACTGCTCCACCCCTGGCTTGAGTTATGGACAATCCACAACATGGAATATGGCCATAACTTGGCCTGGGAGCGTCGTAGGCGGACGCCAATGCTCTCATTGTGACAGTTATGAATTTAGCTACAGAACGAGGGGACTCATGACCTGTCTGCCAGTTCCCCATTGGCTGATATCACGCCTGGGGCATTTCCCAATGTCCTGCTCCCATAAAAAGGGTGTGCCGGCATCGTCCGCATGCGGAGACACCATTTTTATGGTTGCCATATTTTTCGGAAATATGGCTTGCGAGATATGAACCATTTTTTTACTGGAGTCGTTCTGTCTGGCTATTTCCATAGCCTTGCTAACTAGCTAGCAGCCCCCACTACAGGGTCACGGCAGGGAGTCATCCTGTGTCCATTGTCCCCAAGCCACCTAATTTCCATATCACAGGACATGGCCATGGAGGTGTAAGTGGAACACTGAGAACAAGAAGGGAGGGGGCACTGCCAGGGAGTGATGAGGGATTATGACTGGAGTCATAATTCATCTTCATATCCTGGGATTTGCCTCACACCCGGTAAGCTATTTTCGGATTTTAAGATGCACCCCTCACTTTCCTCCCAAATTTTGGGGAGGAAAAGTGTGTCTTATAATACGTCAAATATGGTATATACTGTTGGATCTAATGAAAATCACAATTTAAGCCTGATCGCTCTCATGTACTACTTTCAGTGCTTGGGCTTCTGCACTGATTATTGGGAATTCCTAGCCTTTGAATGACCCTGCATAATATATGGCAGATCAGTGAATCCGTTTATTATTTTTTTTTTTTTTTGTTTTGCAGTTATTGGACAACGTGGAAAACAAGATGAAAGGAACATGTGTAGAAGGGACTATTCCAAAGCTATTCAGAGGAAAGATGGTGGTATGTGTCTGATGTGATTGACGGCAGCGTGAAGGATGATCACTGTCCAGGTGTTAACACTTTTTTTCACTTTCAGTCCTACATCCAGTGTAAGCATGTAGACTACCGTTCTGAACGGATAGAAGACTACTATGATATTCAACTAAGTATCAAAGGAAAGAAAAACAGTGAGTACCAAGTACAAATAAGGGGGCATGTATGCCTCAGATTCTCTGTATGCTTACACTATAGTAGTTTTGTGGGGTCTTTGATTTAATATTTCCCTTTGTGAGCTGCAAAGACTAGCTGGTAATGCAAAAGTGCTGTGATGCTACATACATATGTTTGTTGTATGCCATATGTCTGGTTATACCGTAAAGGCTTTGGGAAATACTCCAGTGGGATGCGGTATTTGTACAAAAAAAAGTAAATCAAATAATTTTTCACTTCTAATTTCAGTAGGTTGTGCCTGTAGAATTTGTACAGCATGGTCTCCTCCTTAAAGGGGTCTTGCTTCAAATGTTCTCCGCCCAGAGGCTCACGGTCACCACGCTGGTCTTTGTTGATAGACTTCAGTAGTAAAGTCACGCCAGCAGCACATGTAACCACTGCAGCCAATCACTGGGTCAGCAGCTCTGACAGATAACCGTGTAGACTTCACTGCTGCAACTGATTAACAAAATCCAAAGCAGAGGCATTGCTGGACCTGGGGAGGGTGGGGGAAAAAATTAGTTTACTTTATAGGTTTGGAAGCTTATGGACTATGCAAATTTGGAAATGGACAGCCCTTTTAATCCTGTGTATTAGGCTACTTCATGGCAAAGGCTTACTATAGCAGGCCCCTAGGTCTGCCATAGGTGTAAGTGAATGAGACATGGCAATCATGCCTTCAAAACATATGAGAATCTCACTGGTTTATGATGACAGGCGCTAGATAGGTCACAGTTATTGGTGCAGTAGTTTTTGTTCAGCTCCTTATTAGTGCGCAGTGCGGGGCGTTCACTGTCAGTGAGCAGCAGCAGGGCAGTGTGGAGTGTTTGCGGTCAGCAGCGGGAGGGCAGTGTGGGGTGTTTGCTGTCAGTGAGCAGCTGGAGGGCAGTGTGGAGTGTTTGCGGTCAGCAGCGGGAGGGCAGTGTGGGGTGTTTGCTGTCAGTGAGCAGCGGGAGGGCAGTGTGGGGCCCCAGCTCATCACTATTGAGGTCTCGGCACCAAGTACATTAGTGTGAGGACCCAATCACTTGCTGTTGCAACCTATTATACAGTGATTTTGTGAGAGCTACTGCAATAAGACAGTGAGCCATCACCCACCTCTGATCTCTGTATCCTGGCCTCTCGCAATGACACACACATATGATCAATTGAGGAGTTAAAGATACGGCTCTTATTATAGTCAAAGGATGCAAGGAATGGTGGCTCAGGAGCAAATGGGCGAAATCCGAGTATTGGTAAATGTCATAGCAATCTAAGTCGGGCATGAGGACTGTAAGCATGTTCTGTGTGTACCTATTTGTAATTAGCCTGTTGCTTTGTGATGTCCATTTATAAGAATTGCTTTAGTGTTGTTTTTGCTGAGCCATCAGTCCTGGTTGATTCTCTATAGCCAGATGCCAGTGTGAGCTCCATTGTGAATGCGCTCGCTGACTGTTGTGCGGCTCTGCAGTGTTAACCCTCGACATTATAGCCAGTGCACTAAACCATCAGTGTGCTGTCTGGATTTCTGTTTTGTTTCATTAGTGTTGTTGAAGGGGAAACAAGGCAGTGTCTCCCAGGGATTGGCATATTCTTTGATGACCTTGGGAAAAGCTCCTTGTCATAGTTGGGCAGCTTCCAGTTTGATGCATCAGCTGGTCTTTGCTATTGACTTCACATTGCAGTTTTCAGATTTTGAAAGTCTTGTGTTATAGTGCCAAGTCATCCCCAGGCTTACAGCAGTCGTGGAGAGGTGTGTTGAGGAGAGCCATAAGATGAAATACTTAATTAACCTCTGGACATAGAGCATTGTGGGAAATATATCGTTTTGCCTTACATAATTCAGGTTTCAGGTGCACACCGAGCGTCTTAGAGGAATTTTCCTCAAAGTTTTCATGTTGAACTGGAGACAAGATATAATAGCAGCTGCAGAGGATTGGAATGCTGTTTTTTTTTTTTTTTAAAGAACTTAATGTACCTGGACCCTAATGAGTTAATGTTCAGTGTGTGGGTGTCATGCATTTTCACTGGGGGGGGGGTGCACTACTCTGATAACCAATCATAATCGGGCAGCAACACTTAGAAGGCCTAAGACACTCGACATGAAAATGGGAGCGAGTGGAGTGCGATAAAACATTTGCATTCCAGTCGTACCAATATAAGCCTATGTGCCAACACTCATGAGCGATTTTTTTTTTTTTTTCTGAGCCCTAATCAGACCAAGAAAATAATTGCAGCATGCTGCGACTGCAATGCGATCCTTTTTTTTTTTTTTTCCTCTCGTACCCATTCAAGTCTATGGGGAGAGAGAAAAAAACGCACTGCACTCGCAGTACACCAGTGTACTGCGAGTGCAGGGCGAGAATGGCAATAGCCGGCTACAAAAGAGAGAGGGAAATAATCCCTCCCTGCCCTCCTCAGCACTGGCCCGCCCCTCCTGAGTGCCGCTGCCCCCCCCCTCCCCACAGCTGAGGTTTGATTGGACATCAGTTTCAGTGACACTCGGCTCCCGCTGTGCTGCCAGCGTCAGCAGAGTGTCATGCGGGGATCGCACTAGTCCCCCGTGTGGCCCCGACCGAAAGGGCACACCCCTACAATGCTTAGATCAGGTTTCTCAGTGTGAGATGTAATGATACAGATCTGATCTCCTGGTCTAACCTCCTGCATGAGTCAGTGTGGGGGAGGGGCAGTGCAGCTGAGTTTAGTAGTGTCTCAGGGCCTTCTCTCTTTTCTTATAGCAGTCACCTCCGCTGTCCTGTCATGGTTTATCGGCTCCTGTTCTCATAGAATGATCACCTCTGCTGCGCTGTCCCCTTCACCACACTGCCTATCCGGAGGTGTCCTTATCACACTTATGTCTGCTGTGCTCACGCACCTGTTACTGGCTTTGTGGTGAGATCAGAGCGGGGTCTCATTATTATTATCTCGCACCAGAGTCTTCCTGCACAGGGAGGTGACGCTTGTGTGAGACATGATGGCAGTCCTGATCTCTGTGCAGAGCGAGTACAAGCTGCCTGGGCACAGCACACAGAAGTAGTGACACATCTCCAGACAGCCATAATTAGTGGTGTACTTCATTGGACGCTATATTAATGAGCTGTTTTCCCAGAGAAGAAATTGTTATAGCAAGTGCTTGTTTTTTTTAATTCCCAATGACAGGAACTCAGACCAGGGGACATGGGATTCTCATGCTTGATATTGATGAAGTACAGCAACATGTGTAGCTTAGTCTGCCCTCATTATACTTTCAATAATGTGTAGTGAATCTAGTAAGGAGGCATAAACTAGCGAAGAACGTTACTGTTTAATTTTTGCGTTTTCAGTTCAGTAGACAATAGTAAGATAAACAGTTAAGCACTTGTACCACCTTTTCTTCGGCGCTCCATTGGGAGACCCAGACGATTGGGTGTATAGCTACTGCCTCCGGAGGCCACACAAAGCATTACACTAAAAAGTGTAAGGCCCCTCCCCTTCTGGCTATACACCCCCCGTGGGATCACGGGCTGCTCAGTTTTCAAGCTTTGTGCGAAGGAGGTCAGACATCCACGCATAGCTCCACTGTTTAGTCAGCAGTAGCTGCTGACTATATCGGATGGAAGAAAAGAGGGCCCATGCTAAAGGGCCCCCAGCATGCTCCCTTCTCACCCCACTCTTGTTGGCGGTGTTTGTTAAGGTTGAGGTACCCATTGCGGGTACGGAGGCTGGAGCCCACATGCTGTTTTCCTTCCCCATCCCCCTGAGGGCTCTGGTGAAGTGGGATCTTACCGGCCTCCAGGCTCTGAGGCCGGGCTCCATCCACAGACCCGGAGATCCTGCTGGATACGGAGCTGGGTACAGTCAGGGACAAGGCCCTGCAACATTCAGGTACTCTGTGTCCCCGTACAGACAGGCACAGACACACTCCAGCGTTGCTGGGTGTTCTAGTGCGCCGGGGACGGTAGCGCTACGCGCTTGGGTTATACTCACTGCAGCTTAGCTGAGTGAGTTTATGTGTGGGGAACTACCGCGCCGGCCGCCCCCGGAGACTGCAGCGCGGCTGAGACTTGTGGTGCGCCGGGGACTTCGCGCCGACCGTGCTTTTACGACGGCAGCGCTTATAAATCTAGTCCCCGGCTTCTGCGGCCTAGTTACGTTTCGTTCCCGCCCCCAGCCCTGTCAGTCAGGGAAGGGGAGAGACGCTGTACAATAGTCAGCGCCAAGGGCTGGAGTCTTATTTACATACTCCAGCCCTCTCACTGGGCACAGTGGGACCCCAGTTTCCCGCTCTTTGTCTGCAGCACGCCCACGGCCCGCCCCTCTTCACAGGACGCCGGCAGCCATTCCTGCACGCAGTCTGAGCTGGAGAACGGACATAGCCCTGGGAGACCCAGACAGGGGATTCTGGCGACCACACACCCGCTGTTAAGCGGGCGGTAAGCAGCACCTAGGTGCTGACCCCACTAGTGCCACAGTGTTGTTTTGTGTACTTTTGTCTGTACCTATATATTGCACTGTACGGTCGCTTCTTGGCTTATACCCCTATATTGCTCTGAGGAGACAACAGCATGTCATCCGCAAAAAGCAAGGGTGCCAAGGCACAGGCTTTATATGCTGCCTGTACCGCATGTGGGGCTGATCTACCGGCAGGTTCCACTGACCCCCCATTGTGTGCAATGTTCGGTCCCTGTGCCACTTCGTCAGCCGGAGTCTATGCTAGTAGTGGCCCAGGCAGAGACGCCTGTGAAACCTGCCCCGGTGACGGGGACAGAGTTTGCATTTTTTGCTGATAAGATGTCTGTGACTATGACAAAAATTCTAGAAACTTTGCAGTCCAGGCCGGTCACTCAGACCATGGGCACTGCTGATTCAATGTTCCCCGGTCCCCCTCAGTTGGAACTAATCCGTGCTCCAAGGGGGTCCCAGGCATCACAGGCTGAAGGCTCTGACTCGGACGACAGTCCCAGGCAGCCTAAGCGAGCTCGCTGGGAGAGACCCTCGGCGTCATCACGCTGGTCAGGGTCTCAGCGAGAGGATTCTCTGTATGATGAGACAGAGCTAGGTGATCAGGAGTCTAATCCTGAGACTGCTCTCAACCTGGATACCCCTGATGGTGACGCCATGGTGAATGATCTTATAGCGGCCATCAATAGACTGCTGGATATTTCTCCTCCAGCGGAGGAGGCAGCAGCACAGCAGGAGAAATTCCATTTCAGGTATCCCAAACGTAAATTGAGTACTTTCTTCGGCGCTCCATTGGGAGACCCAGACGATTGGGTGTATAGCTACTGCCTCCGGAGGCCACACAAAGCATTACACTAAAAAGTGTAAGGCCCCTCCCCTTCTGGCTATACACCCCCCGTGGGATCACGGGCTGCTCAGTTTTCAAGCTTTGTGCGAAGGAGGTCAGACATCCACGCATAGCTCCACTGTTTAGTCAGCAGTAGCTGCTGACTATATCGGATGGAAGAAAAGAGGGCCCATGCTAAAGGGCCCCCAGCATGCTCCCTTCTCACCCCACTCTTGTTGGCGGTGTTTGTTAAGGTTGAGGTATCCATTGCGGGTACGGAGGCTGGAGCCCACATGCTGTTTTCCTTCCCCATCCCCCTGAGGGCTCTGGTGAAGTGGGATCTTACCGGCCTCCAGACTCTGAGGCCGGGCTCCATCCACAGACCCGGAGATCCTGCTGGATACGGAGCTGGGTACCGTCAGGGACAAGGCCCTGCAACATTCAGGTACTCTGTGTCCCCGTACAGACAGGCACAGACACACTCCAGCGTTGCTGGGTGTTCTAGTGCACCGGGGACAGTAGCGCTGCGCGCTTGGGTTATACTCACTACAGCTTAGCTGAGTGAGTTTATGTGTGGGGAACTACCGCGCCGGCCGCCATGGAGACTGCGGCGCGGCTGAGACTTGTGGTGCGCCGGGGACTTAGCGCCGACCGTGCTTTTACGACGGCAGCGCTGATAAATCTAGTCCCCGGCTTCTGCGGCCTAGTTACGTTTCGTTCCCGCCCCCAGCCCTGTCAGTCAGGGAAGCGGAGAGACGCTGTACAATAGTCAGCGCCGAGGGCTGGAGTCTTATTTACATACTCCAGCCCTCTCACTGGGCACAGTGGGACGCCAGTTTCCCGCTCTTTGTCTGCAACGCCCACGGCCCGCCCCTCTTCACAGGACGCCGGCAGCCATTCCTGCACGCAGTCTGAGCTGGAGAACGGACATAGCCCTGGGAGACCCAGACAGGGGATTCTGGCGACCACACACCCGCTGTTAAGCGGGCGGTAAGCAGCACCTAGGTGCTGACCCCACTAGTGCCACAGTGTTGTTTTGTGTACTTTTGTTTGTACCTATATATATTGCACTGTACGGTCGCTTCTTGGCTTATACCCCTATATTGCTCTGAGGAGACAACAGCATGTCATCCGCGAAAAGCAAGGGTGCCAAGGCACGGGCTTCATATGCTGCCGGTACCGCATGTGGGGCTGATCTACCGGCAGGTTCCACTGACCTCCATTGTGTGCAATGTTCGATCCCTGTGCCACTTCGGCAGCCGGAGTCTATGCTAGTAGTGGCCCAGGCAGAGACGCCTGTGAACCCTGCCCCGGTGACGGGGACAGAGTTTGCAGTTTTCTTCGGCGCTCTATTGGGAGACCCAGACGATTGGGTGTATAGCTACTGCCTCCGGAGGCCACACAAAGCATTACACTAAAAAGTGTAAGGCCCCTCCCCTTCTGGCTATACACCCCCAGTGGGATCACTGGCTCACCAGTTTTCTGCTTTGTGCGAAGGAGGTCAGACATCCACGCATAGCTCCACTGTTTAGTCAGCAGTAGCTGCTGACTATATCGGATGGAAGAAAAGAGGGCCCATATAGGGCCCCCAGCATGCTCCCTTCTCACCCCGCTTGTGGTTTGTAAGGTTGAGGTACCTATTGCTGGTACGGCGGCTGGAGCCCACATGCTGTTTTCCTTCCACATCCCCCTGAGGGGCTCTGAGGAAGTGGGATCTTACCGGCCCCAAAGCCCTGAGGCCGGGCTCCATCCACAGACCCATTGAACCTGCTGGATACGGAGCTGGGTACCGTTCAGGGACATGGCCCTGCACCATTCAGGTACTCTGTGTCCCCGTACACACAGGCACAGCACACTCCAGACTTGCTGGGTGTGCTAGTGCGCCGGGGACAGTAAAGGGTTACAGTCACTGCAGCCTAGCTGAGTGACTTTATGTATGGGGAACTACCGCGCCGGACGCTCCGGGAGCGGCGGCGCGGCTGGGACTTGTAGTGCGCCGGGGACTTAGCGCCGACCGCGCTTTTACGGCGGCGGCGCTTATAAATCCAGTCCCCGGCTTTTGCGGCCTAGCTCCGCTTCGTTCCCGCCCCCACCCTGTCAATCAGGGTAGGGGAGAGACGCTGTACAATCAGCAGCGCCGAGGGCTGGAGCCTTATTTACATGCTCCAGCCCTCTCACTGGACACTGTGGGACGCCGGTTTCCCGCTCTGACTTGGGGGCACGCCCACGGCCCGCCCCTACTCACACGAGCTGGAGAAGGACGCCGGCAGCCATTCCTGCAGTCCGAGCTGAGAGATCGGACTCTGGGCAACCAGGCACAGGACTAGGGCGACCACACACCCGCTTATAGGCGGGCGGTAAGCGGCACCTGAAGTGCTGACCCCACTAAATACCGCAGTTGTCCATTTGTATTTTTATGCTTATACTGCATAGGTCGCTATTTTTGGCTATATGCCCTCTTAGATGGCGACACATCAGCAGCAGGAAAGCAAGGGTGCTAAGGCACAGGCTTTCTATGCTGCTTGTATTGCATGTACTGAAGTGTTCATGTGTATTTATGCTTGTATGCTATACACTGCACTGTACGGTCGCTAGTCTGGGCTATTTTCGCCTAGAATGACTAGACTACAGCAGCAGAAAAGTGCAGGGGTTGCAGTGTTCATTTGTACTTATGCTTGTATGCTATACATTGCACTGTATGGTCGATATTCTGGCCTATATTCCCCTAGATGGCTAGTCTACAGCAGCAGAAAAGCAGGGGTGCCAAGGCACAGGCTTTCTATGCTGCTTGTATTGCATGTGCTGCAGTGTTCATTTGTACTTTATGCTTGTATGTTATACATTGCATTGTACGGTCGCCATTCTTGGCTCTATGTCTTAGATGGCTAGTCGGCAGCAGCATATAAGCAACACAGGCTTTCGATGCTGTTTTTACTGCATGTGACACTGTTCCACGGCACTGAACCCCATTGTGTGCAATGCTCCCCTGGAGCACTTGGTCAGCCGGGGTCTCTACTAGACGTGGCCAAAGGAACCACCTGTCAACCCTGTCCAAGGACAGGGATGGAGTTGCATTGGGATAGAGACTTGCAGTCCAGACAGGCCATGGGCAAATCATTGCTCCCTGGCCACCCTCATTGGGAATAAAATCGGTTCCCCGGGGGGGGTCCCAGGAGGCTCTCTGTATGATGAGGCGGACGTAGCTCATCAGGACTTTGATCCTGACAACGCTCTCAATCCGGATACACCGGATGGTGACGCCATAAGGAATGATCCTATAGCGTCCATCAATGGAATGTTGGATCTTTCTCCCTCAGCTCCCCCAGCGGAGGAGTCAGCTTCACAGCAGGAGAAGTCCCATTTCAGTAGCTCAAACGTATATTGAGTATTTTTCTGGCCACGCTGACTTCAGAGAAGCAGTCCAGGAACACCACGCTTACCAGATAAGCGTTTTCCCCAAACGTATTAAGGATACACGTTATCCTTTTCCCCCTGACGTGGTCAAGCGCGGGACCCAGGGTCCAAAGGTGGATTCTCCAATCTCCAGGCTTGCGGCTAGAGCTATAGTTGCAGTGGAGATGGGACTTCACTTAAAGATGCCAGACAGATAGACTGTGGTTGAAATCTGTCTATGAGGCTATCGGCGTGTCGGTTGCTCCGGCATTTACAGCCGTATGGGCACCCTAAGCTTTTCAGCTGTCCTTGCACAGCTGGTCTTGAGCATATGTACATTTGTGCCGCAGGGGCGTCCGTATCCTCGCAATGTCTGCATTGCGACTTACCCTATTAATGCTGTCCTGGAAGGACAGTCGAGGTTTCGGTCCTTCCCAAGCTCGGGCAGGTCCCAATTGTCCTCGTCCAAAAGAGCTGAAAATCCTCAGAGGGGCTCAGTTTCCGGGGGCTCAATCACGCCCAAGGAAGGCAGCCGGAGGAACCGCTACCAAGGCGGTCTCCTCATGACTCTCAGCTCTCTCATCTCTCCGCATCCGCGGTTGATGGCAGACTCGCTCGCCTTTGGCGACATTTAGCTGCCACAGGTCACAGACCGGTGGGTGAGGGACACTGTGCCCACGTGCACAGGACAGAGTTCTGTTCTCGTCCTCCGACTCGATTCTTCAGAACGTCCCCACCTCCCCACCGAGCCGATGCTCTTCTGCAGGCAGAAGGAGTGGTAATCCCTGTTCCTCTTCAGGAACAAGACACGGTTTTCCTCCAATCTGGTTGTGGTGCCAAAAAAGGATGGCTCTTTCCGTTCCGTTCTGGACCTAAAACTGCTCAACAAGCACGTGGAGGCCAGGCGGTTCCGGATGAAACCCTCCGCTCCGTCATTGCCTCAATGTCTCAAGGATATTTCCTAGCATCAATAGATATCAAAGATGCTTATCTCCACGTGCCGATTGCTACAGAGCACCAATGTTTTCTACGTTTCGTGATGGGAGACGACCATCTTCAGTTCGTAGCTCTGCCATTCGGTCTGGCGACAACCCCACGGGTGTTCACCAAGGTCATGGCGGCAGTGGTAGCAGTCTTGCACTCACAGGGACACTCTGTGATCCCTTACTTGGACGATCTACTTGTCAAGGCACCCTCTCAAGAGGCATGCCAATTCAGCCTGAATGTTGCGCTGGAGACTCTCCAGACGTTCGGGTGGATCATCGACTTCTCAAAGTCAAACCTGTCACCGACCCAATCACTAACGTCTCTTGGTATGGAGTTTCATACTCTCTCAGCGATAGTGAAGCTTCCGCTGGACAAGCAGCGGTCACTACAGACTGGGGTGCAGACTCTCCGTCAAGGTCAGTCGCACTCCTTAAGACGCCTCATGCACTTCCTCGGGAAGATGATGGCGGCAATGGAGGCGGTTCCGTTTGCGCAGTTTCATCTGCGTCCTCTTATTGGGACATTCTCCGCCAATGGGACGGGAAGTCAACATCCCTGAACAGGAAAGTCTCCTTTTCACAGAAGGACTCTCTGCAATGGTGGCTTCTTCCCACCTCATTATCACAGGGAAGATCCTTCCTACCACCGTCTTGGGCGGTAGTCACGACAGGCGCGAGTCTGTCAGGGTGGGGAGCAGTTTTTTCTCCACCACAGGGCTCAGGGTACGTGGACTCAGCAGGAGTCCACCCTTCAGATCCATGTTCTGGAAATCAGAGCAGTGTATCTTGCCCTACTAGCCTTCCAGCAGTGGCTGGAAGGAAAGCAGATCCGAATTCAGTCGGACAACTCCACAGCGGTGGCATACATCAATCACCAAGGAGGGACACGCAGTCGGCAAGCCTTCCAGGAAGTCCGGCGGATTCTGACGTGGGTGGAAGCCACGGCCTCCACCGTATCCGCAGTTCACATCCCCGGCGTAGAAAACTGGGAAGCAGACTTCCTCAGCCGCCAGGGCATGGACGCAGGGGAATGGTCCCTTCGCCCGGACGTGTTTCAGGAAATCTGTAGCCGCTGGGGAAGGCCGGACGTCGACCTAATGGCGTCCAGGCACAACAACAAGGTCCCAACCTTTATAGCACGGTCTCGCGATCACAGAACTCTGGCGGCAGACGCCTTAGTGCAAGATTGGTCGCAGTTCCGGCTCCCTTTTGTGTTTCCACCTCTGGCACTCTTGCCCAGAGTGCTACGCAAGATCAGATCCGACTGCAGCCGCGTCATACTCGTCGCCCCAGACTGGCCAAGGAGGGCGTGGTATCCGGATCTGTGGCATCTCACGGTCGGCCAACCGTCGGCACTACCAGACCGACCAGACTTACTGTCCCAAGGGCCGTTTTTTCCATCGGAATTCTGCGGCCCTGAACCTCACTGTGTGGCCATTGAGTCCTGGATCCTAGGGTCTTCAGGATTATCCCAAGGGGTCGTTGCCACCATGAGACAGGCTAGGAAGCCCACGTCCGCTAAGATCTACCACAGAACGTGGAGGATATTCTTATCCTGGTGCTCTGCTCAGGGAGTGTCTCCCTGGCCTTTTGCATTGCCTACCTTTTTTTCTTTCCTGCAATCTGGGTTAGAAAAAGGTTTGTCGCTCGGCTCCCTTAAAGGGCAAGTCTCGGCGCTATCCGTCTTTTTTTCAAAAGCGTCTAGCACGACTTCCTAAGGTGCGCACGTTCCTGCAGGGGGTTTGTCATATTGTACCCCCGTACAAGCGCCCGTTAGATCCATGGGATCTGAACAGGGTACTAGTTGCCCTCCAGAAGCCGCCCTTCGAGCCTCTGAGGGAGGTTTCACTTTCTAGACTATCACAGAAAGTGGCTTTTCTGGTAGCGATCACATCTCTTCGGAGAGTGTCTGAGCTAGCAGCGCTGTCATCCAAGGCTCCTTTCCTGGTCTTCCACCAGGACAAGGTAGTGCTGCGCCCCATTCAGGAGTTTCTCCCGAAGGTGGTATCCTCTTTTCATCTTAATCAGGATATCTCTTTGCCTTCGTTTTATCCTCATGCAGTTCATCGGTATGAGAAGGATTTACATTTGTTAGATCTGGTGAGAGCACTCAGAATCTACATTTCCCGCACGGCGCCCTTGCGCCGTTCGGATGCACTCTTTGTCCTTGTCGCTGGTAAGCGCAAAGGGTCGCAGGCTTCTAAGGCCGCCCTGGCTCGATGGATCAAAGAACCAATTCTTGAAGCCTACCGTTCTGCTGGGCTTCCGGTTCCATCAGGGCTGAAGGCCCATTCTACCAGAGCCGTGGGTGCATCCTGGGCATTACGACACCAGGCTACGGCTCAACAGGTGTGCCAGGCAGCTACCTGGTCGAGTCTGCACACTTTCACCAAACATTATCAGGTGCATACCTATGCTTCGGCGGACGCCAGCCTAGGTAGAAGAGTCCTGCAGGCGGCAGTTGCCTCCCCGTAAGGGAGGGCTGTCTTGCAGCTCTAACATGAGGTATTTCTTTACCCACCCAGGGACAGCTTTTGGACGTCCCAATCGTCTGGGTCTCCCAATAGAGCGCCGAAGAAGAAGGGAATTTTGTTACTTACCGTAAATTCCTTTTCTTCTAGCTCTTATTGGGAGACCCAGCACCCGCCCTGTTGTCCTTCGGGATTTTTGGGTTTTTTTCGGGTACACATGTTGTTCATGTTGAACGGTTTTTCAGTTCTCCGATGTTACTCGGAGTGAATTTGTTTAACCAAGTTATTGGATTTCCTCCTTCTTGCTTTTGCACTAAAACTGGTGAGCCAGTGATCCCACTGGGGGTGTATAGCCAGAAGGGGAGGGGCCTTACACTTTTTAGTGTAATGCTTTGTGTGGCCTCCGGAGGCAGTAGCTATACACCCAATCGTCTGGGTCTCCCAATAAGAGCTAGAAGAAAAGGAATTTACGGTAAGTAACAAAATTCCCTTCTTTGCTGATAAGATGTCTGTGACTATGACAAAAATTCTAGAAACTTTGCAGTCCAGGCCGGTCACTCAGACCATGGGCACTGCTGATTCAATGTTTCCCGGTCCCCCTCAGTTGGAACTAATCCGTGCTCCAAGGGGGTCCCAGGCATCACAGGCTGAAGGCTCTGACTCGGACGACAGTCACAGGCAGCCTAAGCGAGCTCGCTGGGAGAGACCCTCGGCGTCATCACGCTGGTCAGGGTCTCAGCGGGAGGATTCTCTGTATGATGAGACAGAGCTAGGTGATCAGGAGTCTAATCCTGAGACTGCTCTCAACCTGGATACCCCTGATGGTGACGCCATGGTGAATGATCTTATAGCGGCCATCAATAGACTGCTGGATATTTCTCCTCCAGCGGAGGAGGCAGCAGCACAGCAGGAGAAATTCCATTTCAGGTATCCCAAACGGAAATTGAGCACTTTCCTGGACCACGCTGACTTCAGAGAAGCAGTCCAGAGACACCATGCTTTTCCAGATAAGCGTTTCTCCAAACGTCTTAAGGATACACGTTATCCCTTTCCCCCTGACGTGGTCAAACGCTGGACCCAGTGTCCAAAGGTGGACCCCCCAATCTCCAGGCTTGCGGCTAGATCCATAGTTGCAGTGGAAGATGGGGCTTCACTTAAAGATGCCAATGACAGACAGATGGACCTTTGGTTGAAATCTGTCTATGAAGCTATCGGCGCGTCGTTTGCTCCAGCATTCGCAGCCGTGTGGGCACTCCAAGCTATTTCGGCTGGTCTGGCGCAGGTGGACTCTGTCATACGTCCATCAGTGCCGCAAGTGGCGTCCTTGACCTCGCAAATGTCTGCGTTTGCGACTTACGCTATCAATGCGGTCTTGGACTCTACCAGCCGTACGTCAATGGCGTCCGCCAACTCGGTGGTTTTACGCAGAGCCTTATGGTTAAAGGAATGGAAAGCAGATTCTGCTTCCAAAAAATGCTTAACCAGTTTGCCATTAGCTCAAGACAGACTGTTTGGTGAGCAATTGGCGGAAATCATTAAACAGTCCAAGGGTAAGGACTCTTCCTTACCCCAGCCCAGATCAAGCAAACCTCAACAGTGGAGGGGACAGTCGAGGTTTCGGTCCTTTCGAGGTTCGGGCAGGGCCCAATTCTCCTCGTCCAAAAGGACTCAGAAGGAGCAGAGGAGCTCAGATTCCTGGCGGACTCACTCACGCCCAAAGAAAGCAGCCGGAGGAACCGCTTCCAAGCCGGCTGCCTCATGACTTTCGGCCTCCTCTCTCCGCATCCTCGGTCGGTGGCAGGCTCTCCCGCTTTTGCGGCATCTGGCTGCCACAGGTCAAAGACCGGTGGGTAACAGACATTTCTTCGGCGCTCCATTGGGAGACCCAGACGATTGGGTGTATAGCACTGCCCTCCGGAGGCCACACAAAGCAATTACACTAAAAAGTGTAAGGCCCCTCCCCTTCTGGCTATACACCCCCAGTGGGATCA
Organism: Anomaloglossus baeobatrachus; assembly: GCF_048569485.1. Taxonomy (NCBI): domain Eukaryota; kingdom Metazoa; phylum Chordata; class Amphibia; order Anura; family Aromobatidae; genus Anomaloglossus; species Anomaloglossus baeobatrachus. The sequence continues at coordinate 219,075,978 of NC_134359.1, read as the reverse complement.
CTGGCTCACCAGTTTTCTGCTTTGTGCGAAGGAGGTCAGACATCCACGCATAGCTCCACTGTTTAGTCAGCAGTAGCTGCTGACTCTATCGGATGGAAGAAAAGAGAGCCCATATAGGGCCCCCAGCATGCTCCCTTCTCACCCCACTTGCGGTTTGTAAGGTTGAGGTACCCATTGCGGGTACGGAGGCTGGAGCCCACATGCTGCTTTCCTTCCCCATCCCCCTGAGGTGCTCTGTGGAAGTGGGATCTTACCGGCCCCCGAACCCTGAGGCCGAGCTCCATCCACAGACCCAGAGACCCTGCTGGAGGAGCTGAGTACAGTCAGGGACAAGGCCCTGCAACGTTCAGGTACTCTGTGTCCCCGCACAGACAGGCCACGCACACTCCAGGCTTGCTGGGTGTGCTAGTGCGCCGGGGGCACTAGCGCTGCGCGCTCGGGTTAGAGTCACTGCAGCTTAGCTGAGTGATTTTTTTGTCTTGGGAACTACCGCGCCGGCCGCTCCGGGAGCGGCGGCGCCGCTGGGACTTGTTGTGCGCCGGGGACTCGCGCTGCCCGCGCTTTTACGGCGGCAGCGCTCATAAATCTAGTCCCCGGCTTTTGCGGCCTAGTTACGGTTCGTTCCCGCCCCCACCCTGTCACTCAGGGAAAGGGAGAGACGCTGTGCAATAGGGAGCGCCGAGGGCTGGAGCCTTATTTACATGCTCCAGCTCTCTCACTGGGCACAGTGGGGACGCAAGTTTCCCGCTCTTGGTCTCAACACGCCCAGGGCCCGCCCCTCTCCACAGGACGCCGGCAGCCATTCCTACATGCAGTCTGGCTGGAGAACGGACACAGGCTCTGGGGGACTCAGACAAGGGACTCTGGCGACCACACACCCGCGTTTATGCGGGCGGTAAGCTGCACATAAGTGCTGGCCCCACTAGTGCCACAGTGTTATTTGGTGCATTTTTTCTCTGTACCATATATATTGATATTGCACTGTACAGTCGCTTCTTGGCTTATACCCTCATTGCTCTGAGGAGACAACAGCATGTCATCCGCAAAACGCAAGGGTGCCAAGGCACAGGCGGTATGCACTGCTTGTGCCGCATGTGGGGCTAATCTACCGGCAGGTTCCAATGACCCCCATTGTGTGCAATGTTCAATCCCTGTGCCACTTCGTCAGCCAGAGTCTATGGTAGTAGTGGCCCAGGCAGAGACGCCTGTGAACCCTGCCCCGGTGACGGGGACAGAATTTGCAGTTTTTGCTGATAAGATGTCTGTGACTATGACAAAAATCCTGGAAACCTTGCAGTCCAGGCCAGTTTCTCAGACCATGGACACTGCTGTGTCTATGCTCCCCGGTCCCCCTCAGTTGGAACTAATCCGTACTTCAAGGGGGTCCCAGGCATCACAGGCTGAAGACTCTGACTCGGATGACAGTCCCAGGCAGCCTAAGCGGGCTCGCTGGGAAAGACCCTCGCCGTCATCACACTGGTCAGGGTCTCAGCGAGACGAGGCTCTGTATGAGGAGACAGAGGTGGGTGATCAGGAATCTACTCCTGACACCGCTCTCAATCTAGATACCCCTGATGGTGACGCTATGGTAAATGACCTTATAGCGGCCATCAATAGACTGTTGGATATTTCTCCCCCAGCCCCTTCTGCAGAGGAAGCAGCTGCACAGCAGGAGAAGTTCCAGTTCCGGTATCCTAAGCGTAAATTGAGTACTTTTCTGGACCACTTTGACTTCAGAGAATCAGTCCAGAAACATCATGCTTATCCAGATAAGCGTTTCTCCAAACGTCTTAAGGATACACGTTATCCCTTTCCCCCTGACGTGGTCAAACGCTGGACCCAGTGTCCAAAGGTGGACCCCCCAATCTCCAGGCTTGCGGCTAGATCCTTAGTTGCAGTGGAAGATGGGGCTTCACTTAAAGATGCCAATGACAGACAGATGGACCTTTGGTTAATGTCTGTCTATGAAGCTATCGGCGCGTCGTTTGCTCCAGCATTCGCGGCCGTGTGGGCACTCCAAGCTATTTCAGCTGGTTTGGCACAAGTGGACTCTATCATACGTCCAGCAGTGCCGCGAGTAGCGTCCCTAACCTCGCAAATGTCTGCGTTTGCGACTTACGCTATCAACGCTGTCCTGGACTCTACGAGCCGTACCTCAATGGCGTCTGCCAACTCTGTGGTTTTGCGCAGAGCCTTGTGGTTAAAGGAATGGAAAGCAGATTCTGCTTCCAAGAAATGTTTAACCAGCTTGCCACTATCTGGAGACAGACTGTTTGGTGAGCAATTGGCTGAGATCATTAAACAGTCCAAGGGTAAGGACTCCTCCTTACCCCAGCCCAGATCGAGCAAACCTCAACAGAGGAAGTGGCAGTCGAGGTTTCGGTCCTTTCGAGGCTCCAGCAAGACCCAATTCTCCTCGTCCAAAGGGACTCAGAAGGAGCAAAGGAGCTCAGATTCCTGGCGGGCTCATTCACGCCCCAAGAAAACAACCGGAGGAACCGCTTCCAAGGCGGCTGCCTCATGACTTTCGGCCTCATCCCTCCGCATCCTCGGTCGTTGGCAGGCTCTCCCGCTTTTGCGACATTTGGCTGCCACAGGTCAAAGACCGGTGGGTAGCAGACATTTTGTCTCACGGGTACAGGATAGAATTCAGTTCTCATCCTCCGCCTCGGTTCTTCAGAACCTCCCCACATCCCGACCGAGCAAATGCCCTTCTGCAGGCGGTGTGCTCACTAAGAGCAGAAGGAGTGGTGATCCCTGTTCCTCTGCAGGAACAAGGGCAAGGTTTTTACTCCAATCTCTTCGTGGTTCCAAAAAAGGACGGCTCGTTCCGTCCTGTTCTGGACCTAAAGCTGCTCAACAAGCATGTGAACGCCAGGCGGTTCCGGATGGAATCCCTCCGCTCTGTCATTGCCTCAATGTCTCAAGGAGATTTCCTTGCATCAATAGACATCAAAGATGCTTATCTCCACGTGCCGATTGCTACAGAGCACCAACGTTTTCTACGTTTCGTGATAGGAGACGACCATCTCCAGTTCGTAGCTCTGCCATTTGGTCTGGCGACAGCCCCACGGGTTTTCACCAAGGTCATGGCGGCAGTGGTAGCAGTCTTGCATTCTCAGGGACACTCGGTGATCCCTTACTTGGACGATCTACTTGTCAAAGCACCCTCTCAAGAGGCATGCCAACACAGCCTGAATGTTGCGCTGGAGACTCTCCAGACTTTCGGGTGGATCATCAACTTTTCAAAGTCAAACCTGGCACCGACTCAATCACTAACGTATCTTGGCATGGAGTTTCATACTCTCTCAGCGATAGTGAAGCTTCCGCTGGACAAGCAGCGGTCACTACAGACAGGGGTGCAGTCTCTCCTTCAGGGTCAGTCGCACCCCTTAAGGCGCCTCATGCACTTCCTAGGGAAGATGGTGGCAGCAATGGAGGCAGTCCCGTTCGCGCAGTTTCATCTGCGTCCACTTCAATGGGACATTCTCCGCCAATGGGACGGGAAGACAACTTCCCTAGACAGGAAAGTCTCCCTTTCTCAGACGGCCAAGGATTCTCTGCTATGGTGGCTTCTTCCCACCTCATTATCGCAGGGAAGATCATTCCTGCCCCCATCCTGGGCAGTGGTCACGACAGACGCGAGTCTGTCAGGGTGGGGAGCAGTTTTTCTCCACCACAGGGCTCAAGGGACGTGGACTCAGCAGGAATCCACCCTTCAGATCAATGTTCTGGAGATCAGGGCAGTGTATCTTGCCCTATTAGCCTTCCAGCAGTGGCTGGAAGGAAAACAGATCCGAATTCAGTCGGACAACTCCACAGCGGTGGCATACATCAACCACCAAGGAGGGACACGCAGTCGGCAAGCCTTCCAGGAAGTCAGGCGGATTCTGATGTGGGTAGAGGAAAGAGCATCCACCATATCAGCAGTTCACATCTCGGGCGTAGAAAACTGGGAAGCAGACTTCCTCAGTCGCCAGGGCATGGACGCAGGGGAATGGTCCCTTCACCCGGACGTGTTTCAGGAAATCTGCCGCCGCTGGGGTGTGCCGGACGTCGACCTAATGGCGTCTCGGCACAACAACAAGGTCCCGACCTTCATAGCGCGGTCTCGCGATCAAAGAGCTCTGGCGGCAGACGCCTTAGTGCAAGATTGGTCGCAGTTCCGGCTCCCTTATGTGTTTCCACCTCTGGCACTCTTGCCCAGAGTGTTACGCAAGATCAGATCCGATTGCGGCCGCGTCATACTCGTCGCCCCAGACTGGCCGAGGAGGTCGTGGTACCCGGATCTGTGGCATCTCACGGTCGGCCAACCGTGGGCACTACCAGACCGTCCAGACTTACTGTCCCAAGGGCCGTTTTTCCATCGGAATTCTGCGGCCCTGAACCTGACTGTGTGGCCATTGAGTCCTGGATCCTAGCGTCTTCAGGATTATCCCAAGGGGTCGTGGCCACCATGAGACAGGCTAGGAAGTCCACTTCTGCTAAGATCTACCACAGAACGTGGAAGATTTTCTTATCCTGGTGCTCTGCACAAGGAGTATCTCCCTGGCCATTCGCGTTACCTGTCTTTCTTTCCTTCCTGCAATCTGGGTTGGAAAAGGGCTTGTCGCTCGGCTCCCTTAAAGGGCAAGTCTCGGCACTATCCGTGTTTTTTCAGAAGCGTCTAGCACGACTTTCTCAGGTGCGCACGTTCCTGCAGGGGGTTTGTCATATCGTACCTCCGTACAGGCGGCCGTTAGATCCGTGGGATCTAAACAAGGTCCTTGTTGCTCTCCAGAAGCCGCCCTTCGAGCCTCTGAGGGATGTGTCACTTTCTCGACTCTCACAGAAAGTGGCCTTTCTGGTAGCGGTCACGTCTCTTCGGAGAGTGTCCGAACTAGCAGCGCTGTCATCCAAGGCTCCTTTCCTGGTGTTCCACCAGGACAAGGTAGTGCTGCGCCCCATTCAGGAGTTTCTCCCTAAGGTGGTATCCTCTTTTCATCTTAATCAGGATATCTCCTTGCCTTCCTTTTATCCGCATGCAGTTCATCGGTATGAAAAGGATTTACATTTGTTGGATCTGGTGAGAGCACTCAGAATCTACATTTCCCGCACGGCGCCCCTGCGCCGCTCGGATGCACTCTTTGTCCTTGTCGCTGGTAAGCGCAAAGGGTCGCAGGCTTCCAAAGCCACCCTGGCTCGATGGATCAAAGAACCAATTCTTGAAGCCTACCGTTCTGCTGGGCTTCCGGTTCCATCAGGGCTGAAGGCCCATTCTACCAGAGCCGTGGGTGCGTCCTGGGCATTACGACACCAGGCTACGGCTCAACAGGTGTGCCAGGCAGCTACCTGGTCGAGTCTGCACACTTTCACCAAACATTATCAGGTGCATACCTATGCTTCGGCGGACGCCAGCCTAGGTAGAAGAGTCCTGCAGGCGGCAGTTGCCTCCCCGTAGGGGAGGGCTGTCTTTGCAGCTCTAACATGAGGTATTTCTTTACCCACCCAGGGACAGCTTTTGGACGTCCCAATCGTCTGGGTCTCCCAATGGAGCGCCGAAGAAGAAGGGAATTTTGTTACTTACCGTAAATTCCTTTTCTTCTAGCTCCAATTGGGAGACCCAGCACCCGCCCTGTTGTCCTTCGGGATTTTTGGTTGTTTTTCGGGTACACATGTTGTACATGTTGAATGGTTTTCAGTTCTCCGACGTATCTTCGGAGTGAATTTGTTTAAACCAGTTATTGGCTTTCCTCCTTCTTGCTTTTGCACTAAAACTGGTGAGCCAGTGATCCCACTGGGGGTGTATAGCCAGAAGGGGAGGGGCCTTACACTTTTTAGTGTAATTGCTTTGTGTGGCCTCCGGAGGGCAGTGCTATACACCCAATCGTCTGGGTCTCCCAATAGGAGCTAGAAGAAAAGGAATTTACGGTAAGTAACAAAATTCCCTTCTTTGTCTCACGGGTACCGGATAGAGTTCAGTTCTCGTCCTCCGCCTCGGTTCTTCAGAACTTCCCCACATCCCGACCGAGCCGATGCTCTTCTGCAGGCGGTGTGCTCTCTAAGGGCAGAAGGAGTGGTGATCCCTGTTCCTCTTCAGGAACGAGGTCAAGGTTTTTACTCCAATCTATTTGTGGTGCCAAAAAAGGACGGCTCTTTCCGTCCTGTTCTGGACCTAAAACTGCTCAACAAGCACGTGAAAACCAGGCGGTTCCGGATGGAATCCCTCCGCTCCGTCATTGCCTCGATGTCTCAAGGAGATTTCCTAGCATCAATAGACATCAAAGATGCTTATCTCCACGTGCCGATTGCTCCAGAGCACCAGCGTTTTCTACGCTTCGTTATAGGAGACGAACACCTTCAGTTCGTAGCCCTGCCATTTGGTCTGGCGACAGCCCCACGGGTTTTCACCAAGGTCATGGCAGCAGTGGTAGCAGTCTTGCACTCTCAGGGACACTCGGTGATCCCTTACTTGGACGATCTACTTGTCAAGGCACCCTCTCAAGAGGCATGCCAACACAGCCTGAACGTTGCGCTGGAGACTCTCCAGACTTTCGGGTGGATCATCAACTTTTCAAAGTCAAATCTGTCACCGACCCAATCACTAACATATCTTGGCATGGAGTTTCATACTCTCTCAGCGACAGTGAAGCTTCCGATGGACAAGCAGCGTTCACTACAGACAGGGGTGCACTCTCTCCTTCAAGGCCAGTCGCACCCCTTAAGGCGCCTCATGCACTTCCTGGGGAAGATGGTGGCAGCAATGGAGGCAGTCCCGTTTGCGCAGTTTCATCTGCGCCCACTTCAATGGGACATTCTCCGCCAATGGGACGGGAAGTCGACGTCCTTAGACAGGAAAGTCTCCCTTTCCCAGACGGCCAAGGACTCTCTTCAATGGTGGCTTCTTCCCACCTCATTATCACAAGGAAGGTCCTTCCTACCCCCATCCTGGGCGGTGGTCACGACAGACGCGAGTCTGTCAGGGTGGGGAGCAGTTGTTCTCCACCACAGGGCTCAGGGTACGTGGACTCAGCAGGAGTCCACCCTTCAGATCAATGTTCTGGAAATCAGGGCAGTGTATCTTGCCCTACAAGCCTTCCAGCAGTGGCTGGAAGGAAAGCAGATCCGAATTCAGTCGGACAACTCCACAGCGGTGGCATACATCAACCACCAAGGCGGGACACGCAGTCGGCAAGCCTTCCAGGAAGTCCGGCGGATTCTGATGTGGGTGGAAGCCACGGCCTCCACCATATCCGCAGTTCACATCCCCGGCGTAGAAAACTGGGAAGCGGACTTCCTCAGTCGCCAGGGTATGGACGCAGGGGAATGGTCCCTTCACCCGGACGTGTTTCAGGAAATCTGTCGCCGCTGGGGAAGGCCGGACGTCGACATAATGGCGTCCCGGCACAACAACAAGGTTCCAACTTTCATGGCACGGTCTCGCGATCACAGAGCTCTGGCGGCAGACGCCTTAGTGCAAGATTGGTCGCAGTTCCAACTGCCCTATGTGTTTCCCCCTCTGGCACTCTTGCCCAGAGTGCTACGCAAGATCAGGTCCGATTGCCGCCGCGTCCTGCTCGTCGCCCCAGACTGGCCGAGAAGGTCGTGGTATCCGGATCTGTGGCATCTCACGGTCGGCCAACCGTGGGCGCTACCAGACCGGCCAGACTTACTGTCACAAGGGCCGTTTTTCCATCTGAATTCTGCGGCCCTGAACCTGACTGTGTGGCCATTGAGTCCTGGATACTAGCATCTTCAGGATTATCTCAAGGGGTCGTGGCCACCATGAGACAGGCTAGGAAGCCCACGTCTGCTAAGATCTACCACAGAACGTGGAAGATTTTCTTATCCTGGTGCTCGGCACAGGGAGTGTCCCCCTGGCCATTTGCATTGCCTACTTTTCTTTCCTTCCTGCAATCTGGTTTGGAAAAAGGCTTATCGCTCGGCTCCCTTAAAGGGCAAGTCTCAGCGCTATCGGTATTTTTTCAAAAGCGTCTAGCACGACTTCCTCAGGTACGCACGTTCCTGCAGGGGGTTTGTCACATCGTCCCTCCGTACAAACGGCCGTTAGATCCATGGGATCTGAACAGGGTACTAGTTGCTCTCCAGAAGCCGCCCTTCGAGCCTCTGAAGGATGTTTCACTTTCTCGACTCTCACAGAAAGTGGCCTTTCTGGTAGCGGTCACGTCTCTTCGGAGGGTATCCGAGCTGGCAGCGCTGTCATCCAAAGCTCCCTTCCTGGTTTTTCACCAGGACAAGGTAGTGCTGCGCCCGATTCAGGAGTTTCTCCCTAAGGTGGTATCCTCTTTTCATCTCAATCAGGATATCTCCTTACCTTCCTTTTGTCCTCATCCAGTTCATCGGTATGAAAAGGATTTGCATTTGTTGGATCTCGTGAGAGCACTCAGAATCTACATTTCCCGCACGGCGCCCCTGCGCCGCTCGGATGCACTCTTTGTCCTTGTCGCTGGTAAGCGCAAAGGATCGTAGGCTTCCAAATCACCCTGGCTCGATGGATCAAGGAACCAATTCTTGAAGCCTACCGTTCTGCTGGGCTTCCGGTTCCATCAGGGCTGAAGGCCCATTCTACCAGAGCCGTGGGTGCGTCCTGGGCATTACGACACCAGGCTACGGCTCAACAGGTGTGCCAGGCAGCTACCTGGTCGAGTCTGCACACTTTCACCAAACATTATCAGGTGCATACCTACGCTTCGGCGGACGCCAGCCTAGGTAGAAGAGTCCTGCAGGCGGCGGTTGCCTCCTCGTAGGAGAGGGCTGTTTTGCAGCTCTAACTTGAGGTATTACTTTACCCACCCAGGGACTGCTTTTGGACGTCCCAATCGTCTGGGTCTCCCAATGGAGCGCCGAAGAAGGGAATTTTGTTACTTACCGTAAATTCCTTTTCTTCTAGCTCCAATTGGGAGACCCAGCACCCGCCCTGTTTCCTTCGGGATTTTTGGTTTTTTCGGGTACACATGTTCATGTTGAACGGTTTCAGTTCTCCGATGTTACTTCGGATTGAATTTGTTTAAACCAGTTATTGGCTTTCCTCCTTCTTGCTTTAGCACTAAAACTGAGCAGCCCGTGATCCCACGGGGGGTGTATAGCCAGAAGGGGAGGGGCCTTATACTTTTTAGTGTAATGCTTTGTGTGGCCTCCGGAGGCAGTAGCTATACACCCAATCGTCTGGGTCTCCCAATTGGAGCTAGAAGAAAAGGAATTTACGGTAAGTAACAAAATTCCCTTCTTTCTGGACCACGCTGACTTCAGAGAAGCAGTCCAGAAACACCATGCTTATCCAGATAAGCGTTTCTCCAAACGTCTTAAGGATACACGTTATCCCTTTCCCCCTGACGTGGTCAAACGCTGGACCCAGTGTCCAAAGGTGGACCCCCCAATCTCCAGGCTTGCGGCTAGATCCATAGTTGCAGTGGAAGATGGGGCTTCACTTAAAGATGCCAATGACAGACAGATGGACCTTTGGTTGAAATCTGTCTATGAAGCTATCGGCGCGTCGTTTGCTCCAGCATTCGCAGCCGTGTGGGCACTCCAAGCTATTTCAGCTGGTCTGGCGCAGGTGGACTCTGTCATACGTCCATCAGTGCCGCAAGTGGCGTCCTTGACCTCGCAAATGTCTGCGTTTGCGACTTACGCTATCAATGCGGTCTTGGACTCTACCAGCCGTACGTCAATGGCGTCCGCCAACTCTGTGGTTTTACGCAGAGCCTTATGGTTAAAGGAATGGAAAGCAGATTCTGCTTCCAAAAAATGCTTAACCAGTTTGCCATTATCTCAAGACAGACTGTTTGGGGAGCAATTGGCTGAAATCATTAAACAGTCCAAGGGTAAGGACTCTTCCTTACCCCAGCCCAGATCAAGCAAACCTCAACAGTGGAGGGGACAGTCGAGGTTTCGGTCCTTTCGAGGTTCGGGCAGGGCCCAATTCTCCTCGTCCAAAAGGACTCAGAAGGAGCAGAGGAGCTCAGATTCCTGGCGGACTCACTCACGCCCAAAGAAAGCAGCCGGAGGAACCGCTTCCAAGCCGGCTGCCTCATGACTTTCGGCCTCCTCTCTCCGCATCCTCGGTCGGTGGCAGGCTCTCCCGCTTTTGCGGCATTTGGCTGCCACAGGTCAAAGACCGGTGGGTAACAGACATTTTGTCTCACGGGTACCGGATAGAGTTCAGTTCTCGTCCTCCGCCTCGGTTCTTCAGAACTTCCCCACATCCCGACCGAGCCGATGCTCTTCTGCAGGCGGTGTGCTCTCTAAGGGCAGAAGGAGTGGTGATCCCTGTTCCTCTTCAGGAACGAGGTCAAGGTTTTTACTCCAATCTGTTTGTGGTGCCAAAAAAGGACGGCTCTTTCCGTCCTGTTCTGGACCTAAAACTGCTCAACAAGCACGTGAAAACCAGGCGGTTCCGGATGGAATCTCTCCGCTCCGTCATTGCCTCAATGTCTCAAGGAGATTTCCTAGCATCAATAGACATCAAGGATGCTTATCTCCACGTGCCGATTGCTCCAGAGCACCAGCGTTTTCTACGCTTCGTTATAGGAGACGAACACCTTCAGTTCGTAGCCCTGCCATTTGGTCTGGCGACAGCCCCACGGGTTTTCACCAAGGTCATGGCAGCAGTGGTAGCAGTCTTGCACTCTCAGGGACACTCGGTGATCCCTTACTTGGACGATCTACTTGTCAAGGCACCCTCTCAAGAGGCATGCCAACACAGCCTGAACGTTGCGCTGGAGACTCTCCAGACTTTCGGGTGGATCATCAACTTTTCAAAGTCAAATCTGTCACCGACCCAATCACTAACATATCTTGGCATGGAGTTTCATACTCTCTCAGCGATAGTGAAGCTTCCGATGGACAAGCAGCGTTCACTACAGACAGGGGTGCACTCTCTCCTTCAAGGCCAGTCGCACCCCTTAAGACGCCTCATGCACTTCCTGGGGAAGATGGTGGCAGCAATGGAGGCAGTCCCGTTTGCGCAGTTTCATCTGCGCCCACTTCAATGGGACATTCTCCGCCAATGGGACGGGAAGTCGACGTCCTTAGACAGGAAAGTCTCCCTTTCCCAGACGGCCAAGGACTCTCTTCAATGGTGGCTTCTTCCCACCTCATTATCACAAGGAAGGTCCTTCCTACCCCCATCCTGGGCGGTGGTCACGACAGACGCGAGTCTGTCAGGGTGGGGAGCAGTTTTTCTCCACCACAGGGCTCAGGGTACGTGGACTCAGCAGGAGTCCACCCTTCAGATCAATGTTCTGGAAATCAGGGCAGTGTATCTTGCCCTACAAGCCTTCCAGCAGTGGCTGGAAGGAAAGCAGATCCGAATTCAGTCGGACAACTCCACAGCGGTGGCATACATCAACCACCAAGGCGGGACACGCAGTCGGCAAGCCTTCCAGGAAGTCCGGCGGATTCTGATGTGGGTGGAAGCCACGGGCTCCACCATATCCGCAGTTCACATCCCCGGCGTAGAAAACTGGGAAGCGGACTTCCTCAGTCGCCAGGGTATGGACGCAGGGGAATGGTCCCTTCACCCGGACGTGTTTCAGGAAATATGTCGCCGCTGGGGAAGGCCGGACGTCGACCTAATGGCGTCCCGGCACAACAACAAGGTCCCAACTTTCATGGCACGGTCTCGCGATCACAGAGCTCTGGCGGCAGACGCCTTAGTGCAAGATTGGTCGCAGTTCCAGCTGCCCTATGTGTTTCCCCCTCTGGCACTCTTGCCCAGAGTGCTACGCAAGATCAGGTCCGATTGCCGCCGCGTCCTGCTCGTCGCCCCAGACTGGCCGAGGAGGTCGTGGTATCCGGATCTGTGGCATCTCACGGTCGGCCAACCGTGGGCGCTACCAGACCGGCCAGACTTACTGTCACAAGGGCCGTTTTTCCATCTGAATTCTACGGCCCTGAACCTGACTGTGTGGCCATTGAGTCCTGGATACTAGCATCTTCAGGATTATCTCAAGGGGTCGTGGCCACCATGAGACAGGCTAGGAAGCCCACGTCTGCTAAGATCTACCACAGAACGTGGAAGATTTTCTTATCCTGGTGCTCAGCACAGGGAGTGTCCCCCTGGCCATTTGCATTGCCTACTTTTCTTTCCTTCCTGCAATCTGGTTTGGAAAAAGGCTTATCGCTCGGCTCCCTTAAGGTCCAGTCACACTAAGCAACTTACCAGCGATCCCAACAACGATAGGGATCGCTGGTAAGTTGCTAGGAGGTTGCTGGTGAGCTGTCACACTGCGACGCTCCAGCGATCCCACCAGCAACCTGACCTGGCAGGGATCGCTGGAGCGTGGCTACACGAGTTGCTGGTGAGCTCACCAGCAACCAGTGACCAGCCCCCAGTCTCCTAGTTACAGCACACATCAGGTTAATTAACCCGATGTGTGCTGCAGCTAAATGTGCACAGAGCAGGGAGCAGCGCACACTGAGCGCTGGCTCCTTGCTCTCCTAGTTACAGCACACATCGGGTTAATTGCCTGATGTGTGCTGCAGCTACATGTGCACAGAGCAGGAGCCGGCAGCACAGGCAGTGAGAGCGGAGGAGGCTGGTATCAAAGGTAAATATCGGGTAACCAAGGACAGGGCTTCTTGGTTACCCGATGTTTACATTAGTTACCAGCCTCAGCAGAAGCCGGCTCCTGCTGCCTGCACATTCAGTTGTTGCTGTCTCGCTGTCACACACAGCGATCTGTGCTTCACAGCTGGACAGCAACAACTAAAAAATGGCCCAGGACATTCAGCAACAACCAACGACCTCACAGCAGGGGCCAGGTTGTTGCTGGATGTCACACACAGCAACATCGCTAGCAACGTCACAAAAGTTGTTCGTTACCAGCGATGTTGCTAGCGATGTTGCTTAGTGTGACGGGGCCTTTAAAGGGCAAGTCTCAGCGCTATCTGTGTTTTTTCAAAAGCGTCTAGCACGACTTCCTCAGGTACGCACGTTCCTGCAGGGGGTTTGTCACATCGTCCCTCCGTACAAACGGCCGTTAGATCCATGGGATCTGAACAGGGTACTAGTTGCTCTCCAGAAGCCGCCCTTCGAGCCTCTGAGAGATGTTTCACTTTCTCGACTCTCACAGAAAGTGACCTTTCTGGTAGCGGTCACGTCTCTTCGGAGGGTATCCGAGCTGGCAGCGCTGTCATCCAAAGCTCCCTTCCTGGTTTTTCACCAGGACAAGGTAGTGCTGCGCCCGATTCAGGAGTTTCTCCCTAAGGTGGTATCCTCTTTTCATCTCAATCAGGATATCTCCTTACCTTCCTTTTGTCCTCATCCAGTTCATCGGTATGAAAAGGATTTGCATTTGTTGGATCTCGTGAGAGCACTCAGAATCTACATTTCCCGCACGGCGCCCCTGCGCCGCTCGGATGCACTCTTTGTCCTTGTCGCTGGTAAGCGCAAAGGATCGCAGGCTTCCAAATCCACCCTGGCTCGATGGATCAAGGAACCAATTCTTGAAGCCTACCGTTCTGCTGGGCTTCCGGTTCCATCAGGGCTGAAGGCCCATTCTACCAGAGCCGTGGGTGCGTCCTGGGCATTACGACACCAGGCTACGGCTCAACAGGTGTGCCAGGCAGCTACCTGGTCGAGTCTGCACACTTTCACCAAACATTATCAGGTGCATACCTACGCTTCGGCGGACGCCAACCTAGGTAGAAGAGTCCTGCAGGCGGCGGTTGCCTCCTCGTAGGGGAGGGCTGTTTTGCAGCTCTAACTTGAGGTATTAATTTACCCACCCAGGGACTGCTTTTGGACGTCCCAATCGTCTGGGTCTCCCAATGGAGCGCCGAAGAAGAAGGGAATTTTGTTACTTACCGTAAATTCCTTTTCTTCTAGCTCCAATTGGGAGACCCAGCACCCGCCCTGTTTCCTTCGGGATTTTTGTTTTTTTCGGGTACACATGTTGTTCATGTTGAACGGTTTCAGTTCTCCGATGTTACTTCGGATTGAATTTGTTTAAACCAGTTATTGGCTTTCCTCCTTCTTGCTTTAGCACTAAAACTGAGCAGCCCGTGATCCCACGGGGGGTGTATAGCCAGAAGGGGAGGGGCCTTACACTTTTTAGTGTAATGCTTTGTGTGGCCTCCGGAGGCAGTAGCTATACACCCAATCGTCTGGGTCTCCCAATTGGAGCTAGAAGAAAAGGAATTTACGGTAAGTAACAAAATTCCCTTCTTTGATGATTAGTGGGAATTTCAGAATCCAGAATCGTACTCGTCAAAACTTTTGACATTCACCATAACATGTAAGACGTTTCTCAATAAGGCAGGTACACTTTTAAATGCTTTATTACAAGGTTATGCATCCAATGGCACAGGTCCATACCGCAGTTAATAGGTCCCTTCATAGAACTCTGACCTTGCTGGTCTTCTAGAGAGGACTGAGACTTTGGTCCTGTCATCCCTTCTATTAGATAGGAGGAGAGCTGAGAGAAGGGTGTGTAATGTGACACAGCTAAACTCAGCTGCACTGCCCCCCTCCCCCACACTGACTCAAGCTGGAGGTCAGATCTGTATCATTATATCTCACGCTGAGATATCTGCTGTAAGCTATGGTGGGGGCGTGTTCTTCTAGCATTTGAGTGTTGCTGCCTGGTTATGATTGGTCAGCATCCTACAGGGGAAATATGTACACGCCTCCAGTGAAAACTGTCCGGTAACACCCACTTAAACTTAAAGGGAACAAATCACCAGGATTTTCATATATAAGGTAACGCCAGTGCTATACTGGCACTATCGGGCAGATTCTCTACATACCATTACTGGTCAGCTAGGATGGTAAGGTTTTGAAATCCGAAAATCCTGGTGCTGGGTTCCCTTTAAAGAAAATTAGCACATTTGCAGCCAAATAGTTTGATTGCTAATACTCTGGATACTTTCTTTTTTAATTCTGACTCCGGATTTAATAGTGGCTGTAGAATGAAACTGTCCAGTTCAAAAAGGGCGATTTGGGATGCTGAGTTCAACTTTGTCAGCTTCGATATATTTAATAAGCTGGTGAGGACTGGTCACAATTAGTAACTTTACCTCTGTGGGTATGTGAGTTGTCTTATTTATTGTGGATCTGTCATGACATTTCACATAGAAACTATACATTATTAAAAAGAGAAGTTAGATGTGATGACTCTGGGGTCATGGTTTATGGTTGTAGGATCCTGGTATTAAAATGAGCAGCGATAGTGTGAGAGAGCTTATAAATCCAAGCGTATTGTGTTTCCACCCCTTGGGCCTTACGGACTTCTGCAGCTTGTACTGAGCAGTGTGAGATCTTGGCAGAGCGAGGGGTACACTGAGGCAGGAAAGTAATGATGAAGAAAAATCTAAAAAGTTTGTAATAGGAAAGAGCGAGTAGTGGCCAAATGATGGGGACACTTTCTTCAGCAAAACAGCTCCTCTTGTTTCTTAGATAACATGCACCTTTTCTTATGAGATTCTACTTTGTGTCTCCTCTTTCCCCCACTCCCTTCTCCAGTCTTTGAATCCTTCATTGACTATGTTGCTGTGGAGCAGCTGGATGGTGACAACAAGTATGATGCTGGAGAACATGGCTTGCAGGTGAGTGCGTATGAGTAATGTTACATTGTCTCTGAATGCTGGCTTGTCTGACACATAGGCAGGTGGGTTGTATGGCCAGTAATATTTCCTCCGATCTCACTAGTCATAGCTGCTATAAATAATGGGCCTGAAATTCGCGTATGTATGTGACTCATGACGACCCCGGAGATGACTTGCATCCATGTCTGACACATCGCAAGCACACAGCAGTTTATATACAGAAACCCGGTGAAGAATATGTCTCGCCTCCAAACATTTCTGAGATCAGCATTCAGGATTTGAACAAGTTATATAAGGAAAGTTGCAAATATACTTTATACACCGCTCAGCAGCTTTCATGGATTAGTGTAACCCAGGGGTGGGGAACCTCCGACCCGCGGGCCGTATACGGCCCGTGACGACATTTTATGCGGCCCCCGGGCACATTCCCGGGGACCATTGTGCTTTGGTGGCAGCCGCACTTTTCCCGGCTGCCGGCCCTTTAAATCCCACTGCCTGATGCCCTGTGGGTAGATGCTAGAATGTATGGGCTCTCTCCAGATCCTGACTTCCAGGACCTGACTGCAGCCCATACATTCTAGGCTTATCCCCGGCCTGTGTGCTCTGGTGGGCGGGTAAGCAGCACGCTGCGATAAAGTCACACAGAAGAGCTGCAGCAGGTTTACCAGCCTCCCGAAACTGTGCTGTGTGTGTGTGTGACTCTCCCTCCCCCTCACTGCGAGTACTCAACCCATCGCTGCCCCCCCCCGCTCAGTGGTGTGTACCCCCTCGTACTGTGTGTACCCCCCAATGCTGTGTGTACCCCCTCGTGCTGTATGTACCCCCCAATGCTGTGTGTACCCCTTAATGCTGTGTGTACCCCTTAATGCTGTGTGTACCCCCTAATGCTGTGTGTACCCCTTAATGCTGTGTGTACCCCTTAATGCTGTGTGTACCCCTTAATGCTGTGTGTACCCCCTCGTGCTGTGTACCCCCTCGTGCTGTGTGTACCCCCTCGTGCTGTGTACCCCCTCGTGCTGTGTATACCCCCTCGTGCTGTGTATACCCCCTCGTGCTGTGTACCTCCTAGTACAGTGTGTATCCCCCAGTGCTGTATGTACCCCCTAGTGCTGTGTGTACCCCCTCGTGCTGTATGTACCCCCCAATGCTGTGTGTACCCCCTAGTGCAGTGTGTACCCCCTAGTGCAGTGTGTACCCCCTAGTACAGTGAGTACCCCCTAATGCTGTGTGTACCCCTTAATGCTGTGTACCCCCTAATGCTGTGTGTACCCCCTAATGCTGTGTGTACCCCTTAATGCTGTGTGTACCCCTTAATGCTGTGTGTACCCCTTAATGCTGTGTGTACCCCCTCGTGCTGTGTACCCCCTCGTGCTGTGTACCCCCTCGTGCTGTGTGTACCCCCTCGTGCTGTGTATACCCCCTCGTGCTGTGTATACCCCCTCGTGCTGTGTACCTCCTAGTACAGTGTGTATCCCCCAGTGCTGTATGTACCCCCTAGTGCTGTGTGTACCCCCTCGTGCTGTATGTACCCCCCAATGCTGTGTGTACCCCCTAGTGCAGTGTGTACCCCCTAGTGCAGTGTGTACCCCCTAGTGCAGTGTGTACCCCCTAGTACAGTGTGTATTCCCTAATGCTGTGTGTACCCCCTAATGCTGTGTGTACCCCCTAATGCTGTGTGTACCCCTTAATGCCGTGTGTACTCCCTTGTGCTGTGTACTCCCTTGTGCTGTGTACCCCTTAATGCTGTGTGTACCCCCTCGTGCTGTGTACCCCCTCGTGCTGTGTACCCCCTCGTGCTGTGTACCCCCTCGTGCTGTGTACCCCCTCGTGCTGTGTGTACCCCCTCGTGCTGTGTGTACCCCCTCGTGCTGTGTGTACCCCCTCGTGCTGTGTATACCCCCTCGTGCTGTGTATACCCCCTCGTGCTGTGTACCTCCTAGTACAGTGTGTACCCCCCAATGCTGTGTGTACCCCCTAGTGCAGTGTGTACCCCCTAGTGCAGTGTACCCCCTAGTGCAGTGTACCCCCTAGTGCAGTGTGTACCCCCTAGTACAGTGAGTATTCCCTAATGCTGTGTGTACCCCCTAATGCTGTGTGTACCCCCTAATGCTGTGTGTACCCCTTAATGCCGTGTGTACTCCCTTGTGCTGTGTACTCCCTTGTGCTGTGTACTCCCTTGTGCTGTGTACCCCTTAATGCTGTGTGTACCCCCTCGTGCTGTGTACCCCCTCGTGCTGTGTGTACCCCCTCGTGCTGTGTGTACCCCCTCGTGCTGTGTGTACCCCCTCGTGCTGTGTGTACCCCCTCGTGCTGTGTGTACCCCCTCGTGCTGTGTACCTCCTAGTACAGTGTGTACCCCCAGGTGCTGTGTGTACCCCCTAGTGCTGTGTGTACCCCCTAATGCTGTGTACACCACAGTGCTGTGTACCCCCTCAGCGCGGTGTAACCCCTCACTGCTGTCCGTGCCCCCCCTAGTGCTGTCTGTACCCCCTGGGTGATGTCTATGCCCCCCCACCAGTGCTGTCCGCACCACCTAATGCTGTCCATGCTGCCACCAGTGCTGTCCATGCCACGGTGAGTGCTGTCTGTGCCCCCCCTTATGCTGTCCATGCTCCCCAGTGCTGTGTGCCACCCCTCAGTGCTCTTAACTCGCTACTGCTGTCTGTACCCTCCCACTGCTTTCTATGCTCCCCAGTCCGTGCTCTCCTGTTGATGTCTATGTTCCCCCAGACCTGTCTGTCTCCCTCGTGCTGCCACCCAGTGCAGTCCGTGCTGCCACCCAGTGCAGTCCGTGCTGCCACCCAGTGCAGTCCGTGCTGCCACCCAGTGCAGTGCGTGCTGCCACCAAGTGCTGTGCGTGTCCCCAGTAATGCCTGTGCCACCGCCAGGGCTGTCCATGCCCCCTACTGATGTATATGCCCCAGCCCCTCCTGTGATGTATATGCCCCATCCCCTCCTGTGATGTATATGCCCCAGCCCCTCCTGTGATGTGTACTCCCAGTGTCTCCTGTAATTTATGCGCCCCGGCCCCTCCTGTGATGTGTATGCCCCCAGCATCTCCAGACAGAGACAAACCTGGAAAAGCAGCTGTGAGAAACAAGATGATCAATATCACCGAACATCACAATCGTACCAAAGAGAAGCAGCTCCGGCCACCACAATAGGGGTGAGTTAATTAATCGTTTGACCAAATATAGCAGGGTTATTTTTCAGGTTGATAATGTTGTGCGGCCCCCAAAGGTTAGTAGGAAATTCCAAATGGCCCCCGGCAGTAAAAAGGTTCCCCACCCCTGGTGTAACCAGATGATCAAGTGTTTACCAGATGAAGACTCTGCAGTCGTGCGCTCCTGACCACTTTACACGGGAGATGTCTCATGCCTCTTAGAGGTTGTGGGCCGGTGGAAACGGTAGCAAAGGTCACGTGGCTTTCAGACGTTCATCTGGAACTTCAGAGCCCCATTCTCAGGATCTGTTATCAGATTTTCTTTAGCTGAAACCCCCAATCCTTAACATTTTAATATACAGTATATTGGAGAATTGTGGTGCTATGTCTGAATATTCCCAAACATTCTGTACACTTTTTTTTTTTTTTTTTTTTTTTTTAAATATTGACTGCAAGATCAGTGGTATATTTTCCCTTTTGATGCATATGTTAGAAAAATAACTGAAAATCCCCCTCTGATCGATCCCTATTAGGAGACTGTCAAGTCAAGAATGTTGAGTGACTGTGTACTGAAATCTCAATGCCTCTCTGCCCCTTTTATATATCTAATATAGAAAGCTCAGTGTATGTATGTATGCTAAAGGAATCCACACCGTCGCAGGTACAATCACGAAATTTTGCACAGACTCCCCATGTGACTCAGGGAATATCAGACTATGTTTGGGTGGTAAAATTTAACCCCATGCTTTCCAGTTACTCTACAAAAATCCTGCAGCCATTAAACTGAATGGAGCTGGGAGCTGCAGGCTATAAATAGCAACTGTCAGTGGTTGCTATAGGAACAAAATAAACTTAGTATATGAAGCTTACGTGTGCGGTAAAAAGATGTCGGTGGTGAGACGGATAGAGAGAGACAGAAAGACAAATACAGATGGCCGGGGGAAAGAGGCAAAGTGGGAGAGAGACAGACAGTTACTATCCCGGGTACTACAGCTAGTGTGTGTGTGTGTGAACGTGTGTATGTGTGTATATGTGTGTGTGTATGTATATGTATATATATATATATATATACATACACACCTCTCCATGTATTTATAAGCTGCGAAGTCATTTTTTTTTTCTCTCCATTTTTCAGGAAGCTGAGAAAGGAGTGAAATTTTTAACTTTACCTCCCGTGTTACATCTTCAACTAATGAGATTCATGTATGATCCGCAAACAGACCAGAACATCAAGATTAATGACAGGTAATGCACATTAACCTCGTACCACAACCTCCTCCGTAAACGTATAGGTGCTTCTATAAGGCTTCATAGAAAAGCTGCTTTAGAGGTTGTCTCCTATTGTTACATGGATGGCCTGTCCTTAGGATAGGTCATCGATGTCTGATCGGCCAGGGTCCGACACGGCACATCTGCCTCCCGTTCAGATCAATAGGAGGCGGCTGTATAGTACCCGGCCACTATCAGAAGATGGAGCAGCTCCGGAGCTGAGCATTTCTAGCTACCTGCTGCCGCCTCTGGGACAGAGAGCAGCTGATCAGCAGGGTGTCGGACCCCGGCCGATCACACATTGATGACCTATCCTAAGGACAGGCCATCAATGTAAAAGTAGTGGACAACCCTTTAAATTATAATGCCTGTCCTATAAGATGGGTATGTTTGCATAGTATTTTGTAAAAATAAACTTTGAAAATATATTTGGTCATTGGCAACACGCAGTAGAGTTGATCTGAGAAATGGCCACAATCTAGCAGAACAGTTGCTCCTCAGCTCTTCCTAAAGCGTGTAAGTACTGCACCAAGGTTATCCTGGTTGGCTGCTTATTCTAATACTGACTGCATCTTTCCCGTCTCACTGAATTTCCAATGCTGCGCAGGCAACCTTCCCTCATGTAGTGGCAAATGGGAGCACACACCGTTCTGGCCTGATCGGTTAGTCAAGCAGAGGGAGGGACAGGCGCTGGCAGGAATTAGGGGCTTCCAGTGCACTTTGGTGATCTCAGCCAGCCTCAATGCAGTGCTTACAAGCTCACTAAGCGAGAGCTTGTAAGCACTGGACATGTTTAATGCTATACCATCTTGTTTATGAACAGGAAAATAAAAAATAGTAGTTAGAGTAGGAGAATGGGGTTATATTTCGTTAAGTAGTCTTTCAAAGCGGCTTGTTTTACCGAATGACCCTTTAATTTAAATGTGTGATTTACCGTGTAGAAAGTGTCTCCCTTTGTCTGCCATGTTGTTGACTTGCCATTATATGTGTCTTGTTGCTTTTCAGGTTTGAGTTTCCAGAGCAGTTACCTTTGGATGAATTTCTGCAAAAGCCTGATGTCAAAGACCCCGCTAACTACATATTACACGCTGTGTTGGTGCACAGTGGAGACAACCATGGAGGGCACTATGTGGTTTATTTAAATCCTAAAGGAGAAGGCAAAGTAAGTGTTAATCCTCACTTGAGCAATCTTCTGTTGATGATATCATACATTGAGCACTCAGATTGATAAATCCGGTTAGGCACTGATCTGATAACTGCAATATTCTTGGAATGGGGTCACAGATGATGTTGGGGGATAGAGGGATCAGACAGTTGGTATTTTAATGTCCAGTCCTTCTATTTTTAGGGGATAGGAGTGATTTCCAGAGGTGTCGGTCAGTGGTTTTCTACTCTAGAAAAAGAGGGCCCTGCCGGCTGCTATGGTGAATGCATGGCCATCTTTAGGGAAGGAGAGTGAAGCTATTACATAGCCGGCACCTGTCTGTAACAGTAGTGATGAGAACTTTCTCTGATCGCTGCAGTTTAACAGTTTAAATGCCTTGTCGATCGCTGACAGCAGCCTATAAATGACTTGCCTGCAATGTGATTGCTGGCGGTGATGGATTGCCTTGCAGCCGGGGCATTGATGAAAGCCTGTTACTACCATCTTGGTATTCCTTTGACGTTCAGTTACTGCTTGAGCTTTATAGGAGAATAACTATTTCTTCGGCGCTCCATTGGGAGACCCAGACGATTGGGTGTATAGCACTGCCTCCGGAGGCCACACAAAGCAATTACACTAAAAAGTGTAAGGCCCCTCCCCTTCTGGCTATACACCCCCAGTGGGATCACTGGCTCACCAGTTTTCTGCTTTGTGCGAAGGAGGTCAGACATCCACGCATAGCTCCACTGTTTAGTCAGCAGTAGCTGCTGACTATATCGGATGGAAGAAAAGAGGGCCCATATGGGGCCCCCAGCATGCTCCCTTCTTACCCCACTTGTGGTTTGTAAGGTTGAGGTACCCATTGCGGGTACGGAGGCTGGAGCCCACATGCTGTTTTCCTTCCCCATCCCCCTGAGGGGCTCTGAGGAAGTGGGATCTTACCGGCCACCAAGCCCTGAGGCCGGGCTCCATCCACAGACCCATAGAACCTGCTGGATGTGGAGCGGGAGTGCCGTTCAGGGACAAGGCCCTGCAACTTTCAGGTACTCTGTGTCCCCGTATGGCAGGCCACGCACACCCCAGGCTTGCTGGGTGTGCTAGTGCGCCGGGGACTGTAGCGCTGTGCGCTGGGCTTATAGTCCCCGCAGATTACTGGGGAACTTTATGTGTGTGGATCGCCGCGCCGACCGCCCCTGGAGCGGCGGCGCAGCTGCGACTTGTAGTGCGCCGGGGACGCGCCGACCGCGCTTTTACGGCGGCGGCGCTTCTAACTTTAGTCCCCGGTCTTCTGCGGCCTAGCTCCGCTTCGTTAACGCCCCCCACCCTGTCAATCAGGGTAGGGGAGAGACGTTGTTCAATCGGCAGCGCCGAGGGCTGGAGCACGATTTACATGCTCCAGCCCTCTCACTGAGCACAGTAGGACACAAACTTCGCGCTTTTTCTCTGTGCACGCCCTAGGCCCGCCCCCAGGCTTGCAGCTCCCCAGGACGCCGGCAGCCATTATACACATGCAGTCTGGCTGGAGAACGGACGCAGGCTCTGGGGGACCCAGGCTAGGGGTTTCTGGCGACCACACACCCGCGCTAAGCGGGCGGTAAGCAGCACATACGTGCGGCCCCACTAGTGCCACAGTGTTATATTTTTCGCTGTACCAGATATATTTATATACTGCACTGTAAGGTCGCTTCTTGGCTGTACACCCTATATTGCTTTGAGGAGACAACAGCATGTCATCCGCAAAACGCAAGGGTGCCAAGGCACGGGCTGTATACACGGCTTCTACAGCATGTGGGGCTGATCTACCAGCAGGCTCCAACGACTCTCATTGTGTGCAATGTTCAGTCCCAGTGGCACTTCGTCAGCCAGAGCCTATTGTGGTGGTAGCCCAGGCAGAGACGCCTGTGAACCCTGCCCCGGTGACGGGGACAGAATTTGCAGTCTTTGCTGATAAAATGTCTGTGACTATGACAAAAATCCTGGAGACCTTGCAGTCCAGGCCAGTTGCTCAGACCATAGACACTGCTGTGTCTATGTTCCCCGGTCCCCCTCAGTTGGAACTAATCCGTACTTCAAGGGGGTCTCAGGCATCACAGGCTGAGGGCTCTGACTCCGATGACAGTCCCAGTCCGCCTAAGCGAGCTCGCTGGGAGAGACCCTCCACGTCATCACGCGGATCAGGGTCTCAGCGAGAAGGGTCCCTATATGATGCTTCAGAGGTGGGTGATCAGGAGTCTTGTCCTGACGCCGCACTCAATTTGGATACGCCAGATGGTGACGCCATGGTAAATGACCTTATAGCGGCCATCAATAGGCTGTTGGATATTTCTCCCCCAGCCCCTTCTGCAGAGGAGGCAGCTGCACAGCAGGAGAAATTCCATTTCCTGTATCCCAAGCGTAAATTGAGTACTTTTCTGGACCACTCTGACTTCAGAGAATCCATCCAGAAACACAATACTTATCCGGACAAGCGTTTTTCTAAACGCCTTAAGGATACACGTTATCCTTTTCCCCCTGACGTGGTCAAACGCTGGACCCAGTGTCCAAAAGTGGACCCTCCAATATCCAGGCTTGCAGCTAGATCCATAGTTGCAGTGGAGGATGGGGCTTCACTTAAAGATGCCAATGACAGACAGATGGACCTTTGGTTGAAATCTGTCTATGAAGCTATCGGCGCGTCGTTTGCTCCAGCATTCGCGGCCGTGTGGGCGCTCCAAGCTATTTCAGCTGGTCTGGCACAGGTGGACTCTCTCATACGTCCAGCAGTGCCGCAAGTGGCGTCCCTAACTACGCAAATGTCTGCGTTTGCGACCTACGCTATCAATGCGGTACTGGACTCTACGAGCCGTACCTCAATGGCATCCGCCAACTCTGTAGTTTTGCGCAGGGCCTTGTGGTTAAAGGAATGGAAAGCAGATTCTGCTTCTAAAAAATGTTTAACCAGCTTGCCATTATCTGGAGACAGACTGTTTGGTGAGCAATTGGCGGAAATAATTAAACAGTCCAAAGGTAAGGACTCCTCCTTACCCCAGCCCAGATCAAGCAAACCTCCACAGAGGAAGTGGCAGTCAAAGTTTCGGTCCTTTCGAGGCTCGGGCAAGCCCCAATTCTCCTCGTCCAAAGGGACTCAGAAAGAGCAAAGGAGCTCTGATTCCTGGCGGGCTCACTCACGCCCCAAGAAAGCAACCGGAGGTACCGCTTCCAAGGCGGCTGCCTCATGACTTTCGGCCGCCTCCCTCCGCATCCTCGGTCGGTGGCAGGCTCTCCCGCTTTTGCGACATTTGGCTGCCACAGGTCAAAGACCGGTGGGTAACAGACATTTTGTCTCACGGGTACAGGATAGAGTTCAGTTCTCGTCCTCCGCCTCGGTTCTTCAGAACTTCCCCACATCCCGACCGAGCAGATGCCCTTCTGCAGGCGGTGACTTCTCTAAGAGCAGATGGAGTGGTGGTCCCTGTTCCTCTTCAGGAACAAGGTCAAGGTTTTTACTCCAATCTCTTTGTGGTGCCAAAAAAGGACGGCTCATTCCGTCCTGTTCTGGACCTAAAACTGCTCAACAAGCATGTGAACGCCAGGCGGTTCCGGATGGAATCCCTCCGCTCAGTCATTGCCTCAATGTCTCAAGGAGATTTCCTAGCATCAATAGACATCAAGGATGCTTATCTCCACGTGCCGATTGCTACAGAGCACCAACGCTTTCTACGCTTCGTGATAGGAGACGACCATCTTCAGTTCGTAGCTCTGCCATTTGGTCTCGCAACAGCCCCACGGGTGTTCACCAAGATCATGGCGGCAGTGGTAGCAGTCTTGCACTCTCAGGGACACTCTGTGATCCCTTACTTGGACGATCTACTGGTCAAGGCACCCTCTCAAGAGGCATGCCAACTCAGCTTGACTGTTGCACTGGAGACTCTCCAGACGTTCGGGTGGATCATCAACTTCTCAAAGTCAAATCTGTCACCGACCCAGTCACTAACGTATCTTGGCATGGAGTTTCATACTCTCTCAGCGATAGTGAAGCTTCCGCTGGACAAGCAGCGGTCTCTACAGACTGGGGTGCAGGCTCTCCTTCAAGATCAGTCGCACTCCTTAAGACGCCTCATGCACTTCCTCGGGAAGATGGTGGCGGCAATGGAGGCGGTTCCGTTTGCGCAGTTTCATCTGCGCCCACTTCAATTGGACATTCTCCGCCAATGGGACGGGAAGTCAAAATCCCTGGACAGGAAAGTCTCCCTTTCCCAGACGGCCAAGGACTCTCTGCAGTGGTGGCTTCTTCCCACCTCATTATCACAGGGAAGATCCTTCCTACCACCGTCTTGGGCGGTGGTCACGACAGACGCGAGTCTGTCAGGGTGGGGAGCAGTTTTTCTCCACCACAGGGCTCAGGGTACGTGGACTCAGCAGGAGTCCACCCTTCAGATCAATGTTCTGGAAATCAGAGCAGTGTATCTTGCCCTACTAGCCTTCCAGCAGTGGCTGGAAGGAAGGCAGATCCGAATTCAGTCGGACAACTCCACAGCGGTGGCATACATCAACCACCAAGGGGGGACACGCAGTCGGCAAGCCTTCCAGGAAGTCCGGCGGATTCTGATGTGGGTGGAAGCCACGGCCTCCACCATATCCGCAGTTCACATCCCCGGCGTAGAAAACTGGGAAGCAGACTTCCTCAGTCGCCAGGGCATGGACGCAGGGGAATGGTCCCTTCACCCAGACGCGTTTCAGGAAATCTGTCGCCGATGGGGAAGGCCGGACGTCGACCTCATGGCGTCCCGGCACAACAACAAGGTCCCAACCTTCATGGCACGGTCTCGCGATCAAAGAGCGCTGGCGGCAGACGCCCTAGTGCAAGATTGGTCGCAGTTCCGGCTCCCTTATGTGTTTCCACCTCTGGCACTCTTGCCCAGAGTGCTACGCAAGATCAGATCCGATTGCAGCCGCGTCATACTCGTCGCTCCAGACTGGCCGAGGAGGGCGTGGTATCCGGATCTGTGGCAGCTCACGGTCGGCCAACCGTGGGCACTACCAGACCGACCAGACTTACTGTCCCAAGGGCCGTTTTTCCATCGGAATTCTGCGGCCCTGAACCTGACTGTGTGGCCATTGAGTCCTGGATCCTAGCGTCTTCAGGATTATCCCAAGGGGTCGTTGCCACCATGAGACAGGCTAGGAAGCCCACGTCCGCTAAGATCTACCACAGAACGTGGAGGATATTCTTATCCTGGTGCTCTGCTCAGGGAGTGTCTCCCTGGCCATTTGCATTGTCTACCTTTCTTTCTTTCCTGCAATCTGGGTTAGAAAAAGGTTTGTCGCTCGGCTCCCTTAAAGGGCAAGTCTCGGCGCTATCCGTCTTTTTTCAGAAGCGTCTAGCACGACTTTCTAAGGTACGCACGTTCCTGCAGGGGGTTTGTCATATCGTACCCCCGTACAAGCGGCCGTTAGATCCATGGGATCTGAACAGGGTACTGGTTGCCCTCCAGAAGCCGCCCTTCGAGCCTCTGAGGGAGGTTTCACTTTCTAGACTATCACAGAAAGTGGCTTTTCTGGTAGCGATCACATCTCTTCGGAGAGTGTCTGAGCTAGCAGCGCTGTCATCCAAGGCTCCCTTCCTGGTCTTCCACCAGGACAAGGTAGTGCTGCGCCCCATTCAGGAGTTTCTCCCGAAGGTGGTATCCTCTTTTCATCTTAATCAGGATATCTCTTTGCCTTCTTTTTGTCCTCATGCAGTTCATCGCTATGAGAAGGATTTACATTTGTTAGATCTGGTGAGAGCACTCAGAATCTACATTTCCCGCACGGCGCTCCTGCGCCGTTCGGATGCACTCTTTGTCCTTGTCGCTGGTAAGCGCAAAGGGTCGCAGGCTTCCAAGGCCAACCTGGCTCGATGGATCAAAGAACCAATTCTTGAAGCCTACCGTTCTGCTGGGCTTCCGGTTCCATCAGGGCTGAAGGCCCATTCTGCCAGAGCCGTGGGTGCGTCCTGGGCATTACGACACCAGGCTACGGCTCAACAGGTGTGCCAGGCAGCTACCTTGTCGAGTCTGCATACTTTCACCAAACATTATCAGGTGCATACCTATGCTTCGGCGGACGCCAGCCTAGGTAGAAGAGTCCTGCAGGCGGCAGTTGCCTCCCCGTAGGGGAGGGCTGTCTTTGCAGCTCTAACATGAGGTATTTCTTTACCCACCCAGGGACAGCTTTTGGACGTCCCAATCGTCTGGGTCTCCCAATGGAGCGCCGAAGAAGAAGGGAATTTTGTTACTTACCGTAAATTCCTTTTCTTCTAGCTCCTATTGGGAGACCCAGCACCCGCCCTGTTGTCCTTCGGGATTTTTGGTTGTTTTTCGGGTACACATGTTGTTCATGTTGAATGGTTTTCAGTTCTCCGACGTTACTTCGGAGTGAATTTGTTTAAACCAGTTATTGGCTTTCCTCCTTCTTGCTTTTGCACTAAAACTGGTGAGCCAGTGATCCCACTGGGGGTGTATAGCCAGAAGGGGAGGGGCCTTACACTTTTTAGTGTAATTGCTTTGTGTGGCCTCCGGAGGCAGTGCTATACACCCAATCGTCTGGGTCTCCCAATAGGAGCTAGAAGAAAAGGAATTTACGGTAAGTAACAAAATTCCCTTCTTTCTTTTCTTAAAATCAAAGTTCTTTACTTTTTTAACTGCTAAAATATATTGTAAAACTTAGTACAATTGTATTGACAACAAACCTCTAGCATCATAATGCTGGGTCATGATTACTTTAGAATGAATGCCGTAGAAACAGCTGTAAATCTCATTGCTCTATTTCACGCCACTTAGATTTTCTTTGTTTTTGACTACATTATATGGGCCCATAAGTGTGCTCAGTCATAGTATTAGTATTTTCTTCGGCGCTCCATTGGGAGACCCAGACGATTGGGTGTATAGCACTGCCTCCGGAGGCCACACAAAGCAATTACACTAAAAAGTGTAAGGCCCCTCCCCTTCTGGCTATACACCCCCAGTGGGATCACTGGCTCACCAGTTTTCTGCTCTCCAGTTTTCTGCTTTGTGCGAAGGAGGTCAGACATCCACGCATAGCTCCACTGTTTGTAGTCAGCAGTAGCTGCTGGCTATATCGGATGGAAGAAAAGAGGGCCCATATGGGGCCCCCAGCATGCTCCCTTCTCACCCGCGGTGGTGCTTGTAAGGTTGAGGTACCTATTGCTGGTACAGAGGCTGAAGCCCACATGCTGTTTTCCTTCCACATCCCCTGGTGGGCTCTGTGGAAGTGGGATCTTGCCGGCCCCCAAGCCCTGAGGCCGGGCTCCATCCACAGACCCAGAGAACCTGCTGGATTTGGAGCGGGAGTGCCGTTCAGGGACAAGGCCCTGCAACTTTCAGGTACTCTGTGTCCCCGGCAGGCACGGACACTCTCAGGCTTGCTGAGCGTTATAGTGCGCCGGGGACAGTAGCGCTGTGCGCTGGGGTTAGGTCACTGCAGCTTTGCTGAGTGACGTTACATGTTGGGAACTACTGCGCCGACCGCTACAGGAGCGGCGGCGCAGCTGCGACTTGTGGTGCGCCGGGGACTTTGCGCCGACCGCGCTTTTACGGCGGCGGCGCTTCTAACTTTAGCCCCCGGCTTCTGCGGCCTAGCGCCGCTTCGTTCCCGCCCCCACCCTGTCAATCAGGGTAGGGGAGAGACGCTGCTCAATAGGCAGCGCCGAGGGCTGGAGCTCTATTTACATGCTCCAGCCCTCTCAATAGGCACAGTGGGAAGCAGGCTTCCCGCTCTTCGTCTGTATACGCCCAGGGCCCGCCCCCCCTCTCCACAAGGACGCCGGCAGCCATTACACATGCGGTCTGGCTGGGGAAAGGCAGCAGGCTCTGGGAGACCCAGACTAGAGGGATTTCTGGCGTCCACACACCGCTCCTAAGCGGGCGGTAAGCTGCACTTTAGTGCTGGCCCCACTAGTGCCTCAGTGTTATATTAGTGTACTTTTTTCTTAGTACCATATATATATATATATATAGTTGCACTGTAAGGTCGCTTCTTGGCTGGACACCCTGTACTGCTCTGAGGAGGCAGCAACATGTCATCCGCAAAACGCAAGGGTGCCAAGGCACAGGCTGTGTACACTGTTTGTACAGCATGTGGGGCTGATCTACCGGCAGGCTCCAAAGACTCACATTGTATGCAATGTTCAGTCCCAGTGGCACTTCGTCAGCCAGAGCCTATTGTGGTGGTAGCCCAGGCAGAGACGCCTGTGAACCCTGCCCCGGTGACGGGGACAGACTTTGCAGTTTTTGCTGATAAAATGTCTGTGACTATGTCAAAAATCCTGGAGACCTTGCAGTCCAGGCCAGTTACTCAGACCATGGACACTGCTGTGTCTATGCTCTCCGGTCCCCCTCAGTTGGAACTAATCCGTACTTCAGGGGGGTCTCAAGCATCACAGGCTGAAGTCTCTGACTCAGATGACAGTCCCAGGCAGCCTAAGCGAGCTCGCTGGGAAAGACCCTCCACGTCATCACACTGGTCAGGGTCTCAGCGAGACTAGGCTCTCTGTGATGAGACTGAGGACGGTGATCAGGATTCTAATCCTGAGGCCCATCTCAATCTGGATGCCCCTGATGGTGACGCCATGGTTAATGACCTTATATCGGCAATTAATAGGCTGTTGGATATTTCTCCCCCAGCCCCTTCTGCAGAGGAGGCAGCTGCACAGCAGGAGAAGTTCCATTTCCTGTATCCCAAGCAGCATTCGCGGCCGTGTGGGCACTCCAAGCTATTTCAGCTGGTTTAGCACAGGTGGATGCTATCATACATCCAGCAGTGCCGCAAGTGGCGTCCCTAACTTCGCAAATGTCTGCGTTTGCGACCTATGCTATCAATGCGGTCCTAGAATCTACGAGCCGTACCGCTATGGCGTCCGCCAATTCTGTGGTTTTGCGCAGAGCCTTGTGGTTAAAGGACTGGAAAGCAGATGCTGGTTCCAAAAAATGCTTAACCAGCTTGCCATTATCTAGAGACAGACTGTTTGGTGAGCCATTGGCTGAAATCATAAAACAGTCCAAGGGTAAGGACTCTTCCTTACCACAGCCCAGAGCAAGTAAACCTCAACAGAAAAAGTGGCAGTCGAGGTTTCGGTCCTTTCGAGGCTCGGGCAAGGCCCAATTCTCCTCGTCCAAAAGGACTCAGAAAGAACAAGGGAGCTCAGATTCCTGGCGGGCTCACTCACGCCCCAGGAAAGCAAATGGAGGAACCGCTTCCAAAGCGGCTACCTCATGACTTTCGGCCTCCTCCCTCCGCATCCTCGGTCGGTGGCAGGCTCTCCCGCTTTTGCGACATTTGGCTGTCACAGGTCAAAGACCGGTGGGTAACAGACATTTTGTCTCGCGGGTACAGAATCGAGTTCAGTTCTCGGCCTCCACTTCGGTTCTTCAGAACCTCCCCACACCCCAACCGAGCAGATGCCATGCGGCAGGCGGTGGACTCTCTAAGAGCAGAAGGAGTCGTGATCCCTGTCCCCCCTCAGGAACGGGGGCGAGGATTTTACTCCAATCTCTTTGTGGTTCCAAAAAAGGACGGCTCCTTCCGTCCTGTTCTGGACCTAAAACTGCTCAACAAGCATGTGAACGCCAGGCGGTTCCGGATGGAATCCCTCCGCTCAGTCATTGCCTCAATGTCTCAAGGAGATTTCCTAGCATCAATAGACATCAAAGATGCTTATCTCCACGTGCCGATTGCTACAGAGCACCAACGCTTTCTACGCTTCGTGATAGGAGACGACCATCTCCAGTTCGTAGCTCTGCCATTTGGTCTGGCGACAGCCCCTCGGGTGTTCACCAAGATCATGGCGGCAGTGGTAGCAGTCTTGCACTCTCACGGACACTCTGTGATCCCTTACTTGGACGATCTACTGGTCAAGGCACCCTCTCAAGAGGCATGCCAACTCAGCCTGAATGTTGCACTGGAGACTCTCCAGGCGTTCGGGTGGATCATCAACTTCCCAAAGTCAAATCTGTCACCGACCCAATCACTAACGTATCTTGGCATGGAGTTTCATACTCTCTCAGCGATAGTGAAGCTTCCGCTGGACAAGCAGCGGTCTCTACAGACTGGGGTGCAGGCTCTCCTTCAAAGTCAGTCGCACTCCTTAAGACGCCTCATGCACTTCCTCGGGAAGATGGTGGCGGCAATAGAGGCGGTTCCGTTTGCGCAGTTTCATCTGCGTCCACTTCAATGGGACTTTCTCCGCCAATGGGACGGGAAGTCAACATCCCTGGACAGGAAAGTCTCCCTTTCCCAGACGGCCAAGGACTCTCTGCAGTGGTGGCTTCTTCCCACCTCATTATCATAGGGAAGATCCTTCCTACCACCGTCTTGGGCGGTGGTCACGACAGACGCGAGTCTGTCAGGGTGGGGAGCAGTCTTTCTCCACCACAGGGCTCAGGGTACGTGGACTCGGCAGGAGTCCACCCTTCAGATCAATGTTCTGGAAATCAGAGCAGTGTATCTTGCCCTACTAGCCTTCCAGCAGTGGCTGGAAGGAAGGCAGATCCGAATTCAGTCGGACAACTCCACAGCGGTGGCATACATCAACCACCAAGGGGGGACACGCAGTCGGCAAGCCTTCCAGGAAGTCCGGCGGATTCTGATGTGGGTGGAAGCCACGGCCTCCACCATATCCGCAGTTCACATCCCCGGCGTAGAAAACTGGGAAGCAGACTTCCTCAGTCGCCAGGGCATGGACGCAGGGGAATGGTCCCTTCACCCAGACGTGTTTCAGGAAATCTGTCGCCGCTGGGGGGTGCAGGACGTCGACCTAATGGCGTCACGGCACAACAAGGTCCCAACCTTCATGGCACGGTCTCGCGATCAAAGAGCGCTGGCGGCAGACGCCCTAGTGGAAGATTGGTCGCAGTTCCGGCTCCCTTATGTGTTTCCACCTCTGGCACTCTTGCCCAGAGTGCTACGCAAGATCAGATCCGATTGCAGCCGCGTCATACTTGTCGCCCCAGACTGGCCGAGGAGGGCGTGGTATCCGGATCTGTGGCAGCTCACGGTCGGCCAACCGTGGGCACTCCCAGACCGACCAGACTTACTGTCCCAAGGGCCGTTTTTCCATCGGAATTCTGCGGCCCTGAACCTGACTGTGTGGCCATTGAGTCCTGGATCCTAGCGTCTTCAGGATTGTCCCAAGGGGTCGTTGCCACCATGAGACAGGCTAGGAAGCCCACGTCCGCTAAGATCTACCACAGAACGTGGAGGATATTCTTATCCTGGTCTTCTGCTCAGGGAGTGTCTCCCTGGCTATTTGCATTGCCTACCTTTCTTTCTTTCCTGCAATCTGGGTTAGAAAAAGGTTTGTCGCTCGGCTCCCTTAAAGGTCAGGTCTCGGCGCTATCTGTCTTTTTTCAGAGGCATTTAGCACGCCTTCCTAAGGTGCGCACGTTCCTACAGGGGGTTTGCCATATCGTACCCCCGTACAAGCGGCCGTTAGATCCATGGGATCTGAACAGGGTACTAGTTGCCCTCCAGAAGCCGCCCTTCGAGCCTCTGAGGGAGGTTTCACTTTCTAGACTATCACAGAAAGTGGCTTTTCTGGTAGCGATCACATCTCTTCGGAGAGTGTCTGAGCTAGCAGCGCTATCATCCAAGGCTCCCTTCCTGGTCTTCCACCAGGACAAGGTTGTGCTGCGCCCCATTCAGGAGTTTCTCCCGAAGGTGGTATCCTCTTTTCATCTTAATCAGGATATCTCTTTGCCTTCGTTTTGTCCTCATGCAGTTCATCGGTATGAGAAAGATTTACATTTGTTAGATCTGGTGAGAGCACTCAGAATCTACATTTCCCGCACGGCGCCCTTGCGCCGTTCGGATGCACTCTTTGTCCTTGTCGCTGGTAAGCGCAAAGGGTCGCAGGCTTCTAAGGCCACCCTGGCTCGATGGATCAAAGAACCAATTCTTGAAGCCTACCGTTCTGCTGGGCTTCCGGTTCCATCAGGGCTGAAGGCCCATTCTACCAGAGCCGTGGGTGCATCCTGGGCATTACGACACCAGGCTACGGCTCAACAGGTGTGCCAGGCAGCTACCTGGTCGAGTCTGCACACTTTCACCAAACATTATCAGGTGCATACCTATGCTTCGGCGGACGCCAGCCTAGGTAGAAGAGTCCTGCAGGCGGCAGTTGCCTCCATATAGGGGAGGGCTGTCTTGCAGCTCTAACATGAGGTATTTCTTTACCCACCCAGGGACAGCTTTTGGACGTCCCAATCGTCTGGGTCTCCCAATGGAGCGCCGAAGAAGAAGGGAATTTTGTTACTTACCGTAAATTCCTTTTCTTCTAGCTCTTATTGGGAGACCCAGCACCCGCCCTGTTGTCCTTCGGGATTGTTGGTTTGTTTGCGGGTACACATGTTGTTCATGTTGAATGGTTTTTCAGTTCTCCGATGTTACTCGGAGAGAATTTGTTTAAACCAGTTATTGGCTTTCCTCCTTCTTGCTTTTGCACTAAAACTGGTGAGCCAGTGATCCCACTGGGGGTGTATAGCCAGTAGGGGAGGGGCCTTACACTTTTTAGTGTAATTGCTTTGTGTGGCCTCCAGAGGCAGTGCTATACACCCAATCGTCTGGGTCTCCCAATAAGAGCTAGAAGAAAAGGAATTTACGGTAAGTAACAAAATTCCCTTCTTTTCTTTGTCGCTCCATTGGGAGACCCAGACAATTGGGTGTATAGCTTATGCCTCCGGAGGTCACACATAGCATTACACTTAAAAGTGTAAACCCCTCCCCTCTGCCTATACACCCGCCCGTGCATCACGGGCTCCTCAGTTTTATTGCTTTGTGGAAGGAGGCACACATCCACGCAAGCTCCACTTTTTAGTCAGCAGCAGCTGCTGACTATATCGGATGGAAGAAAAGTGGGCCCATACAGGGCCCCCAGCATGCTCCCTTCTCACCCCACTCGGGTCGGCGGTGCTGTTAAGGTTGAGGTACCCATTGTGGGTACATAGGCAGGAGCCACATGCTGTTTTCCTTCCCCATCCCTTAGGGGCTCTGGGTGAAGTGGGATCCTGACCGGTCACCAGGCGCTGGGACCGCGCTCCCTCCGCAGCCCCTGGGGGAATCTGCTGGATAGGAGCCGGGTATCATCAGGGACAAGGCCCTGCGACTCTGAGGTACTCTGTGTCCCCTTGGGGACGGCGCATAGTGCGCCTGGGTAATACACTGCAGCAGCTGCTGGGTGTGTTAGTGCGCCGGGACTACCGCGCTGGCCGCGCTTGTTTGCCGGCCGCGCTTATAACTTTAGTCCCCGGCTTTTGCGGCCTAGTGCCGCATATTCCCGCCCCCGGGCCTGCCAGTCAGGGGTAAGGGCGGGACGCTGCACTGGACGTCAGCGCTGAGGGCAGGAGCATACTTTGTATCCTCCTCCCCCCTCACTGAGCACCGTGGGGCACCAGATTCCCGCACTTTTACAGGCACGCCCACGGCCCCCTCCTCCTCTCTGAACGCCGGCAGCCATTGCTGCGAGACGCTGGAGAACTTCAGAGGGGAGACAACTGAGCTCACAGCTCTGGGAGGCCCAGGCAGGGATCTGGTGGTCACACAACCGCTGGGAGCGGTCGGTAAGCCGCACCTGTTACTAGGTGCTGGTCCCCCTGGGTGCCGAATTGTATATTTATATGCTTATAGTGTATACATTTACTCTGTACGGCCTCACTGTTAGCGTTTGGCTATATACCCTGACTGATTATTCTAAGAGGAGAAACAGCATGTCGTCTGCAAAAAGCAAGGGTACCAAAGCACAGGCTTACTTTGCAACCTGTACCTCATGTGCGGCAATGCTTCCTGCAGGTTCCACCTACCCTCATTGTGTGCAATGCTCGGCCCCTGTGACACTCACTCAGCCGGAGTCTCAGCCACTGGTGGGACCCCCGGCCCAGGTGGAACCTCCGGCCCCCACTGTCCAGGTGACAGGGACAGAGTTTGCAGTATTTGCTGACAAACTTTCTGAGTCTATGGATAGATGGTCTGCTAAGATACTGGAAGCTTTGCAGTCCAGACCTGTAACACAGGCCCCGGGCACTGTTGATTCATTGCCCCCATGCCCCCCTCGGTCGGAGCAGCAAAGAGCTCCTGGGTCAACTCATAGGTCCCACGGGGAGGACTCCGACACGGACCGCAGTCCCAGACCATCGAAGCGGGCTCGCTGGGAGCGTCCCTCGACTTCATCACACTGTTCAGGGTCTTAGCATGAGGACTCTCTGGAGGATGAAGCAGATGCGGCAGATCAGGACTCTGATCCTGACGCCGCGCTCAACCTTGATACGCCTGAAGGGGACGCCATAGTAAACGACCTTATAGCGTCAATCAATCAGGTGTTAGATCTTTCTCCTCCACCCCTTCCGATTGAGGAGTCAGCTTCTCAGCAGGAGAAAT
This sequence comes from Anomaloglossus baeobatrachus, assembly GCF_048569485.1. Lineage (NCBI taxonomy): Eukaryota > Metazoa > Chordata > Amphibia > Anura > Aromobatidae > Anomaloglossus > Anomaloglossus baeobatrachus. Next base: position 219,040,447 of record NC_134359.1, on the reverse strand, counting down.
TTCATTTTAGGTTTCCCAAACGTACACGGAGTGCGTTTCTTGATCACTCCGACTTCAAAGACGCAGTCCAGAAGCACCGAGCTTTTCCGGATAAGCGCTTTACTAAGCGACTTCATGACACACGTTATCCCTTCCCCCCTGACGTAGTCAAGGGTTGGGCCCAGTGTCCCAAGGTGGATCCTCCAGTCTCTAGACTGGCGGCCAGATCCATAGTTGCAGTGGCAGATGGTGCATCACTAAAGGATGCCACTGACAGGCAGATAGAGCTCCTGATGAAATCCATCTATGAGGCTATCGGCGCATCCTTTGCTCCGGCATTTGCTGCCGTATGGGCACTACAAGCTATCTCAGCTTGTCAGTCTGAGATTAATGCACTCACACGAGCCGCGACTCCGCAGGTTGTGTCATTAACCTCTCAGGCGTCGGCGTTTGCGTCCTACGCCATGAATGCGGTACTAGACTCTGTGAGCCGTACAGCGGTAGCATCCGCCAATTCAGTGGCAGTCCGCAGGGCCATGTGGCTACGTGAATGGAAGGCAGACTCTGCTTCCAAGAAGTTTTTAACCGGTTTGCCGTTTTCTGGCGACCGCCTGTTTGGCGAGCAATTGGATGAAATCATTAAACAATCCAAGGGTAAGGACTCGTCCTTACCCCAGTCCAAACCTAACAGACCTCAACAACGGAAGGTACAATCGAGGTTTCGGTCCTTTCGGCCCTCAGGCAGGTCTCAATTCTCCTCGTCCAACAGGCCTCAAAAGGATCAGAGGAACTCTGATTCATGGCGGTCTAAGGCACGTCCTAAAAAGACCGCCGGAGGAACCGCTCCCAAAGCGGCCTCCTCATGACTTGCGGACTCCCCAAACCGCATCCTCGGTCGGTGGCAGGCTCTCCCGCTTTTGCGATGCCTGGTTCCCACATGTCCAAGACCGATGGGTGAGAGACATTCTGTCTCACGGTTACAGGATAGAGTTCAATTCTCGTCCTCCGATTCGTTTCTTCAGAACATCTCCGCCCCCCGAGCGAGCCGATGCTCTTCTGCAGGCGGTGAACTCTCTGAAGGCAGAAGGAGTAGTTATCCCCGTTCCCCTTCAGCAATGGGGTCACGGTTTTTACTCCAACTTGTTTGTCGTACCAAAAAAGGACGGATCTTTCCGTCCCGTCCTGGACCTCAAACTGCTCAACAAACACGTGAAAACCAGACTATTCCGGATGGAATCTCTCCGCTCCGTCATCGCCTCGATGTCCCAAGGAGACTTCCTAGCCTCAATCGACATCAAGGATGCTTATCTCCACGTGCCGATTGCACCAGAGCATCAGCGCTTCCTGCGTTTCGCCATCGGGGACGAACACCTTCAGTTAGTGGCATTGCCTTTCGGCCTGGCAACAGCCCCACGGGTCTTCACCAAGGTCATGGCAACAGTGGTTGCAGTCCTACACTCTCAGGGACACTCAGTGATCCCTTACTTGGACGATCTTCTTGTCAAGGCCCCCTCTCGGGTGGCATGCCAACACAGCCTGAACATTGCTCTGGAGACACTCCAGAGGTTCGGGTGGATCATCAATTTCCCAAAGTCAAAACTGACACCGGAACAATCGCTGACATATCTCGGGATGGAGTTTCACACTCTCCCAGCGATAGTGAAACTTCCGCTGGACAAACAACGATCACTACAGACAGGGGTGCGATCTCTCCTCCGAGCCCAGTCGCACCCCTTGAGACGCCTCATGCACTTCCTAGGGAAGATGGTGGCAGCAATGGAGGCAGTTCCATTTGCACAGTTTCATCTGCGTCCTCTTCAATGGGACATTCTCCGCAAATGGGACAGGAAATCGACGTCCCTCGACAGGAACGTCTCCCTTTCTCGGGCAGCCAAGGCATCCCTTCAGTGGTGGCTTCTTCCCACTTCTTTGTCGAAGGGGAAATCCTTCCTGCCCCCATCCTGGGCTGTGGTCACGACGGACGCGAGTCTGTCAGGGTGGGGAGCGGTCTTCCTCCACCACAGGGCTCCGGGTACCTGGACTCAGCCAGAGTCCTCCCTTCAGATCAATGTTCTGGAGATAAGGGCAGTGTATCTAGCCCTGAAGGCGTTCCAGCCGTGGCTGGAAGGCAGGCAGATCCGAATTCAGTCGGACAACGCCACGGCGGTGGCATACATAAACCACCAAGGCGGCACGCGCAGTCGGCAAGCCTTCCAGGAAGTTCGGCGGATTCTGCTGTGGGTGGAAGCCACAGCCTCCACCATCTCCGTAGTACACATCCCGGGCGTGGAAAACTGGGAAGCGGACTTTCTCAGTCGCCAGGGCATGGACGCAGGGGAATGGTCTCTTCACCCGGACGTGTTTCAAGAGATCTGTTGCCGCTGGGGGAAGCCGGACGTCGACCTAATGGCGTCCCGGCACAACAACAAGGTCCCGGCATTCATGGCACGGTCTCAAGATCACAAAGCTCTGGCGTCAGACGCCTTAGTTCAGGATTGGTCGCAGTTTCAACTGCCTTATGTCTTTCCTCCTCTGGCACTGCTGCCCAGAGTGTTACGCAAGATCAGGTCCGACTGCCGCCGCGCCCTCCTCGTCGCCCCAGACTGGCCAAGGAGGTCGTGGTACCCGGATCTGTGGCATCTCACGGTGGGTCAACCGTGGGCACTGCCAGACCGACCAGACTTGCTGTCTCAAGGGCCATTTTTCCATCTGAATTCTGCGGCCCTCAACCTGACTGTGTGGCCATTGAGTCCTGGATCCTAGCGTCTTCAGGGTTATCTCAAGAGGTCATTGCCACTATGAGACAGGCCAGGAAACCAACGTCAGCCAAGATCTACCACAGGACGTGGAGGATCTTCTTATCCTGGTGCTCTGATCAGGGTTTTATTCCATGGCCATTTGCCTTGCCCACTTTTCTGTCTTTCCTTCAATCCGGAATGGAAAAGGGGCTGTCTCTCGGCTCTCTTAAGGGACAAGTCTCGGCGCTCTCTGTATTTTTTCAAAAGCGTCTAGCAAGGCTTCCGCAAGTACGCACGTTCCTGCAGGGGGTTTGCCACATAGTCCCCCCTTACAAGCGCCCGCTAGAACCCTGGGATCTGAACAGGGTGCTAATGGCTCTTCAGAAACCACCTTTCGAGCCAATGAGAGATATTTCTCTTTCTCGCCTCTCGCAGGTGGTGGTCTTCCTAGTGGCAGTCACATCACTTCGCAGAGTGTCTGAGCTAGCTGCACTGTCATGCAAAGCTCCCTTCCTGGTGTTTCACCAGGACAAGGTGGTTCTGCGTCCGGTTCCGGAATTTCTCCCGAAGGTGGTATCCCCTTTTCATCTCAATCAGGATATCTCCTTACCTTCTTTTTGTCCTCATCCAGTTCACCAATGTGAAAAGGATTTGCACTTGTTAGATCTTGTGAGAGCACTCCGGATCTACATTTCTCGTACGGCGCCCCTGCGCCGCTCGGATGCGCTCTTTGTCCTTGTCGCTGGCCAGCGTAAAGGGTCGCAGGCTTCCAAGTCAACCTTGGCTCGGTGGATCAAGGAACCAATTCTTGAAGCCTACCGTTCTTCTGGCCTTCCGGTTCCTTCAGGACTGAAAGCCCATTCTACCAGAGCCGTGGGTGCGTCCTGGGCATTGCGGCACCAGGCTACGGCTCAGCAGGTGTGTCAGGCGGCTACCTGGTCGAGTCTGCACACTTTCACGAAGCACTATCAGGTGCATACCTACGCTTCGGCAGATGCCAGCTTAGGTAGGTGAGTCCTCCAGGCGGCGGTTGCCCACCTGTAGGAAGGGGCCGTCTTTCGGCTCTATTACCGGGGTATTCTTACCCACCCAGGGACTGCTTTTGGACGTCCCAATTGTCTGGGTCTCCCAATGGAGCGACAAAGAAGAAGGGAATTTTGTTTACTTACCGTAAATTCCTTTTCTTCTAGCTCCAATTGGGAGACCCAGCACCCGCCCCTGTTCCCTTCGGGCTGTTGTTCTTTGTGTACACATGTTGTTCATGTTGAATTGTTCTTGGTTCATGGTTTAAGTTCTCCGAACATCCTTCGGATTGAATTTATCTTAGACCAATTTATAAGTTTCCTCCTTCCTGCTTTTGCACCAAAACTGAGGAGCCCGTGATGCACGGGCGGGTGTATAGGCAGAGGGGAGGGGTTTACACTTTTAAGTGTAATGCTTTGTGTGACCTCCGGAGGCATAAGCTATACACCCAATTGTCTGGGTCTCCCAATTGGAGCTAGAAGAAAAGGAATTTACGGTAAGTAAACAAAATTCCCTTCGTTTTTTGTAACTGATTTTAATTATTTACATATTTTAAACAAAAAATAAAAATTGACTTGCAGTGGTGTAAATTTGACGATGACGTCGTGTCAAGATGTACAAAGGAGGAGGCTATTGAGCATAACTATGGAGGACACGATGATGATTTGTCTGTACGGCACTGCACGAATGCTTACATGCTGGTTTACATCCGTGAATCCAAGCTGAGTAAGTATATCAAACATGTATTTGCTATACAATCTGGAGCTCAATGTTTGTAGTATTAGATGAATGTTGTCCCAATAACATTTTTATACACCGAAACATGATACATGCACCAGTGCTGGCGCTACTGAGACCAGTATTGACCCAGACAGGGGACACTAAAGGGGGATTTACATGCAACGACATCGCTAACGAGATGTCGTTGGGTGGTCACGGAATTCGTGATGCACATCCGCCCCCCCCCCCCCCCCAATGGGGATCACCACGGGCACATCAAAACATAGCATGAGTATAAAATATTCCCACCACATCGTCCCCACTTATATACTGTGACTGTCACACTGCCCCTAATAAACTACACACTGCCCTCCCTTATAAATTATACCCACCACACCTTCCTCAATTATGAAATATGATCTGCACATTGACCTCACATCATGCTGCCCCCTCCTCACAATGTCCCATGCATGCTGCCCCCTCCTCACAATGTCCCATGCATGCTGCCCCCTCCTCACAATGTCCCATGAATGCTGCCCCCTCCTCACAATGTCCCATGCATGCTGCCCCCTCCTCACAATGTCCCATGCATGCTGCCCCCTCCTCACAATGTCCCATGCATGCTGCCCCCTCCTCACAATGTCCCATGCATGCTGCCCCCTCCTCACAATGTCCCATGCATGCTGCCCCCTCCTCACAATGTCCCATGCATGCTGCTCCCTCCTCACAATGTCCCATGCATGCTGCTCCCTCCTCACAATGTCCCATGCATGCTGCCCCCTCCTCACAATGTCCCATGCATGCTGCCCCCTCCTCACAATGTCCCATGCATGCTGCCCCCTCCTCACAATGTCCCATGCATGCTGCCCCCTCCTCACAATGTCCCATGCATGCTGCCTCCTCCTCACAATGTCCCATGAATGCTGCCCCCTCCTCACAATGTCCCATGAATGCTGCCCCCTCCTCACAATGTCCCATGCATGCTGCCCCCTCCTCACAATGTCCCATGCATGCTGCCCCCTCCTCCCAATGTCCCATGCATGCTGCCCCCTCCTCCCAATGTCCCATGCATGCTGCCCCCTCCTCACAATGTCCCATGCATGCTGCCCCTTCCTCACAATGTCCTATGCATGCTGCCCCCTCCTCACAATGTCCCATGCATGCTGCCCCCTCCTCACAATGTCCCATGCATGCTGCCCCCTCCTCACAATGTCCCATGCATGCTGCCCCCTCCTCACAATGTCCCATGCATGCTGCCCCCTCCTCACAATGTCCCATGCATGCTGCCCCCTCCTCAGTGTCCCATGCATGCTGCTCCCTCCTCAGTGTCCCATGCATGTTGTCCCCCCTCACAATGTCCCATGCATGCTTCCCCGTCCTCACAATGTCCCATGCATGCTGCCCCCTCCTCACAATGTCCCATGCATGCTGCCCCCTCCTCACAATGTCCCATGCATGCTGCTCCCTCCTCACAATGTCCCATGCATGCTGTTCCCTCCTCACAATGTCCCATACATGCTGCCCCTCTCCATGAGCTCCTAATGCTGCCTTCCTCTTTTCCATAATGACACCTCCATGCATCCCCATTCATCATACTAAGACCACCACACTAACGCTTATGCTGAGACCCCCCCACACACACACACTACCCCACTCTTGATATTGACTCCCCTACATTGCTCCACTCCATACTGAGTTCACACATGCTGCCCCTTCTCCATAATGAGCTCCCAATGCTGCCCCCCTCTCATTCTGAGTCCTTACACGCCCCCCCCATCGATTTTGTCATTGCACTATCCCTCAACCCTTGTCCTCTGTCTCTAGGATTGGCCCCTCTCTCCCATTCCCCCAGCAGCAGCCGCTCTCCCCCGCCTTCACCAGCAGTCTCTCCCCCGGCATCAGCCTCTCTCCACCCCAGCCCATATGCAGATCTCCAGTCTGCATTAGAGACACCCCCACGCTCCTTTATGAATCTTCAGCTCTGCGAGCACTTACCTGCTCCAGGGCCCGCCGTCATCTTCCTGGCTCACGTGAGTATCCTCTTCTGACACCGGCTTCCATCGCGGCGTCCTGTTGTGAGCTCTGCATGTGAAATCCATACAGCATTGGACGCAGCACAGAGGAAGGAGCTGATTGGCGCGCCTGTGACCCCGGAAGTGCAGGCGCCGGCAGTTCCGGGGTCAATCAGCTCTCTGTGCCCGGCCGCCACAGTTTGTCTGCATTCGCGTCTTAATTGATGCGGATACAAATAAATAAAGGTGCGCCTCTCCCCCCTCCGAAAATACAGCAGATTTAATGAATGTGTAAAAAAAAATTTTTTTTTTTTTTTTTTTTTTTTTTTTTTTTTACTGCTAGAAGGTGCCGCCCCCTGCATCCTGCCGCCCTAGGCACGGGACCATGGGTGCCTAATGGTAAATACGGCCCTGGCGCCACGGGTAGCGATTTGCCTGTCACTCACGACCGATGGGGGCGGGTGCTTCCACCAGCAACATCGCTAGCAATGTCGTTGCGTGTAAAGCAGCCTTTAGCCTGTGTATAAAAAGTTAGTGAGCGGGGGTCTATCACCAATCCATTGAAGGGGTATTCTCAAGTTTGAAAGTTTCCGACCGCTGGGGCCCCCACTGATCCCATGAATCAGGGACCTAAAGGACCCTGACTGAAGGGGAGCAGAGCTTGATCGTGCATGTTGCCACTTCATCAATCCCTGGCAGTCCCATTAACCCTAGAACGCGCAACCATAGAAAACTACCATAGAAAACAAGTAACCTAGCAGGCCTACGAGGCCCCAGGTATGCGTTCTAGGGTTAAGAATTATTAATGTGCAGCACTCTGCTGATCTCCAGCACTTCCATTAGAATGAATGGAGAGGTACTGCGCATGATCGACCACCGATTCATTCAGCCAGGACTCTAGAGCCCCGGTTCTTGGAATCAGTGGGGGCCCCAGTGGTCAGGGAAGCTATGATTAGATTAGTTAGGGCTATGTTCACACACTGCATCTTTAACTGCGTTCTTGGTGCGGTTTTGAGGTCCCAAAAATGCACCAAAGTTAATGCATTTCCTTTTTCCAGCAAAGTCTTGAGATTTCTATTTTGCGGTCTATACAGTGCATCTTTTTTTGGCTGTGTTTTTGAAGATGGAGCATGTCAATTCTTTTTGCGTTTTTGCCAGCGTTTTTGAGCCTTTCCAGTCAATAGCTTTGACTAAAACACATTGCGCAAAATGCGTCAAAAACACGCGTTTTTTGATGCGTTTTTGGGGCCAAAACGTTGCATCTTTGTGGTTAAGGAAAGATGCAGTGTGTGAACATAGCCTTAAAGGATATTTTCAAGTTTGAGAGTTGTCCTCTGACTTCTATAGACTGAATGTGCAGTGGTAACACATGCTCAGAAATACTTAATATACCCAGGGGATTAGGATTCTCATGATCATACAGTAGTGGCCTATTCTATGGTAGGTGTATGTTTATAGGACAACCCTTTAAAGGGAACCTGTCAGCAGAAATTTCGCAATAAACCTAAAAGATTCCCCCTCTGCAGCTCCTGGTCTGCGTTCTATAAAGGTTCCTGTTTCTATTGTGCCCCCTTTGAGACCTGAATAAATACTTTATACTTCAGCGTCATCCAAGTACCCGCCCATAATCTCGCGCCTGCGGTAATAGGTGACGTGGGTTCATATGGCCAGCGCTTGCGCATAACAGTGGAGGCAGTGGGAAAAGCGCGGGCACGAGATTATGGGCGGGTACTTGGATGACGCTGCTGACAATCACAGCGCCGCCCGTAATCTCGCGCCTGCGCAATCACCTCACCAGCGGTCACGCTTTACACAGTGCTGTCCTGCGATAGTGCCACTGGGCATGCGCGAGACCTCGGGAGCACTGAGCGGTGTCGTCATGTATGGAAATGAGCAATGGGGGACGGCGTAAAGCGGCAGGAGGCGAATAACGGACACAAGACAGCCCGTCCCCGTGACCATAAAAACACATTAGCATACAAAAAGGTACCACTTTATAAAGCCTTTATTTAGGTCTCAAAGGGGGCACAATAGCAACAGGAACCTTGCTAGAATGCAGCCCAGGAGCTGCAGAGGGGGAATCTTTTAGGTATATTGCGAAATTTCTGCTGACAGGTTCCCTTTAAATTTGAATACTGATCTGTTATCACATTTTCAGTGTATCAAATGCAGAAATATAAAATGTTTCTTTTAGATGAAGTCCTCCAAGCCGTCACGGATCAGGATATCCCTCAGCAGCTCGTAGAGAGGCTACAGGAAGAAAAGCGTATAGAGGCTCAGAAAAGAAAGGAGCGCCAGGAAGCTCATCTGTACATGCAGGTTCAGGTAGGATGTTCTCATAAGATTACACATACCGATCATTAAATATGACTGACTTGTGTGAGAAATGTCCATTGATAATGGTGACTCCATACCAGATGTAACCAGATTCTTAACTTCTTTCTCAGATCGTTGCGGAGGACCAGTTCTGCGGCCACCAAGGCAATGACATGTACGATGAGGAGAAGGTTAAATACACTGTGTTCAAAGTATTAAAAAACTCCACACTTGCCGAATTTGTGCAAAATCTATCACAGACTATGGTAAGGAAATCGGCCTCAGCTTTTCTGTGTCCTATATTGGATGGTGACCAGCTTGGCACTTATTGATCTGCAGGGCAGATGAGTCCGTCGTCTTCGCAGCAGGGAGATGCTTTGTAATTATGTCTGAAAATAACATTTAATGAAATACGAGACAGATTACTGCTGCTTTCTATTGATCTCTGATAATGGCTTGGCAAGGGCCTGAACACAATGTGCTAAAAATGTCCTGTTATATATTGCTCATTGGATTCCTAAAAGCAAAGGAATATGAAAGACCATCCATAAACTGGGCATCAGAAGTGCCGCAGTCTGGAGTAATCGTGTTATAAGGCTGGGGGTGCTCAGGGAATTTGGGGCATCTAATAGTTAAAAAATAAAGTGTGACAGCTCCGCATGCTGTGTCTTTTGGAAATCAGCTGGGGAGTCCTCTGCTCATAACCTCTATTGAGCTGTGTACACACAGTATACACATTTACAGAAAAGCAGGGAAAAGACGCCGGTAACTGTCCCGATCACAGCACTGACTGATTAGAGAGAATCTGTCATCAGAAAATGACCTATTGTTTAAACCTGATGAAGAGACTGTCCAAGTCCATTAAAACTGTGGTAAGACATATAAATAAGCCACGTAATGTTAAATCTGCTGTGCTCAAACCCACGCGTTTCACTAACACTTTGTAAGTCGTAACATATTTTTAATGGACTTGGACGCTGGAGGATCTTTCTTTGTCGCTCCATTGGGAGACCCAGACAATTGGGTGTATAGCTTCTGCCTCCGGAGGCCACACAAAGTATTACACTTAAAAGTGTAAAGCCCCTCCCCTTCTGCCTATACACCCCCCGTGCATCACGGGTTCCTCAGTTTTCATGCTTTGTGCGAAGGAGGCAGACATCCACGCATAGCTCCACAGCTTAGTCAGCAGCAGCTGATGACTATGTCGGATGGAAGAAAAGAGGGCCCATAACAGGGCCCCCAGCATGCTCCCTTCTCACCCCACTCTTGTCGGCGGTGTTGTTAAGGTTGAGGTATCCATTGCGGGTACGGAGGCTGGAGCCCACATGCTGTTTCTTTGTCGCTCCATTGGGAGACCCAGACAATTGGGTGTATAGGCTATGCCTCCGGAGGCCGCACAAAGTATTACACTAAGTGTAAAGCCCCTCCCCTTCTGCCTATACACCCCCCGTGCTCCCACGGGCTCCTCAGTTTTTTGCTTTGTGCGAAGGAGGCAGACATGCACGCATAGCTCCACAGATTAGTCAGCAGCAGCTGCTGACTATGTCGGATGGAAGAAAAGTGGGCCCATATAGGGCCCCCAGCATGCTCCCTTCTCACCCCACTCTTGTCGGCGGTGTTGTTAAGGTTGAGGTATCCATTGCGGGTACGGAGGCTGGAGCCCACATGCTGTTTTCCTTCCCCATCCCCCTTAGGGCTCTGGGTGAAGTGGGATCCTATCGGTCTCCAGGCACTGAGACCGTGCTCCATCCACAGCTCCTGAGGACCCTGCTGGATAGGAGCCGAGTATCGTTCAGGGACATGGCCCTGCTACTTTGAGGTACTCTGTGTCCCCGTGGGGACCGCGCACAGCAACACTCCAGCATTGCTGGGTGTGCTAGTGCACCGGGGACCGCGGCGCTGACCGCGTTTGTGCCATTATACACTGCAGCGTCACTGAGTGTGTTTGTGTATGGGGACTACCGCGCTAACCGCCGCTGCCATTGTTATTACTGAGGCACGGCTGGGACTGTTAGTGCGCCGGGGACTCTGCGCTGGCCGCGCTTATACGGCGGCCGCGCTTATAACTCGAGTCCCCGGCTTTTGGGCCTAGTCTCTTTTTCTTCCCGCCCCCAGCCCTGCCAGTCAGGGGAAGGGCGGGACGCTGTACAGCACGGCAGCACTGAGGGCTGGAGCATGCTTTGCATACTCCACCCCCCTCACTGTGCACAGTGGGGTACCAGTTCCCGCACTTTTTGGGTCACGCCCACGGCTCCCTCCTCTCCTCAGGACGCCGGCAGCCATTCCTGTCAGCTCCTCGGACGCTGCAGAGGGGAGACAAACTCTGGGGGACCCAGGCAGGGATTCTGATGGCCACACGGGCGGTAAGCAGCACCTGAGGTGCTGGCCCCACTTGTGCAGAAGTGTAATTATAGTTTATATGTTTACAGGCTATACTTTACACTGTATGGTGCACAGTTGATTCTGGCTATATACCCGGTTGTGTTGCTCAAAGGAGACAACAACATGGCGCCCACAAGAAGCAGGGGTGCCAAAACACAGGCTTACTATGCTGCCTGCGCCGCATGTACAACCTCGCTACCGGCAGGTTCCACTGACCCTCATTGTGTGCACTGCTCGGCCCCTGTGGCACTTTCTCAGCCGGAGCCTCTGCTAACACTGTCCAGGTGACAGGGACGGAGTTTGCAGTTTTTACTGACAGACTTTCTGAGACCATGGCTAAGATTCTAGAAGCTTTGCAGTCCAGACCGGTATCTCAGACCATGGGCACTGTGGAATCACTGCCCCCTGGTTCCCCTCAGTTGGAACAACAATGTTCCCCCGGGGTGTCTCATAGATCCCAGGGTGAGGTCTCTAACACGGACCGCAGCCCCAGACCGCCTAAGCGAGCTCGCTGGGAAATCCCCTCGACCTCATCACATTGTTCAGGGTCTCAGAGGGATGACTCTCTGTATGATGAAGCGGAGGTAGCTGATCAGGATTCTGATCCTGAGGCCGCTCTGAACCTTGATACTCCTGATGGGGACGCCATAGTGAATGATCTTATCGCGTCCATAAATCAAATGCTGGATATTTCTCCCTCGGCTCCTCCAGCGGAGGAGTCAGCCTCTCAGCAGGAGAAATTCCGTTTCAGGTTCCCCAAGCGTACAACGAGTATGTTTCTGGATCACTCCGATTTCAGAGAGGCAGTCCAGAAACACCGAGTTTGTCCAGATAAGCGTTTTTCCAAGCGCCTTAAGGATACACGTTATCCCTTCCCCCCCTGACGTGGTCAAGGGCTGGACTCAGTGTCCCAAGGTGGATCCTCCAATCTCCAGACTGGCGGCTAGATCCTTAGTTGCAGTTGAAGATGGGGCTTCGCTCAAGGATGCCACTGACAGACAGATGGAGCTCTGGTTGAAATCCATCTATGAGGCTATCGGCGCGTCTTTTGCTCCAGCATTCGCAGCCGTATGGGCACTCCAAGCTATCTCAGCGGGTCAAGCGCAAATTGACGCACTCACACGTACGTCTGCGCCGCAAGTGGCGTCCATAACTTCTCAAACGTCGGCATTTGCGTACTACGCTATTAATGCTGTCCTGGACTCTGCGAGCCGTACGGCGGTTGCAGCCGACAATTCCGTGGCAATACGCAGGGCCTTGTGGCTACGGGAATGGAAGGCAGATTCGGCTTCCAAAAAGTCCTTAACCGGTTTGCCATTTTCTGGCGACCGTTTGTTTGGTGAGAGACTGGATGAGATCATCAAACTATCCAAGGGAAAGGAAACATCCTTGCCCCAGGCCAAACCAAAATTACCCCAACAGAGGAGGGGACAGTCGAGGTTTCGGTCCTTTCGGGGTGCGGGCAGGTCCCAATTCTCCTCGTACAAAAGGCCTCAGAAGGATCAGAGGAACTCCGATCCATGGCGGTCTAAGTCACGCCCTAAAAAGACCGCTGGAGGTGCCGCTACCAAGGCGGCTTCCTCATGACTTACGGCCTCCTCACACCGCATCCTCGGTCGGTGGCAGGCTCTCCCGCTTTTCCGACATTTGGCTGCCACAGGTAAAAGACCGTTGGGTGAGAGACATCCTGTCTCACGGTTACAGGATAGAGTTAAGCTCTCGTCCTCCGAATCGATTTTTCAGAACATCTCCGCCTCCCGAGCGAGCCGATGCTCTTCGGCAGGCGCTGGGCACTCTGAAGGCAGAAGGAGTGGTGGTCCCCGTTCCTCTTCAGCAACAGGGTCACTGTTTTTACTCCAACCTGTTTGTGGTTCCAAAGAAGGACGGGTCTTTCCGTCCTGTCCTGGACCTAAAACTGCTCAACAAACACGTAAAGACCAGGCGGTTCCGGATGGAATCCCTCCGCTCCGTCATCGCCTCAATGTCCCAAGGAGATTTCCTTGCATCGATCGATATCAAAGATGCTTATCTCCACGTACCGATTGCTCCAGAGCATCAGCGCTTCCTGCGCTTCGCCATAGGAGACGAACACCTTCAGTTCGTGGCACTGCCGTTCGGCCTGGCGACAGCCCCACGGGTTTTCACCAAGGTCATGGCTGCAGTAGTGGCGGTCCTCCACTCTCAGGGTCACTCGGTGATCCCTTACTTAGACGATCTGCTGGTCAAGGCTCCCTCTCAAGAGGCATGCCAGCACAGCCTCACCGCTACTCTGGAGACTCTCCAGAGTTTCGGGTGGATCATCAATTTTCCAAAGTCAAATCTGACACCGGCCCAATCGCTGACATATCTTGGCATGGAGTTTCATACCCTCTCAGCGATAGTGAAGCTTCCGCTGAACAAGCAGCGTTCACTACAGACGGGGGTGCAATCTCTCCTTCAGGGTCAGTCACACCCCTTGAGGCGCCTCATGCACTTCCTGGGGAAGATGGTGGCAGCAATGGAGGCGGTCCCTTTCGCGCAGTTTCACCTGCGTCCTCTTCAATGGGACATCCTACGCAAATGGGACAGGAAGCCGACGTCCCTCGACAGGAACGTCTCCCTCTCTCAGGCAACCAAAGCTTCCCTTCGGTGGTGGCTTCTTCCCACTTCATTATCGAAGGGGAAATCCTTCCTACCCCCATCCTGGGCGGTGGTCACGACGGACGCGAGTCATCAGGGTGGGGAGCAGTCTTTCTCCACCACAGGGCTCAGGGTACGTGGACTCAGCAAGAGTCCTCCCTTCAGATCAATGTTCTGGAGATCAGGGCAGTGTATCTTGCCCTAAAAGCGTTCCAGCAGTGGCTGGAAGGCAAGCAGATCCGAATTCAGTCGGACAACTCCACAGCGGTGGCTCACATCAACCACCAAGGTGGAACACGCAGTCGGCAAGCCTTCCAGGAAGTCCGGCGGTTTTTGATGTGGGTGGAAGCCACGGCCTCCACCATATCCGCAGTTCACATCCCGGGCGTAGAAAACTGGGAAGCAGATTTTCTCAGTCGCCAGGACATGGACGCAGGGGAATGGTCCCTTCACCCGGACGTGTTTCAGGAGATCTGTTGCCGCTGGGGGATGCCGGACGTCGACCTAATGGCGTCCCGGCACAACAACAAGGTCACGGCATTCATGGCACGATCTCACGATCACAGAGCTCTGGCGGCAGACGCCTTAGTTCAGGATTGGTCGCAGTTTCAACTCCCTTATGTGTTTCCACCTCTGGCACTGTTGTCCAGAGTGTTACGCAAGATCAGGTCAGCCATTCTCGTCGCTCCAGACTGGCCGAGGAGGTCGTGGTACCCGGATCTGTGGCATCTCACGGTGGGCCAACCGTGGGCACTACCAGACCGACCAGACTTGCGGTCTCAAGGGCCGTTTTTCCATCTGAATTCTGCGGCCCTCAACCTGACTGTGTGGCCATTGAGTCCTAGATCCTAGCGTCTTCAGGGTTTTCTCAAGAGGTCATTGCCACTATGAGACAGGCCAGGAAACCAACGTCTGCCAAGATCTACCACAGGACGTGGAAGATATTCTTATCTTGGTACTCTGATCAGGGGTTTTCTCCCTGGCCATTTGCCTTGCCCACGTTTCTTTCCTTTCTTCAATCAGGATTGGAAAAAGGTTTGTCGCTCGGCTCCCTTAAGGGACAAGTCTCAGCGCTTTCTGTGTTCTTTCAGAAGCGTCTTGCCAGGCTTTCTCAGGTACGCACGTTCCTGCAGGGGGTTTGTCACATTGTCCCTCCTTACAGGCGGCCGTTAGAACCCTGAGATCTGAACAGGGTTCTGAGGGCCCTTCAGAAGCCACCTTTCGAGCCTTTGAAGGATATTTCTCTTTCTCGCCTTTCGCAGAAGGTGGTCTTCCTAGTAGCAGTCACATCACTTTGGAGTGTGTCTGAGCTAGCAGCGTTGTCATGCAAGGCTCCTTTCCTGGTGTTTCACCAGGACAAGGTGGTGCTGCGCCCGGTTCCGGAATTTCTTCCTAAGGTGGTATCCACCTTTCATCTCAATCAGGCAGGTGTGCCAGGCGACTACCTGGTCGAGCCCGCACACTTTCACCAAACACTATCGGGTGCATACCTATGCTTCGGCGGATGCCAGCCTAGGTAGACGAGTCCTTCAGGCGGCGGTTGTCCACCTGTAGGAACGGGCCGTTTTTACGGCTCTATTACGAGGTATTTTCTTCGGCGCTCTATTGGGAGACCCAGACGATTGGGTGTATAGCACTGCCTCCGGAGGCCACACAAAGCAATTACACTAAAAAGTGTAAGGCCCCTCCCCTTCTGGCTATACACCCCCAGTGGGATCACTGGCTCACCAGTTTTCTGCTTTGTGCGAAGGAGGTCAGACATCCACGCATAGCTCCACTGTTTAGTCAGCAGTAGCTGCTGACTATATCGGATGGAAGAAAAGAGGGCCCATTTGGGGCCCCCAGCATGCTCCCTTCTTACCCCACTTGTGGTTTGTAAGGTTGAGGTACCCATTGCGGGTACGGAGGCTGGAGCCCACATGCTGTTTTCCTTCCCCATCCCCCTGAGGGGCTCTGAGGAAGTGGGATCTTACCGGCCACCAAGCCCTGAGGCCGGGCTCCATCCACAGACCCATAGAACCTGCTGGATGTGGAGCGGGAGTGCCGTTCAGGGACAAGGCCCTGCAACTTTCAGGTACTCTGTGTCCCCGTATGGCAGGCCACGCGCACCCCAGGCTTGCTGGGTGTGCTAGTGCGCCGGGGACTGTAGCGCTGTGCGCTGGGCTTATAGTCCCCGCAGATTACTGGGGGACTTTATGTGTGTGGATCGCCGCGCCGACCGCCCCTGGAGCGGCGGCGCAGCTGCGACTTGTAGTGCGCCGGGGTCGCGCCGACCGCGCTTTTACGGCGGCGGCGCTTCTAACTTTAGTCCCCGGCTTTCTGCGGCCTAGCTCCGCTTCGTTAACGCCCCCCACCCTGTCAATCAGGGTAGGGGAGAGACGTTATTCAATCGGCAGCGCCGAGGGCTGGGGCACGATTTACATGCTCCAGCCCTCTCACTGAGCACAGTAGACACAGGCTTCGCGCTTTTTCTCTGTGCACGCCCTAGGCCCGCCCCCAGGCTTGCAGCTCCCCAGGACGCCGGCAGCCATTATACACATGCAGTCTGGCTGGAGAACACACGCAGGCTCTGGGGGACCCAGGCTAAGGGGTTCTGGCGACCACACACCCGCGCTCAGCGGGCGGTAAGCAGCACATACGTGCAGCCCCTCTAGTGCCACAGTGTTATATTTGTCACTGTACATAGACACTGCTGTGTCTAGATATATTTAATACTGCACTGTAAGGTCGCTTCTTGGCTGTACACCCTATATTGCTTGAGGAGACAACAGCATGTCATCCGCAAAACGCAAGGGTGCCAAGGCACGGGCTGTATACACTACTTGTACAGCATGTGGGGCTAATCTACCAGCAGGCTCCAACGACTCTCATTGTGTGCAATGTTCAGTCCCAGTGGCACTTCGTCAGCCAGAGCCTACTGTGGTGGTAGCCCAGGCAGAGACGCCTGTGAACCCTGCCCCGGTGACGGGGACAGAATTTGCAGTCTTTGCTGATAAAATGTCTGTGACTATGACAAAAATCCTGGAAACCTTGCAGTCCAGGCCAGTTGCTCAGACCATAGACACTGCTGTGTCTATGTTCCCCGGTCCCCCTCAGTTGGAACTAATCCGTACTTCAAGGGGGTCCCAGGCATCACAGGCTGAGGGCTCTGACTCCGATGACAGTCCCAGTCCGCCTAAGCGAGCTCGCTGGGAGAGACCCTCCACGTCATCACGTGGATCAGGGTCTCAGCGAGAAGGGTCCCTATATGAGGGTTCAGAGGTGGGTGATCAGGAGTCTTGTCCTGACGCCGCACTCAATTTGGATACGCCAGATGGTGACGCCATGGTAAATGACCTTATAGCGGCCATCAATAGGCTGTTGGATATTTCTCCCCCAGCCCCTTCTGCAGAGGAGGCAGCTGCACAGCAGGAGAAATTCCATTTCCTGTATCCCAAGCGTAAATTGAGTACTTTTCTGGACCACTCTGACTTCAGAGAATCCATCCAGAAACATAATACTTATCCGGACAAGCGTTTTTCTAAACGCCTTAAGGATACACGGTATCCTTTTCCCCCTGACGTGGTCAAACGCTGGACCCAGTGTCCAAAAGTGGACCCTCCAATATCCAGGCTTGCAGCTAGATCCATAGTTGCAGTGGAGGATGGGGCTTCACTTAAAGATGCCAATGACAGACAGATGGACCTTTGGTTGAAATCTGTCTATGAAGCTATCGGCGCGTCGTTTGCTCCAGCATTCGCGGCCGTGTGGGCGCTCCAAGCTATTTCAGCTGGTCTGGCACAGGTGGACTCTCTCATACGTCCAGCAGTGCCGCAAGTGGCGTCCCTAACTACGCAAATGTCTGCGTTTGCGACCTACGCTATCAATGCGGTACTGGACTCTACGAGCCGTACCTCAATGGCTTCTGCCAACTCTGTAGTTTTGCGCAGAGCCTTGTGGTTAAAGGAATGGAAAGCAGATTCTGCTTCTAAAAAATGTTTAACCAGCTTGCTATTATCTGGAGACAGACTGTTTGGTGAGCAATTGGCGGAAATCATCAAACAGTCCAAAGGTAAGGACTCCTCCTTACCCCAGCCCAGATCGAGCAAACCTCCACAGAGGAAGTGGCAGTCAAGGTTTCGGTCCTTTCGAGGCTCGGGCAAGCCCCAATTCTCCTCGTCCAAAGGGACTCAGAAAGAGCAAAGGAGCTCTGATTCATGGCGGGCTCACTCACGCCCCAAGAAAGCAACCGGAGGTACCGCTTCCAAGGCGGCTGCCTCATGACTTTCGGCCGCCTCCCTCCGCATCCTCGGTCGGTGGCAGGCTCTCCCGCTTTTGCGACATTTGGCTGCCACAGGTCAAAGACCGGTGGGTAACAGACATTTTGTCTCACGGGTACAGGATAGAGTTCAGTTCTCGTCCTCCGCCTCGGTTCTTCAGAACTTCCCCACATCCCGACCGAGCAGATGCCCTTCTGCAGGCGGTGAATTCTCTAAGAGCAGAAGGAGTGGTGGTCCCTGTTCCTATTCAGGAACGAGGTCTCGGTTTTTACTCCAATCTCTTTGTGGTGCCAAAAAAGGACGGCTCATTCCGTCCTGTTCTGGACCTAAAACTGCTCAACAAGCATGTGAACGCCAGGCGGTTCCGGATGGAATCCCTCCGCTCAGTCATTGCCTCAATGTCTCAAGGAGATTTCCTAGCATCAATAGACATCAAGGATGCTTATCTCCACGTGCCGATTGCTACAGAGCACCAACGCTTTCTACGCTTCGTGATAGGAGACGACCATCTTCAGTTCGTAGCTCTGCCATTTGGTCTAGCGACAGCCCCACGGGTGTTCACCAAGATCATGGCGGCAGTGGTAGCAGTCTTGCACTCTCAGGGACACTCTGTGATCCCTTACTTGGACGATCTACTGATCAAGGCACCCTCTCAAGAGGCATGCCAACTCAGCTTGACTGTTGCACTGGAGACTCTCCAGACGTTCGGGTGGATCATCAACTTCTCAAAGTCAAATCTGTCACCGACCCAATCACTAACGTATCTTGGCATGGAGTTTCATACTCTCTCAGCGATGGTGAAGCTTCCGCTGGACAAGCAGAGGTCACTACAGACTGGGGTGCAGGCTCTCCTTCAAAGTCAGTCGCACTCCTTAAGACGCCTCATGCACTTCCTCGGGAAGATGGTGGCGGCAATGGAAGCGGTTCCGTTTGCGCAGTTTCATCTGCGCCCACTTCAATGGGACATTCTCCGCCAATGGGACGGGAAGTCAACATCCCTGGACAGGAAAGTCTCCCTTTCCCAGACGGCCAAGGACTCTCTGCAGTGGTGGCTTCTTCCCACCTCATTATCACAGGGAAGATCCTTCCTACCCCCATCCTGGGCGGTGGTCACGACAGACGCGAGTCTGTCAGGGTGGGGAGCAGTATTTCTCCACCACAGGGCTCAGGGTATGTGGACCCAGCAGGAGTCCACCCTTCAGATCAATGTTCTGGAAATCAGAGCCCTACTAGCCCTACTAGCCTTCCAGCAGTGGCTGGAGGGAAGGCAGATCCGAATTCAGTCGGACAACTCCACAGCGGTGGTATACATCAACCACCAAGGGGGGACACGCAGTCGGCAAGCCTTCCAGGAAGTCCAGCGGATTCTGATGTGGGTGGAAGCCACAGCCTCCACCATATCCGCAGTTCACATCCCCGGCGTAGAAAACTGGGAAGCAGACTTCCTCAGTCGCCAGGGCATGGACGCAGGGGAATGGTTCCTTCACCCAGACGTGTTTCAGGAAATCTGTCACCGCTGGGGGGTGCCGGACGTCGACCTAATGGCGTCACGGCACAACAACAAGGTCCCAACCTTCATGGCACGGTCTCGCGATCAAAGAGCGCTGGCGGCAGACGCCCTAGTGCAAGATTGGTCGCAGTTCCGGCTCCCTTATGTGTTTCCACCTCTGGCACTCTTGCCCAGAGTGCTACGCAAGATCAGATCCGATTGCAGCCGCGTCATACTTGTCGCCCCAGACTGGCCGAGGAGGGCGTGGTACCCGGATCTGTGGCAGCTCACGGTCGGCCAACCGTGGGCACTCCCAGACCGACCAGACTTACTGTCCCAAGGGCCGTTTTTCCATCGGAATTCTGCGGCCCTGAACCTGACTGTGTGGCCATTGAGTCCTGGATCCTAGCGTCTTCAGGATTGTCCCAAGGGGTCGTTGCCACCATGAGACAGGCTAGGAAGCCCACGTCCGCTAAGATCTACCACAGAACGTGGAGGATATTCTTATCCTGGTGCTCTGCTCAGGGTGTGTCTCCCTGGCCATTTGCATTGCCTACCTTTCTTTCTTTCCTGCAATCTGGGTTAGAAAAAGGTTTGTCGCTCGGCTCCCTTAAAGGTCAGGTCTCGGCGCTATCCGTCTTTTTTCAGAGGCGTTTGGCACGCCTTCCTAAGGTGCGCACGTTCCTACAGGGGGTTTGCCATATCGTACCCCCGTACAAGCGGCCGTTAGATCCATGGGATCTGAACAGGGTACTAGTTGCCCTCCAGAAGCCGCCCTTCGAGCCTCTGAGGGAGGTTTCACTTTCTAGACTATCACAGAAAGTGGCTTTTCTGGTAGCGATCACATCTCTTCGGAGAGTGTCTGAGCTGGCAGCACTATCTCCAAGGCTCCCTTCCTGGTCTTCCACCAGGACAAGGTAGTGCTGCGCCCCATTCAGGAGTTTCTCCCGAAGGTGGTATCCTCTTTTCATCTTAATCAGGATATCTCTTTGCCTTCGTTTTGTCCTCATGCAGTTCATCGGTATGAGAAGGATTTACATTTGTTAGATCTGGTGAGAGCACTCAGAATCTACATTTCCCGCACGGCGCCCTTGCGCCGTTCGGATGCACTCTGTCCTTGTCGCTGGTAAGCGCAAAGGGTCGCAGGCTTCTAAGGCCACCCTGGCTCGATGGATCAAAGAACCAATACTTGAAGCCTACCGTTCTGCTGGGCTTCCGGTTCCATCAGGGCTGAAGGCCCATTCTACCAGAGCCGTGGGTGCATCCTGGGCATTACGACACCAGGCTACGGCTCAACAGGTGTGCCAGGCAGCTACCTGGTCGAGTCTGCACACTTTCACCAAACATTATCAGGTGCATACCTATGCTTCGGCGGACGCCAGCCTAGGTAGAAGAGTCCTGCAGGCGGCAGTTGCCTCCCCGTAGGGGAGGGCTGTCTTGCAGCTCTAACATGAGGTATTTCTTTACCCACCCAGGGACAGCTTTTGGACGTCCCAATCGTCTGGGTCTCCCAATAGAGCGCCGAAGAAGGGAATTTTGTTACTTACCGTAAATTCCTTTTCTTCTAGCTCTTATTGGGAGACCCAGCACCCGCCCTGTTGTCCTTCGGGATTTTTGGTTTGTTTGCGGGTACACATGTTGTTCATGTTGAACGGTTTTCAGTTCTCCGATGTTACTCGGAGTGAATTTGTTTAAACCAGTTATTGGCTTTCCTCCTTCTTGCTTTTGCACTAAAACTGGTGAGCCAGTGATCCCACTGGGGGTGTATAGCCAGAAGGGGAGGGGCCTTACACTTTTTAGTGTAATTGCTTTGTGTGGCCTCCGGAGGCAGTGCTATACACCCAATCGTCTGGGTCTCCCAATAAGAGCTAGAAGAAAAGGAATTTACGGTAAGTAACAAAATTCCCTTCATTTTACCCACCCAGGGACAGCTTTTGGACGTCCCAATTGTCTGGGTCTCCCAATGGAGCGACAAAGAAGGGAATTTTGTTTACTTACCGTAAATTCCTTTTCTTCTAGCTCCAATTGGGAGACCCAGCACCCGCCCTGTTCCCTTCGGGCTGTTGTTTTTTTGTGTACACATGTTGTTCATGTTGAATGGTTTCAGTTCTCCGAAATTTCTTCGGATTGAAGTTACTTTAAACCAATTTATTAGCTTTCCTCCTTCTTGCTTTTGCACTAAAACTGAGGAACCCGTGATGCACGGGGGGTGTATAGGCAGAAGGGGAGGGGCTTTACACTTTTAAGTGTAATACTTTGTGTGGCCTCCGGAGGCAGAAGCTATACACCCAATTGTCTGGGTCTCCCAATTGGAGCTAGAAGAAAAGGAATTTACGGTAAGTAAACAAAATTCCCTTCTTTTCTCTTCATCCACCTAATTGAAGCCTGGACCTAGGCCGCTCAGGGCAATCCACACCCATACGGATCATGTGCATGTAGAGACGGGTGAGCCAATCTTATTGGTTCTTTTAGGCTATGTGCCCCCGGGACATTGTACCCGCGGACTTTGCCGCAGGTTTACCGCAGCTGCTGCCCGTAATCCTCAGCTATCCATTGCTGCGGGATTAGAGCATTTTTGTTGCGGTAAACCTACGGGACAAATGTGGAAATACCTGCGGACGTCCCGCCCTCTATCTCCATAGTGGAAAGGCGGGATATCCGCAGATATATCCGCATGAATAATTGATATGCAGTTATGTGCGGCTGTGGGAAATCCACAGCATTTTCCACAGCTTCACATACCGCAGCATTGATACAGCACTCCCCAAATCCCATAGGATAACATGGGGAGTGTCTGTACTTGTGTAAACCTGTGGATGTATCTGAAAAATCCAGATAAATCTGCAGGCTTTCTGTGGCAAAATCCTGTATTTTAAAGTGAACCTGTCATCAGAAATTTAGCTATAAACCTAAAAGTTTCCACCTCTGCAGCTCCTGGGCTGCATTCTAGCAAGGTTCCTCTAGTTTTTCTGGCCCCTTTTATACCAAAATAAACACTTTATAAAGTTGTACCTTTTTTGTATGTAAATTTCGTAAATTATCCATGGGGGCGGGCTGCCTGGTGTCTGTTACTGTCCTCCTGCCGATTTACGTCGCCCCCGAACGCTGAATTTCAAACCTCAGGACGCCGCCCCTGGGCGCCCGAGGTCCCGCGCATGCGCTGTGCGACTGTAGCGGGACTGTGCACTGCGTGCATGTGTGACCGCTGGTGACGTTTTGCGCAGGCACGAGGTTATGGGCGGTGCTGTGAGTGTCATCAGCAAGTGCCGCCCATAACCTCGTGACCGCACTTTCCCCTCTTCCTCCAGTGTTCTGCGCCGGCCAAATGACCAGACGTCACCTCCTTCCCATCGTACCCTGCAGCAGGAAATAGATGTGCTGTGCTGCTCCGCTCCTCCCAGGAGAAGCGGAGAGGATCTGAACGACGTACAGAGGGGAGAGCGCGGCCACGAGAGTATGGGCGGGCACTTGCGATGCAATCACAGCGCCGCCCATACTCTCGTGCCTGCGACCACGTCACCAGGTGTCCTGGCATGCACGGGACCTCAGGCGCAGTGGGCGGTGTCCTGAGAGATGATTTGGAGCGTGGGGGGACGGCGTAAGGGACAGCAACTGACACCAGACGGCCCGCCCCATGGAGAATTTACAAGATTTTCATACCAAAAGGTACAACTTTATAAAATATTTATTTTGGTTTAAAAGGGGGGCACAAAAAGTATAGAAGCCTTACTAGAATGCAGCCCAGGAGCTGCAGAGGGGGAAACATTTAGGTTGAAAGCCAAATTTCTGATGACCGGTTCCCTTTAAAGGAAAAGAGAAAAAAAAATCTCTTTTCATATGGGCAACCAGGGCTTTTTTTTTAATCTTTATTTCTTCGGCGCTCTATTGGGAGACCCAGACGATTGGGTGTATAGCACTGCCTCCGGAGGCCACACAAAGCAATTACACTAAAAAGTGTAAGGCCCCTCCCCTTCTGGCTATACACCCCCAGTGGGATCACTGGCTCACCAGTTTTCTGCTTTGTGCGAAGGAGGTCAGACATCCACGCATAGCTCCACTGTTTAGTCAGCAGTAGCTGCTGACTATATCGGATGGAAGAAAAGAGGGCCCATACTAGGGCCCCCAGCATGCTCCCTTCTCACCCCACTTGCGGTTTGTAAGGTTGAGGTACCCATTGCGGGTACGGAGGCTGGAGCCCACATGCTGTTTTCCTTCCCCATCCCCCTGAGGGGCTCTGAGGAAGTGGGATCTTACCGGCCACCAAGCCCTGAGGCCGGGCTCCATCCACAGACCCATAGAACCTGCTGGATGTGGAGCGGGAGTGTCGTTCAGGGACAAGGCCCTGCAACTTTCAGGTACTCTGTGTCCCCGTATGGCAGGCCACGCACACTCCAGGCTTGCTGGGTGTGCTAGTGCGCCGGGGACTGTAGCGCTGTGCGCTGGGCTTATAGTCCCCGCAGATTTCTGGGGGACTTTATGTGTGTGGATCGCCGCGCCGACCGCCCCTGGAGCGGCGGCGCAGCTGCGACTTGTAGTGCGCCGGGGTCGCGCCGACCGCGCTTTTACGGCGGCGGCGCTTCTAACTTTAGTCCCCGGCTTTCTGCGGCCTAGCTCCGCTTCGTTAACGCCCCCACCCTGTCAATCAGGGTAGGGGAGAGACGTTATTCAATCAGCAGCGCCGAGGGCTGGGGCACGATTTACATGCTCCAGCCCTCTCACTGAGCACAGTAGACACAGGCTTCGCGCTTTTTCTCTGTGCACGCCCTAGGCCCGCCCCCAGGCTTGCAGCTCCCCAGGACGCCGGCAGCCATTATACACATGCAGTCTGGCTGGAGAACACACGCAGGCTCTGGGGGACCCAGGCTAAGGGGTTCTGGCGACCACACACCCGCGCTCAGCGGGCGGTAAGCAGCACATACGTGCAGCCCCTCTAGTGCCACAGTGTTATATTTGTCACTGTACATAGACACTGCTGTGTCTAGATATATTTAATACTGCACTGTAAGGTCGCTTCTTGGCTGTACACCCTATATTGCTTGAGGAGACAACAGCATGTCATCCGCAAAACGCAAGGGTGCCAAGGCACGGGCTGTATACACTACTTGTACAGCATGTGGGGCTAATCTACCAGCAGGCTCCAACGACTCTCATTGTGTGCAATGTTCAGTCCCAGTGGCACTTCGTCAGCCAGAGCCTACTGTGGTGGTAGCCCAGGCAGAGACGCCTGTGAACCCTGCCCCGGTGACGGGGACAGAATTTGCAGTCTTTGCTGATAAAATGTCTGTGACCATGACAAAAATCCTGGAAACCTTGCAGTCCAGGCCAGTTGCTCAGACCATAGACACTGCTGTGTCTATGTTCCCCGGTCCCCCTCAGTTGGAACTAATCCGTACTTCAAGGGGGTCCCAGGCATCACAGGCTGAGGGCTCTGACTCCGATGACAGTCCCAGCCCGCCTAAGCGAGCTCGCTGGGAGAGACCCTCCACGTCATCACGTGGATCAGGGTCTCAGCGAGAAGGGTCCCTATATGAGGGTTCAGAGGTGGGTGATCAGGAGTCTTGTCCTGACGCCGCACTCAATTTGGATACGCCAGATGGTGACGCCATGGTAAATGACCTTATAGCGGCCATCAATAGGCTGTTGGATATTTCTCCCCCAGCCCCTTCTGCAGAGGAGGCAGCTGCACAGCAGGAGAAATTCCATTTCCTGTATCCCAAGCGTAAATTGAGTACTTTTCTGGACCACTCTGACTTCAGAGAATCCATCCAGAAACATAATACTTATCCGGACAAGCGTTTTTCTAAACGCCTTAAGGATACACGGTATCCTTTTCCCCCTGACGTGGTCAAACGCTGGACCCAGTGTCCAAAAGTGGACCCTCCAATATCCAGGCTTGCAGCTAGATCCATAGTTGCAGTGGAGGATGGGGCTTCACTTAAAGATGCCAATGACAGACAGATGGACCTTTGGTTGAAATCTGTCTATGAAGCTATCGGCGCGTCGTTTGCTCCAGCATTCGCGGCCGTGTGGGCGCTCCAAGCTATTTCAGCTGGTCTGGCACAGGTGGACTCTCTCATACGTCCAGCAGTGCCGCAAGTGGCGTCCCTAACTACGCAAATGTCTGCGTTTGCGACCTACGCTATCAATGCGGTACTGGACTCTACGAGCCGTACCTCAATGGCTTCTGCCAACTCTGTAGTTTTGCGCAGAGCCTTGTGGTTAAAGGAATGGAAAGCAGATTCTGCTTCTAAAAAATGTTTAACCAGCTTGCCATTATCTGGAGACAGACTGGTGAGCAATTGGCGGAAATCATCAAACAGTCCAAAGGTAAGGACTCCTCCTTACCCCAGCCCAGATCAAGCAAACCTCCACAGAGGAAGTGGCAGTCAAGGTTTCGGTCCTTTCGAGGCTCGGGCAAGCCCCAATTCTCCTCGTCCAAAGGGACTCAGAAAGAGCAAAGGAGCTCTGATTCATGGCGGGCTCACTCACGCCCCAAGAAAGCAACCGGAGGTACCGCTTCCAAGGCGGCTGCCTCATGACTTTCGGCCGCCTCCCTCCGCATCCTCGGTCGGTGGCAGGCTCTCCCGCTTTTGCGACATTTGGCTGCCACAGGTCAAAGACCGGTGGGTAACAGACATTTTGTCTCACGGGTACAGGATAGAGTTCAGTTCTCGTCCTCCGCCTCGGTTCTTCAGAACTTCCCCACATCCCGACCGAGCAGATGCCCTTCTGCAGGCGGTGAATTCTCTAAGAGCAGAAGGAGTGGTGGTCCCTGTTCCTATTCAGGAACGAGGTCTAGGTTTTTACTCCAATCTCTTTGTGGTGCCAAAAAAGGACGGCTCATTCCGTCCTGTTCTGGACCTAAAACTGCTCAACAAGCATGTCAACGCCAGGCGGTTCCGGATGGAATCCCTCCGCTCAGTCATTGCCTCAATGTCTCAAGGAGATTTCCTAGCATCAATAGACATCAAGGATGCTTATCTCCACGTGCCGATTGCTACAGAGCACCAACGCTTTCTACGCTTCGTGATAAGAGACGACCATCTTCAGTTCGTAGCTCTGCCATTTGGTCTAGCGACAGCCCCACGGGTGTTCACCAAGATCATGGCGGCAGTGGTAGCAGTCTTGCACTCTCAGGGACACTCTGTGATCCCTTACTTGGACGATCTACTGATCAAGGCACCCTCTCAAGAGGCATGCCAACTCAGCTTGACTGTTGCACTGGAGACTCTCCAGACGTTCGGGTGGATCATCAACTTCTCAAAGTCAAATCTGTCACCGACCCAATCACTAACGTATCTTGGCATGGAGTTTCATACTCTCTCAGCGATAGTGAAGCTTCCGCTGGACAAGCAGAGGTCACTGCAGACTGGGGTGCAGGCTCTCCTTCAAAGTCAGTCGCACTCCTTAAGACGCCTCATGCACTTCCTCGGGAAGATGGTGGCGGCAATGGAAGCGGTTCCGTTTGCGCAGTTTCATCTGCGCCCACTTCAATGGGACATTCTCCGCCAATGGGACGGGAAGTCAACATCCCTGGACAGGAAAGTCTCCCTTTCCCAGACGGCCAAGGACTCTCTGCAGTGGTGGCTTCTTCCCACCTCATTATCACAGGGAAGATCCTTCCTACCCCCATCCTGGGCGGTGGTCACGACAGACGCGAGTCTGTCAGGGTGGGGAGCAGTATTTCTCCACCACAGGGCTCAGGGTATGTGGACCCAGCAGGAGTCCACCCTTCAGATCAATGTTCTGGAAATCAGAGCAGTGTATCTTGCCCTACTAGCCTTCCAGCAGTGGCTGGAAGGAAGGCAGATCCGAATTCAGTCGGACAACTCCACAGCGGTGGCATACATCAACCACCAAGGGGGGACACGCAGTCGGCAAGCCTTCCAGGAAGTCCAGCGGATTCTGATGTGGGTGGAAGCCACAGCCTCCACCATATCCGCAGTTCACATCCCCGGCGTAGAAAACTGGGAAGCAGACTTCCTCAGTCGCCAGGGCATGGACGCAGGGGAATGGTCCCTTCACCCAGACGTGTTTCAGGAAATCTGTCACCGCTGGGGGGTGCCGGACGTCGATCTAATGGCGTCACGGCACAACAACAAGGTCCCAACCTTCATGGCACGGTCTCGCGATCAAAGAGCGCTGGCGGCAGACGCCCTAGTGCAAGATTGGTCGCAGTTCCGGCTCCCTTATGTGTTTCCACCTCTGGCACTCTTGCCCAGAGTGCTACGCAAGATCAGATCCGATTGCAGCCGCGTCATACTTGTCGCCCCAGACTGGCCGAGGAGGGCGTGGTACCCGGATCTGTGGCAGCTCACGGTCGGCCAACCGTGGGCACTACCAGACCGACCAGACTTACTGTCCCAAGGGCCGTTTTTCCATCGGAATTCTGCGGCCCTGAACCTGACTGTGTGGCCATTGAGTCCTGGATCCTAGCGTCTTCAGGATTGTCCCAAGGGGTCGTTGCCACCATGAGACAGGCTAGGAAGCCCACGTCCGCTAAGATCTACCACAGAACGTGGAGGATATTCTTATCCTGGTGCTCTGCTCAGGGAGTGTCTCCCTGGCCATTTGCATTGCCTACCTTTCTTTCTTTCCTGCAATCTGGGTTAGAAAAAGGTTTGTCGCTCGGCTCCCTTAAAGGTCAGGTCTCGGCGCTATCCGTCTTTTTTCAGAGGCGTTTGGCACGCCTTCCTAAGGTGCGCACGTTCCTACAGGGGGTTTGCCATATCGTACCCCCGTACAAGCGGCCGTTAGATCCATGGGATCTGAACAGGGTACTAGTTGCCCTCCAGAAGCCGCCCTTCGAGCCTCTGAGGGAGGTTTCACTTTCTAGGCTGTCACAGAAAGTGGCTTTTCTGGTAGCGATCACGTCTCTTCGGAGAGTGTCTGAGCTAGCAGCGCTGTCATCCAAGGCTCCCTTCCTGGTCTTCCACCAGGACAAGGTAGTGCTGCGCCCCATTCAGGAGTTTCTCCCGAAGGTGGTATCCTCTTTTCATCTTAATCAGGATATCTCTTTGCCTTCGTTTTGTCCTCATGCAGTTCATCGGTATGAGAAGGATTTACATTTGTTAGATCTGGTGAGAGCACTCAGAATCTACATTTCCCGCACGGAGCCCTTGCGCCGTTCGGATGCACTCTTTGTCCTTGTCGCTGGTAAGCGCAAAGGGTCGCAGGCTTCTAAGGCCACCCTGGCTCGATGGATCAAAGAACCAATACTTGAAGCCTACCGTTCTGCTGGGCTTCCGGTTCCGTCAGGGCTGAAGGCCCATTCTACCAGAGCCGTGGGTGCATCCTGGGCATTACGACACCAGGCTACGGCTCAACAGGTGTGCCAGGCAGCTACCTGGTCGAGTCTGCACACTTTCACCAAACATTATCAGGTGCATACCTATGCTTCGGCGGACGCCAGCCTAGGTAGAAGAGTCCTGCAGGCGGCAGTTGCCTCCCCGTAGGGGAGGGCTGTCTTGCAGCTCTAACATGAGGTATTTCTTTACCCACCCAGGGACAGCTTTTGGACGTCCCAATCGTCTGGGTCTCCCAATAGAGCGCCGAAGAAGGGAATTTTGTTACTTACCGTAAATTCCTTTTCTTCTAGCTCTTATTGGGAGACCCAGCACCCGCCCTGTTGTCCTTCGGGATTTTTGGTTTGTTTGCGGGTACACATGTTGTTCATGTTGAACGGTTTTCAGTTCTCCGATGTTACTCGGAGTGAATTTGTTTAAACCAGTTATTGGCTTTCCTCCTTCTTGCTTTTGCACTAAAACTGGTGAGCCAGTGATCCCACTGGGGGTGTATAGCCAGAAGGGGAGGGGCCTTACACTTTTTAGTGTAATTGCTTTGTGTGGCCTCCGGAGGCAGTGCTATACACCCAATCGTCTGGGTCTCCCAATATGAGCTAGAAGAAAAGGAATTTACGGTAAGTAACAAAATTACCTTCTTCTTCGGCGCTCCATTGGGAGACCCAGACGATTGGGTGTATAGCTACTGCCTCCGGAGGCCACACAAAGTATTACACTAAAAAGTGTAAGGCCCCTCCCCTTCTGCATATACACCCCCCGTGGGATCACGGGCTGCTTCAGTTTTCATGCTTTGTGCGAAGGAGGTCAGACATCCACGCATAGCTCCACTGTTTTTAGTCAGCAGCAGCTGCTGACTATGTCGGTTGGAAGAAAAGTGGGCCCATATGGGGCCCCCAGCATGCTCCCTTCTCACCCCACTATTGTCGGCGGTGTTTGTTAAGGTTGAGGTACCCATTGCGGGTACGGAGGCTGGAGCCCACATGCTGTTTTCCTTCCCCATCCCCCCTCGGGGCTCTGGGTGAAGTGGGATCTTACCGGTCTCCAGGCACTGAGACCGGGCTCCATCCACAGACCCGGAGAACCTGCTGGATATGGAGCTGGGTATCGTCAGGGACAGGGCCCTGCTACATTAAGGTACTCTGTGTCCCCGTACACATCGCGCACACACACACCAGCATTGCTGGGAGTGTTAGTGCGCCGGGGACAACAGCGCGGAGCGCTTGTGCTATTATTCACTGCAGCTTAGCTGAGTTAATTTATGTGTTAGAAACTGCCGCGCCGGCCGCTGCGGGGTGTTTTACACTGTGGCGCGGCTGGGACTTGTGGTGCGCCGGGGACTTCCGCGCTGGCCGTGCACATAGGACGGCCGCGCTTATTACTCGAGTCCCCGGCTTGGCGGCCTAGTTTTCGCTTCGTTCCCGCCCCCAGCCCTGCCAGTCAGGGGAGGGGCGGGACGCTGTACAGAAAGTCAGCGCCGAGAGCTGGAGTCTGCTTTGCATTCTCCAGCCCCCTTCACTGGACACAGTGGGACGCCAGTTTCCCGCTCTTGTCGGGGGCACGCCCAGGGCCCGCCCCTCTTCACAAGACGCCGGCAGCCATTCCTGCACGCAGTCTGGGCTGGAGAAGGGAGACAAGCTCTGGGCAACCAGTCACAGGATTCGGGCGACCACACACCCGCCTTTGTGCGGGCGGTAAGCAGCACCTGAAGTGCTGACCCCACTAATGCCATTTGTACTTTATGCCTAGATGGCTAGACTACAGCAGCAAAAAGCAAGGGTGCTAAGGCACAGGCTTTCTAGGCTGCTTGTATTGCATGTGCTGAAGTGTTCATTTGTACTTTGTGCTGGTATGCTTACACTGCACTGTACGGTCGCTATTCTTGGCTATATACTCCTAGATGGCTGGACAACAGCAGCAAAAAAGCAAGGGTGCTAAGGCACAGGCTTTCTATGCTGCTTGTACTGCACGTGATACTGTTACCACACGGCAGGTTCCACTGTCCCCATTGTGTGCAATGCTCCCCTGTACCACTTGGTCAGCCGGGGTCTCTGCTAGAGGTGGCCAAAGGAACCACCTGTGAACCCTGTCCAGGGACAGGGACGGAGTTGCAGTTTCGGCTGATAGATTGTCTGTGACCGTGACTAACATCTTAGAGACTTTGCAGTCCAGACGGACCATGCGCAATGTTGATACAATGCTCCCTGGCCGCCCTCATTTGGAACAAATCAGTGCTCCGGGGGGGTCCCATACATCCCAGGGCGCAGGCTCTGACACGGACGACAGTCCCAGACAGTCTGAGCGAGCTCGCTGGGAGCGGCACTCGGCTTCACCACTGGTTAGGGTCCCAGCAGGACTCTCTGTATGATGAGGCAGACGTAGCTGATCAGGACTCTGATCCTGAGACAGCTCTCAATCCGGATACTCCGGATGGTGACGCCATAGTGAATGATCTTCTAGCGTCCATCAAGGGAATGTTGGATATTTCTCCCTCAGCTCCTCCGGTGGAGGAGTCAGCTTCACAGCAGGAGAAATCCCTTTTCAGTATCTCAAGCGTATATTGAGTACTTTTCTGACCACTCTGACTTCAGAGAAGCAATCCGGAAACACCACACTTATCCAGATAAGCGTTCTCCATTCGTATTAAGGATACACGTTATCCTTTTTTCTCCCTGACATGGTCAAGCGCTGGACCCAGTGTCCAAAGGTGGATCCCCCAATCTCCAGGCTTGCGGCTAGATCCATAGTTGCAGTGGAAGATGGGACTTCACATAAAGATGCCATTGACAGACAGATGGTCCTCTGGTTGAATTCTGTCTATGAAGCTATCGGCGTGTCGGTTGCTCCGGCATTCGCAGCCGTATGGGCATTCCAAGCTATTTCAGCTGGTCTTGCGCACGTGGACACTGTCACATGTACATCTGTGCCGCAGATGGCGTCCTTAACCTCGCAATGTCTGCATTGCGACTTACGCTATTAATGCTGTCCTGCACTCTACGAGCCGTACGTCAGTGGCGTCCGCCGACTCCGTGGTTTTACGCAGAGCCTTGTGGTTGAGGGAATGGAAAGCAGATTCTGCTTCCAAAAAAGTGCTTAACCAGTTTGCCATTATCTGGTGACAGACTGTTTGGTGAGCGATTGGATGAAATCATTAAACAGTCCAAGGGTAAGGACTCTTCCTTACACCAGCCCAGATCAAACAACACCCAACAGAAGAAGGGACAGTCGAGGTTTCGGTCCTTCCCAGGCTCGGGCAGGTCCCAATTGTCCTCGTCCAAAAGGACTCAAAAGGCTCAGAGAGGCGCAGATTCCTGGCAGGCTCAATCACGCCCAAGGAAGGCAGCCGGAGGAACCGCTACCAAGGCGGTTTCCTCATGACGTTCAGCCCTCTCTATCCGCATCCGCGGTCGGTGGCAGACTCTCCCGCTTTGGCGACATTTAGCTGCCACAGGTCAAAGACCGGTGGGTGAGAGACATTTTGTCTCACGTGTACAGGATAGAGTTCTGTTCTCGTCCTCCGACTAGATCTTCAGAACATCCTCACCTCCCGACCGAGCCGATGCCCTTCTGCAGGCAGAAGGAGTGGTAATCCCTGTTCCTCCTCAGGAACAAGATACGGTTTTTACTCCAATCTGGTTGTGGTACCAAAAAACGACGGCTCTTTCCGTTCCGTTTTGGACCTAAACCTGCTCAACAAGCACGTGAAAACCAGGCGGTTCCGGATGGAATCCCTCCGCTCCGTCATTGCCTCAATGTCTCAAGGAGATTCCTAGCGTCAATAGACATCAGGATGCTTATCTCCACGTACCGATTGCTCCAGAGCACCGGTGTTGGCTACGATTCGTTATTGAAGATGAGCATCTTCAGTTCGTAGCCCTGCCCTTCGGTCTGGCGACAGCCCCACGGCTTTTCACCAAGTTCATGGCAGCAGTGGGAGTAGTCCTGCACTCTCAGGGTCACTCTGTGATCCCTTACTTGGACGATCTACTTGTCAAGGCACCCTCTCAAGAGGCATGCCAACACAGCCTGAACGTGGCGCTGGAGACTCTCCAGAGTTTCGAGTGGATCATAAACTTTTCAAAGTTAAATCTGACACCGACCCAATCGCTGACATATCTTGGCATGGAGCTTCACACTCTCTCAGCGATAGTGCAGCTCCCGCTGGACATACAGCGTTCACTACAGACGGGGGTGCAGTCTCTCCTTCAAGGCCAGTCGCACCCCTTAAGACGCCTCATGCAGAGGCAGTCCCTTTCGCGCAGTTTCATCTGCGTCCACTTCTATAGGACATTCTTCGCCAATGGGATGGGAAGTCGACGTCCCTAGACAGGAACGTACCCCTTTTCTCAGACGGGCAAGGACTCTCTTCAGAGGAGTCCACCCTTCAGACCAATGTTCTGGAAATCTGGGCAGGGTATCTTGCCCTGCAAACCTTCCAGCAGAGGCTGGAAGGCAAACAGATCCGAATTCGGTCGGACAACGTCGCAGCGGTGGCATACATCAACCACCAAGGCGGAACACGCAGTCGGCAAGCCTCCCAGGAAGTCCGGCGGATTCTGATGTGGGTGGAAGACAGAGCATACACCATATCCGCAGTTCACATCCCGGGCGTAGAAAACTGGGAAGCAGACTTCCTCAGTCGCCAGGGCATGGACGCAGGGGAATGGTCTCTGCACCCGGACGGGTTTCAAGAAATCTGTAGCCGCTGCGGGAGGCCGGACGTCGACCTAATGGCGTCTCGGCACAACAACAAGGGCCCGATTTTCATGGCGCGGTCTCACGATCAAAGAGCTCTGGCGGCAGGCGCCTTAGTTCAGGATTGGTCGCAGTTCCAGCTACCCTATGTGTTTCCCCCTCTGGCACTGTTGCCCAGAGGGCTACGCAAGATCAGCTCCGATTGCCGCCGCGCCATCCTCGTCGCCCCAGACTGGCCGAGGAGGTCGTGGTACCTGCATCTGTGGCATCTCACGGTCGGCCAACCGTGGGCACTACCAGACCGGCCAGACTTACTGTCCCAAGGGCCGTTTTTTCCATCTGAATTCTACAGCCCTGAACCTGACTGTGTGGCCATTGAGTCCTGGATCCTAGCGTCTTCAGGATTATCTCAAGACGTCATTGTCACCATGAGACGGGCTAGGAAGCCGACGTCTGCCAAGATCTACCACAAGACGTGGAAGATATTCTTATCTTAGTGCTCTGCTCAGGGAGTGTCTCCCTGGACATTTGCATTGCCTACTTTTCCTTCCTTCCTGCAATCTGGTTTGGGAAAAGGTTTGTCGCTCGGCTCCCTTAACGGACGAGTCCCAGCGCTGTCTGTATTCTTTCAGAAGCGCATAGTACGACTTCCTCAGGTACGCACGTTCCTGCAGGGGGTTTGTCACATTGTCCCTCCGTACAAGAGGCCGTTAGACCCATGGGATCTGAACAGGGTACTAATTGCTCTCCAGGAGCCGCCCTTTGAGCCTCTGAGGGATGTTTCACTTTCTCGACTTTCACAGAAAGTGGCCTTTTTTGGTAGCGGTCACGTCTCTTCAGAGAGTGTCCGAGCTAGCAGCGCGGTCATCCAAAGCTCCCTTCCTGGTGTTTCACCAAGACAAGGTAGTGCTGCGCCTGATTCCGGGGTTTCTCCCTAAGGTGGTATCCCCCTTTTCATCTCAGTCAGGATATCTCCTTACCGTCCTTTTGTTCTCATCCAGTTCATCGATATGAATTGGATTTGCATTTGTTGGATCTGATGAGAGCGCTCAGAATCTACATTTCCCGCACGGCGCCCCTGCGCCGCTCGGATGCACTCTTTGTACTTGTCGCTGGTCAGCGCAAAGGGTCGCAGGCTTCCAAATCCACCCTGGCTCGATGGATCAAGGAACCAATTCTTGAAGCCTACCGTTCTGCTAGGCTTCCGGTTCCATCAGGGCTGAAGGCCCATTCTACCAGAGCCGTGGGTGCGTCCTGGGCATTACGGCACCAGGCTACGGCTCAGCAGGTGTGCCAGGCGGCTACCTGGGCGAGTCTGCACACCTTCACCAAGCGTTATCAGGTGCATGCCTACGCTTAGGCGGATGCCAGCCTAAGTAGAAGAGTCCTGCAGGCGGCGGTTGCCTCCATGTAGGGAAGGGCTGTTTTTACAGTCCAAACTTGAGGTATTAATTTACCCACCCAGGGACTGCTTTTGGACGTCCCAATCGTCTGGGTCTCCCAATGGAGCGCCGAAGAAGAAGGGAATTTTGTTACTTACCGTAAATTCCTTTTCTTCTAGCTCCAATTGGGAGACCCAGCACCCGCCCCTGTTCCTTCGGGATTTTTGGTTGTTCGGGTACACATGTTGTTCATGTTGAATGGTTTCAGTTCTCCGATGTTCCTTCGGATTGAATTGTTTAACCAGTTATTGGCTTTCCTCCTTCTTGCTTTTGCACTAAAACTGAAGCAGCCCGTGATCCCACGGGGGGTGTATATGCAGAAGGGGAGGGGCCTTACACTTTTTAGTGTAATACTTTGTGTGGCCTCCGGAGGCAGTAGCTATACACCCAATCGTCTGGGTCTCCCAATTGGAGCTAGAAGAAAAGGAATTTACGGTAAGTAACAAAATTCCCTTCTTTATCCCCCCCCCTTCTATTGTTTCACCCTATATTCTGTATTGAACTGTCAAATGAGCATGTACAAAGGTAATTTTAAAGGAGGGAGGAGCAGGGTCAACTGTGACCTCGCCTATGGGTAAGGAGCCTGCTGAATACTCTTCCTGAAAGGACAAGAAGTTTTGAGTCCAAAAGCCCCAGAGGCCAATCTGCAAATTGTTTAATTGCTAATATTTACTATATTTATTTAAAGTAAGTGCATGTCACCCAAAAATGTGAATTAAATAGGTTATTTTCTGATTGAATTCATGGTTAATGGTTCAATTTATGGACTCCAGTGTCTGATGAAGCTTGCAGCTAAGTTACTTGAGATCAACTTCCTCATTAAGTTCAGGTCATGAGATCCACGTCTGGTCCGGACATCAGTCTGTGCTCAAACCATGAAACTGTGAAAGTCAGCCTGAAGTTTGTGAAGATAAACCTCAGATGTGATAATTGATGGATGCCACTCATCTGTCACAGCAATGATAGAGTATAATGGTTTCCTTCTAACTAATTCTTTTGTATGATATTAATGAGTGTTCCAGTGTGTCTGTAGCATCTTTCACTCCTAGACTGTTATATATAAAAAAAAAGCAGTATTATTTTTTTTTTCTCCTTAGACTGCATTCACACAATGGTATGGCATCTGTGCTGCAAGTGTCATGCAACTGTGATGTGATCCTGCAGTCGCATCACAGCTGCAGAGGAGAGGGAGGAATTCATTTCCCCATCTCCTCCATTATCAGCTGATGCGATTATCGTACTGCACTCAGATATCATCCAAGTACAGTCCGATGTTTCACTCACACCCATAGACTTGTAAGGGTGTGAGTGACATGGCATGCTGTGACTTGTCTCATCCAGAATCTGGATGAGAAAAAAAGCTGACCATCTGCTCTCTCATATTGAATAACATTGGTCTGAGTGCAATGTGAGATGTTCTCCATACGCTCAGGTGAGCGCACCCTTAGGATTACTCTGCTGTATACCTGCCAGATAAAAAGACAAGCATTTGTTTTCTTTGTCGCTCCTAATTGGGAGACCCAGACAATTGGGTGTATAGCTACTGCCTCCGGAGGCCACACAAAGTATTACACTAAAAAGTGTAAGGCCCCTCCCCTTCTGGCTATACACCCCCCCGTGGGATCACGGGCTCCTCAGTTTTATGCTTTGTGCGAAGGAGGTCAGACATCCACGCATAGCTCCACTGTTTAGTCAGCAGCAGCTGCTGACTATGTCGGATGGAAGAAAAGAGGGCCCATACGGGGGCCCCCAGCATGCTCCCTTCTCACCCCACTTGTGGTCGGCGGTGTTTAAGGTTGAGGTACCCATTGCGGGTACGGAGGCTGGAGCCCACATGCTGATTCCTTCCCCATCCCCATTAGGGCTCTGGGTGAAGTGGGACTTTACCGGTCTCCGGGCACTGAGACCGTGCTCCATCCACAGCCCCTGGAGGACCTGCTGGATACGGAGCGGAGTTTCCTCAGGGACAGGACCCTGCTTCATTAAGGTATTCCGTGTCCCCGTGCTTACCGCACGCACACTGCAGCATTGCTGGGTGTGTTAGTGCGCCGGGGTAAACAGCGCTGCTGCGCTTGTGCCGTTACTCACTACAGCTCTGCTGAGTGAGGAGACTTAGTACGATCGGCCGATCCAGCCGCTGGGGTCAGTGTTTACTGCGTCGCGGCTGGGATTTGTGGTGCGCCGGGGACTTCCGCGCTGGCCGTGCATATATGACGGCCGCGCTAGATTACTACAGTCCCCGGCTTTTGCGGCCTAGTTCGTATCGTTCCCGCCCCCAGACCTGCCAGTCAGGAGGAGGGCGGGACGCTGTACAGACCAGCAGCGCTAAGAGCTGGAGTCTGTTTTACATACTCCAGCCCTTACACTAGGCACAGTGGGACGCAGTTTCCCGCACTTTTGTTTGTGGCACGCCCACGGTCCGCCCCTCTTCACAGGACGCCGGCAGCCATTCCTGCCTGCACGCTGAGCTGCAGAGGGGAGGCTGGGAGACCCAGACAAAGGATTCTACGACCTCACACCCGCTTTTCAGCGGGCGGTAAGCAGCCCTCAAGGGCTCTCCCCCACTTGTGCCATAGTGTACTTTGTATTTTGTGCTGGCAATACTTTACACTGTACGGTCGCTGGTATTTCTGCTATATACCCTCCTTAGATTTCTCAAGGAGACAACAGCATGTCGTCCGCAAAAAGCAAAAGTGCCAAGGCACGGACTTTATATGCTGCCTGTACCGCATGTGGGGCTGCTCTACCGGCAGGTTCCACTGACCCCCATTGTGTGCAGTGCTCGGCCCCTGTGGCAATTGCTCAGCCGGGGCCTCTGCTAGAGGTGACCCAGGGAGGACCACCTGTGAATGCTGTCCAGGTGACAGGGACGGAGTTTGCAGCTTTTGCTGACAGATTGTCTATGACTATGTCTAAAATTCTTGAAACATTGCAGTCTAGACCAGTAACTCAGACCATGGGCACTGTTGATTCATTGCCCCCAAGTCCCCCTCAGCTGGAACACTTCCTAGCTCCGGGGGTGTCACATGCACCCCAGGGTGACGGCTCTGACTCGGACGACAGTCCCAGACAACCTAAGCGGGCTCGCTATGAACGACCCTCAACTTCATCACACTGGTCAGGGTCCCAGCGGGACGACTCTGTGTGATGAGGCGGATGTAACTGATCAGGATTCTGATACTGGGGCCGCTCTCAATCTAGATACCCCGGATGGTGACGCCATAGTGAATGATCTTATAGCGTCCATCAATAAGATGTTAGATATTTCTCCACCAGCTCCTCCTGCGGAGGAGGCAGCTTCACAGCAGGAGAAATTCCATTTCAGGTATCCCAAGCGTAAATTAAGCACGTTTCTGGACCACTCTGACTTTAGAGACGCAATCCAGAAACACCACGCTTATCCAGATAAGCGTTTCTCCAAACGGCTTAAAGATACGCGCTATCCTTTTCCCCCTGACGTGGTCAAGGGCTGGACACAGTGTCCCAAGGTGGACCCTCCAATCTCCAGGCTTGCAGCCAGATCTCTAGTTGCAGTGGAAGATGGGGCGGCACTTAAAGATGCCACTGACAGACAGATGGAGCTCTGGTTAAAATCCATCTATGAAGCTATTGGAGCGTCGTTGGCGCCAGCATTCGCAGCCGTATGGGCACTCCAAGCTATTTCAGCTGGCCTTACACAGGTCGACACGGTCACACGTACATCTGCTCCGCAGGTGGCACCATTGACCTCTCAAATGTCTGCATTCGCGTCTTACGCGATTAATGCTGTCCTAGACTCTATGAGCCGTACGGCGGTGGCGTCAGCCAACTCCGTGGTTTTACGCAGAGCCCTGTGGTTGAGAGAATGGAAGGCAGATTCTTCTTCCAAGAAGTGCTTAACCAGTTTGCCTTTTTCTCGTGACCGATTGTTTGGTGAGCGTTTGGATGAAATCATTAAACACTCCAAGGGTAAGGATTCATCCTTACCGCAACCCAGACAAAACAAACCCCAACAGAGAAGGGGACAGTCTGGTTTTCGGTCCTTTCGAGGCTCAGGCAGGTCCCAATTCTACTCGTCCAAAAGGACTCAAAAGGATCAGAGGAGCTCAGATTCTTGGCGGACTCAATCACGCCCAAAAAAGCCAGCCAGAAGAACCGTTACCAAGACGGCTTCCTCATGACTTTCAGTCTCCTCTCTCCGCATCCTCGGTCGGTGGCAGGCTCTCCCGCTTTGGCGACATTTGGCTGTCACAGGTCAAAGACCGTTGGGTGAGAGACATTCTGTCTCACGGGTACAGGATAGAGTTCAGCTCTCGTCCTCCAACTCGTTTCTTCAGAACTTCTCCACCGCCCGACCGAGCCGATGCTCTGCTGCAAGCGGTGTCCGCTCTAAAGGCGGAAGGAGTGGTGACTTCCGTTCCTCTTCAGGAACAAGGCCACGGTTTTTACTCCAATTTGTTTGTGGTGCCAAAGAAAGACTGGTCGTTCCGTCCCGTCCTGGATCTAAAGCTGCTCAACAAACACGTAAAAACCAGGAGGTTCCGGATGGAATCTCTCCGCTCCGTTATCGCCTCAATGTCTCAAGGAGATTTCCTAGCATCAATAGACATCAAGGATGCTTATCTCCACGTGCCGATTGCGCCAGAGCATCAGCGTTTTCTACGCTTCGTTATAGGAAGCGAACACCTGCAGTTCGTAGCTCTACCTTTCGGGCTGGCGACAGCCCCTCGGGTCTTCACCAAGGTCATGGCAGCAGTAGTAGCAGTCCTGCACTCGCAAGGTCACTCTGTGATCCCGTATTTAGACGATCTACTTATCAAGGCACCCTCTCAAGAGGCATGCCAACACAGCCTGAACGTGGCACTGAAGACTCTCCAGAGTTTCGGGTGGATCATCAACTTTTCAAAGTCAAATCTAACCCCGACCCAATCACTAATATATCTTGGCATGGAGTTTCATACTCTCTCAGCGATAGTGAAACTTCCACTGGACAAACAGTGCTCGCTACGGACAGGGGTGCAATCTCTCCTGCAGGGCCAGTCGCACCCCTTGAGGCGCCTCATGCACTTCCTAGGG
Source organism: Anomaloglossus baeobatrachus (assembly GCF_048569485.1). Taxonomy (NCBI): domain Eukaryota; kingdom Metazoa; phylum Chordata; class Amphibia; order Anura; family Aromobatidae; genus Anomaloglossus; species Anomaloglossus baeobatrachus. Next base: position 219,000,419 of record NC_134359.1, on the reverse strand, counting down.
AAGATGGTAGCAGCAATGGAAGCAGTTCCTTTTGCGCAGTTTCATCTGCGTCCATTACAATGGGACATTCTCCGCCAATGGGATGGGAAGTCGACGTCCCTCGACAGGGAGGTCTCCCTCTCTCAGGCAGCCAAGGAATCTCTCCGGTGGTGGCTTCTTCCCACCTCATTGTCAAAAGGAAAGTCGTTCCTACCCCCATCCTGGGCGGTGGTCACGACAGATGCGAGTCTATCAGGGTGGGGAGCAGTGTTTCTCCACCACAGGGCTCAAGGTACGTGGACTCGGAAAGAGTCCACCCTTCAGATCAATGTTCTGGAAATCAGAGCAGTCTATCTTGCCCTACAAGCCTTCCAACAGTGGCTGGAAGGCAAGCAGATCCGAATTCAGTCGGACAACTCCACAGCGGTGGCATACATCAACCACCAAGGGGGTACACGTAGTCGGCAAGCCTTCCAGGAAGTCCGGCGGATTCTGACGTGGGTGGAAGACACGGCATCCACCATATCCGCAGTTCACATCCCAGGCGTAGAAAACTGGGAAGCAGACTTTCTCAGTCGCCAGGGCATGGACGCAGGGGAATGGTCCCTTCACCCGGACGTGTTTCAGGAGATCTGTCGTCGCTGGGGGATGCCGGACGTCGACCTGATGGCGTCACGGCACAACAACAAGGTCCCGGTTTTCATGGCACGGTCTCACGATCACCGAGCTCTGGCGGCAGACGCCTTAGTTCAAGATTGGTCGCAGTTCCGGCTACCGTATGTGTTCCCACCTCTGGCATTGTTGCCCAGAGTGCTCCGCAAAATCAGGTCCGACTGCCGCCGCGCCATTCTCGTCGCTCCAGACTGGCCAAGGAGGTCGTGGTACCCGGATCTGTGGCACCTCACGGTAGGCCATCCGTGAGCACTACCAGACCGTCCAGACTTGCTGTCTCAAGGGCCATTTTTCCATCTGAATTCTGCGGCCCTGAACCTGACTGTGTGGCCATTGAGTCCTGGATCCTAGCGGCCTCAGGTTTATCTCATGAAGTGGTTGCCACCATGAGACAGGCTAGGAAGCCATCCTCCGCCAAGATCTACCACAGGACGTGGAGGATATTCCTATCTTGGTGCTCTGCTCAGGGAGTTTCTCCCTGGCCTTTTGCATTGCCTACTTTTCTTTCCTTCCTGCAGTCTGGGTTGGAAAAAGGTTTGTCGCTTGGCTCCCTTAAAGGTCAAGTCTCCGCGCTATCCGTATTTTTTCAGAAACGCCTGGCGCGACTTCCTCAGGTACGCACGTTCCTGCAAGGGGTTTGTCATATCGTCCCCCCTTACAAGCGGCCGTTGGAGTCCTGGGACCTGAACAAGGTTCTAATTGCTCTCCAGAAGCCGCCTTTCGAGCCTATGAAGGAGGTTTCCCTTTCTTGTCTTTCACAGAAAGTGGCCTTTCTAGTGGCGGTCACGTCTCTTCGGAGAGTGTCCGAGCTGGCGGCGTTATCATGCAGATCTCCATTCCTGGTGTTTCACCAGGACAAGGTAGTTCTGCGTCCAATTCCAGAATTTCTTCCCAAGGTGGTATCTTCCTTTCATCTCAATCAAGATATCACTTTACCGTCTTTGTGTCCGCATCCAGTTCACCAATTTGAAAAGGGTTTGCATTTATTGGATCTGGTGAGAGCACTCAGGATCTACATTTCCCGCACGGCGTCTCTGCGCCGCTCGGATGCACTCTTTGTCCTTGTCGCTGGTCAGCGTAAAGGGTCGCAAGCTTCCAAATCCACCCTTGCGCGGTGGATCAAGGAACCAATTCTTCACACCTACCGTTCGGCTGGGCTTCCGATTCCATCAGGACTGAAGGCCCATTCTACCAGAGCCGTGGGTGCGTCCTGGGCATTACGGCACCAGGCTACGGCTCAGCAGGTGTGCCAGGCACCTACCTGGTCGAGTCTGCACACTTTTACCAAGCATTATCAGGTGCATACCTACGCTTCGGCGGATGCCGGCCTAGGTAGACAAGTCCTTCAGGCGGCGGTGGCTCACCTGTAGGAAAGGGCTGTTTGACGGCCCTATCACGAGGTATTCTTTTACCCACCCAGGGACTGCTTTTGGACGTCCCAATTGTCTGGGTCTCCCAATTAGGAGCGACAAAGAAGAAGGGAATTTTGTTTACTTACCGTAAATTCCTTTTCTTCTAGCTCCAATTGGGAGACCCAGCACCCGCCCTGTTTTCTTAGGAAGTTTGTTTTTCTTTGTCGCTCCTAATTGGGAGACCCAGACAATTGGGTGTATAGCTACTGCCTCCGGAGGCCACACAAAGTACTACACTTAAAAGTGTAAGGCCTTAAAAGTGTAAGGCCCCTCCCCTTCTGGCTATACACCCCCCCCGTGGGATCACGGGCTCCTCAGTTTTATGCTTTGTGCGAAGGAGGCCAGACATCCACGCATAGCTCCACTGTTTAGTCAGCAGCAGCTGCTGACTATGTCGGATGGAAGAAAAGAGGGCCCATACTAGGGCCCCCAGCATGCTCCCTTCTCACCCCACTTTCTGTCGGCGGTGTTTGTTAAGGTTGAGGTACCCATTGCGGGTACGGAGGCTGGAGCCCACATGCTGATTCCTTCCCCATCCCCATTTGGGCTCTGGGTGAAGTGGGACTTTACCGGTCTCCGGGCACTGAGGCCGTGCTCCATCCACAGCCCCTGGAGGATCTGCTGGATACGGAGCGGAGTTTTCTCAGGGACAGGACCCTGCTCCATCAAGGTACTCCGTGTCCCCGTGCTTATCGCACGCACACTGCAGCATTGCTGGGTGTGTTAGTGCGCCGGGGTAAACAGCGCTACTGCGCTGGTGCCGTTACTCACTACAGCTCTGCTGAGTGAGGTGACTTTGTACGATCGGCCGATCCGGCCGCTGGGGTCAGTGTTTACTGGTCGCGGCTGGGATTTGTGGTGCGCTGGGGACTTCCGCGCTGGCCGTGCATATATGACGGCCGCGCTAGATTACTACAGTCCCCGGCTTTTGCGGCCTAGTTCGTATCGTTCCCGCCCCCGGACCTGCCAGTCAGGAGGAGGGCGGGACACTGTACAGTCCAGCAGCGTTAAGAGCTGGAGTCTGTTTTACATACTCCAGCCCTCACACTAGGCACAGGGGGACGCAGCTTCCCGCTCTTTTGTTTGGGACGCCCACGGTCCGCCCCTCTTCACAGGACGCCGGCAGCCATTCCTGCCTGCACGCTGAACTGCGGAGGGGAGGCTGGGAGACCCAGACAAGGGATTCTACGATCTCACACCCGCTTTTCAGCGGGCGGTAAGCAGCCCTCAAGGGCTCTCCCCCACTTGTGCCATAGTGTACTTTTGTATTTTGTGCTGGCAATACTTTGCACTGTACAGTCGCTGGTGGTTTTCTGCTATATACCCTCCTTAGATTTCTCAAGGAGATAACAGCATGTCGTCCGCAAAAAGCAAAAGTGCCAAGGCACGGACTTTATATGCTGCTTGTACCGCATGTGGGGCTACTCTACCGGCAGGTTCCACTGACCCCCATTGTGTGCAGTGCTCGGCCCCTGTGGCAATTGCTCAGCCGGGGCCGCTGCTAGAGGTGACCCAGGGTGAACCACCTGTAAATGCTGTCCAGGTGACAGGGACGGAGTTTGCAGCTTTTGCTGACAAATTGTCTATGACTATGTCTAAAATTCTTGAAACATTGCAGTCTAGACCAGTAACTCAGACCATGGGCACTGTTGATCCATTGCCCCCTGGTCCCCCTCAGCTGGACCACTTCCTAGCTCCGGGGGTGTCATATGCACCCCAGGGTGACGGCTCTGACTCGGACGACAGTCCCAGACAACCTAAGCGGGCTCGCTATGAGCGACCCTCAACTTCATCACACTGGTCAGGGTCCCAGCGGGACGACTCTGTGTGATGAGGCGGATGTAACTGATCAGGAGTCTGATGCTGGGGCCGCTCTCAATCTAGATACCCCGGATGGTGACGCCATAGTGAATGATCTTATAGCGTCCATCAATAGGATGTTAGACATTTCTCCACCAGCTCCTCTTGCGGAGGAGGCAGCTTCACAGCAGGAGAAATTCCATTTCAGGTATCCCAAGCGTAAATTAAGCACGTTTCTGGACCACTCTGACTTTAGAGACGCAATCCAGAAACACCACGCTTATCCAGATAAGCGTTTTTCCAAACGGCTTAAAGATACACGCTATCCTTTTCCCCCTGACGTGGTCAAGGGCTGGACACAGTGTCCCAAGGTGGACCCTCCAATCTCCAGGCTTGCAGCCAGATCTCTAGTTGCAGTGGAAGATGGGGCGGCACTTAAAGATGCCACTGACAGACAGATGGAGCTCTGGTTAAAATCCATCTATGAAGCTATTGGAGCGTCGTTGGCGCCAGCATTCGCAGCCGTATGGGCACTCCAAGCTATTTCAGCTGGGCTTACACAGGTCGACACGGTCACACGTACATCTGCTCCGCAGGTGGCACCCTTGACCTCTCAAATGTCTGCATTCGCGTCTTACGCGATTAATGCTGTCCTAGACTCTACGAGCCGTACGGCGGTGGCGTCAGCCAACTCTGTGGTTTTACGCAGAGCCCTGTGGTTGAGAGAATGGAAGGCAGATTCTTCTTCCAAGAAGTGCTTAACCAGTTTGCCTTTTTCTCGTGACCGATTGTTTGGTGAGCGTTTGGATGAAATCATTAAACACTCCAAGGGTAAGGATTCATCCTTACCTCAGCCCAGACAAAACAAACCTCAACAGAGGAGGGGACAGTCTGGTTTTCGGTCCTTTCGAGGCTCAGGCAGGTCCCAATTCTACTCGTCCAAAAGGACTCAGAAGGATCAGAGGGGCTCAGATTCTTGGCGGACTCAATCACGCCCAAAAAAGCCAGCCGGAAGAACCGTTACCAAGACGGCTTCCTCATGACTCTCAGCCTCCTCTCTCCGCATCCTCGGTCGGTGGCAGGCTCTCCCGCTTTGGCGACATTTGGTTGTCACAGGTCAAAGACCGTTGGGTGAGAGACATTCTGTCTCACGGGTACAGGATAGAGTTCTGCTCTCGTCCTCCAACTCGCTTCTTCAGAACTTCCCCACCGCCCGACCGAGCCGATGCTCTGCTGCAAGCGGTGTCTGCTCTAAAGGCGGAAGGAGTGGTGACTTCTGTTCCTCTTCAGGAACAAGGTCACGGTTTTTACTCCAATTTGTTTGTGGTGCCAAAGAAAGACGGGTCGTTCCGTCCCGTCCTGGATCTAAAGCTGCTCAACAAACACGTAAAAACCAGGAGGTTCAGGATGGAATCTCTCCGCTCCGTTATCGCCTCAATGTCTCAAGGAGATTTCCTAGCATCAATAGACATCAAGGATGCTTATCTCCACGTGCCAATTGCGCCAGAGCATCAGCGTTTTCTACGCTTCGTTATAGGAAGCGAACACCTGCAGTTCGTAGCTCTTCCTTTCGGGCTGGCGACAGCCCCTCGGGTCTTCACCAAGGTCATGGCAGCAGTAGTAGCAGTCCTGCACTCGCAAGGTCACTCCGTGATCCCGTATTTGGACGATCTACTTATCGAGGTACCCTCTCAAGAGGCATGCCAACACAGCCTGAACGTGGCACTGAAGACTCTCCAGAGTTTCGGGTGGATTATCAACTTTTCAAAGTCAAATCTAACCCCGACCCAATCACTAACATATCTTGGCATGGAGTTTCATACTCTCTCAGCGATAGTGAAACTTCCACTGGACAAACAGTGCTCGCTACAGATAGGGGTGCAATCTCTCCTTCAGGGCCAGTCGCACCCCTTGAGGCGCCTCATGCACTTCCTAGGGAAGATGGTAGCAGCAATGGAAGCAGTTCCTTTTGCGCAGTTTCATCTGCGTCCACTACAATGGGACATTCTCCGCCAATGGGACGGGAAGTCGACGTCCCTCGACAGGGAGGTCTCCCTCTCTCAGGCAGCCAAGGAATCTCTCCGGTGGTGGCTTCTTCCCACCTCATTGTCAAAAGGAAAGTCGTTCCTACCCCCATCCTGGGCGGTGGTCACGACAGATGCGAGTCTATCAGGGTGGGGAGCAGTGTTTCTCCACCACAGGGCTCAGGGTACGTGGACTCGGAAAGAGTCCACCCTTCAGATCAATGTTCTGGAGATCAGAGCAGTCTATCTTGCCCTACAAGCCTTCCAACAGTGGCTGGAAGGCAAGCAGATCCGAATTCAGTCGGACAACTCCACAGCGGTGGCATACATCAACCACCAAGGGGGAACACGCAGTCGGCAAGCCTTCCAGGAAGTCCGGCGGATTCTGACGTGGGTGGAAGACACGGCATCCACCATATCCGCCGTTCACATCCCAGGCGTAGAAAACTGGGAAGCAGACTTTCTCAGTCGCCAGGGCATGGACGCAGGGGAATGGTCCCTTCACCCGGACGTGTTTCAGGAGATCTGTCGCCGCTGGGGGATGCCGGACGTCGACCTGATGGCGTCACGGCACAACAACAAGGTCCCGGTTTTCATGGCACGGTCTCACGATCACCGAGCTCTGGCGGCAGACGCCTTAGTTCAAGATTGGTCGCCGTTCCGACTACCGTATGTGTTCCCACCTCTGGCATTGTTGCCCAGAGTGCTCCGCAAACTCAGGTCCGACTGCCGCCGCGCCATTCTCGTCGCTCCAGACTGGCCAAGGAGGTCGTGGTACCCGGATCTGTGGCACCTCACGGTAGGCCATCCGTGGGCACTACCAGACCGTCCAGACTTGCTGTCTCAAGGGCCGTTTTTCCATCTGAATTCTGCGGCCCTGAACCTGACTGTGTGGCCATTGAGTCCTGGATCCTAGCGGCCTCAGGTTTATCTCATGAAGTGGTTGCCACCATGAGACAGGCTAGGAAACCATCCTCCGCCAAGATCTACCACAGGACGTGGAGGATATTCCTATCTTGGTGCTCGGCTCAGGGAGTTTCTCCCTGGCCTTTTGCATTGCCTACTTTTCTTTCCTTCCTGCAGTCTGGGTTGGAAAAAGGTTTGTCGCTTGGCTCCCTTAAGGGTCAAGTCTCCGCGCTATCCGTATTTTTTCAGAAACGCCTGGCGCGACTTCCTCAGGTACGCACGTTCCTGCAAGGGGTTTGTCATATCGTCCCCCCTTACAAGCGGCCATTGGAGCCCTGGGACCTGAACAAGGTTCTAATTGCTCTCCAAAAGCCGCCTTTCGAGCCTATGAAGGAGGTTTCCCTTTCTCGTCTTTCACAGAAAGTGGCCTTTCTAGTGGCGGTCACGTCTCTTCGGAGAGTGTCCGAGCTGGCGGCGTTATCATGCAGATCTCCATTCCTGGTGTTTCACCAGGACAAGGTAGTTCTGCGTCCAATTCCAGAATTTCTTCCCAAGGTGGTATCTTCCTTTCATCTCAATCAAGATATCACTTTACCGTCTTTGTGTCCGCATCCAGTTCACCAATTTGAAAAAGGTTTGCATTTATTGGATCTGGTGAGAGCACTCAGGATCTACATTTCCCGCACGGCGCCTCTGCGCCGCTCGGATGCACTCTTTGTCCTTGTCGCTGGTCAGCGTAAAGGGTCGCAAGCTTCCAAATCCACCCTTGCGCGTTGGATCAAGGAACCAATTCTTCACACCTACCGTTCTGCTGGGCTTCCGATTCCATCAGGACTGAAAGCCCATTCTACCAGAGCCGTGGGTGCGTCCTGGGCATTACGGCACCAGGCTACGGCTCAGCAGGTGTGCCAGGCGGCTACCTGGTCGAGTCTGCACACTTTTACCAAGCATTATCAGGTGCATACCTACGCTTCGGCGGATGCCGGCCTAGGTAGACAAGTCCTTCAGGCGGCGGTGGCTCACCTGTAGGAAAGGGCTGTTTGACGGCCCTATCACGAGGTATTCTTTTACCCACCCAGGGACTGCTTTTGGACGTCCCAATTGTCTGGGTCTCCCAATTAGGAGCGACAAAGAAGAAGGGAATTTTGTTTACTTACCGTAAATTCCTTTTCTTCTAGCTCCAATTGGGAGACCCAGCACCCGCCCTGTTTTTCTTAGGAAATTTGTTTTTTTCGGGTGCACATGTTGTTCATGTTGAACAGTTCAGTTCTCCGAGGTTGTTTCTCGGGTTGAATTTGTATTTAAAACAGTTATTGGCTTTCCTCCTTCTTGCTTTTGCACTAAAACTGAGGAGCCCGTGATCCCACGGGGGGGTGTATAGCCAGAAGGGGAGGGGCCTTACACTTTTAAGTGTAGTACTTTGTGTGGCCTCCGGAGGCAGTAGCTATACACCCAATTGTCTGGGTCTCCCAATTGGAGCTAGAAGAAAAGGAATTTACGGTAAGTAAACAAAATTCCCTTCATTCTTTACAATTCTCTATGAATGTGTTACTTTTAGCAGAAATGTTTTACCACCATTTACTAATCAGGTTTCAGAATAAATAAGTAAACGTTTTTGGTTTTTTTTCTTCTTTTTTTTCCCCTTTCTCAGGGATTTCCACAGGACCAAATTCGGTTATGGCCCATGCAAGCTCGAAGTAATGGAACAAAAAGGCCGGCAATGCTGGATTATGAAGCAGATTGCAGCAAAACTGTAAATATTCAATATACATTCAGAGCCTTCACTTCTCCTCTGGATTAATTTACTGAATGTAATTAGTGTCGTATTCTTCTCTAGTCTGTGGTCTCAGTAGATTATGGACACCCTAAAACTTATGTCTGTAGGATGGTGTACTGCTGTGATATGCCATCAACCTCTGATCAGCGAGGGGCCTTCTAGAAATTACATTTGCTTCTCTTACTGAGCTGGACTTTTTTTTTGTATTTTTTTTTTTTTTAAGCATTGGTACTTTATTTTACACAAAACATTGTGTAAATTTTGACCTCAATATTCTGTGAACTGTTCTAAAAATAATGCATAAAAATAAGAGCTGTTGCCCATCAAGTCTTGTAACTATATGGACCAACATCAGTTTCATTTATCCACTTTCTACACAATTTGTCTCAATTTCTACACAAAATATCTAAAGGCACATCCTAAAGTGATCAGTAGTAGATCTATTCAATCTGTCAATAGGATCAGCTCTCCTACAACATCTCTATGGGCATGTAGGTCATAGGAAGCTGAATATGATACCTTGATATCTGTGATCTGATGTCTTATTCTAGGGAAATCCACATTTCTTCGGCGCTCCATTGGGAGACCCAGACGATTGGTGTATAGCTACTGCCTCCGGAGGCCACACAAAGCACTACACTAAAAAGTGTAAGGCCCCTCCCCTTCTGGCTATACACCCCCCGTGGGATCACGGGCTGCTCAGTTTTATGCTTTGTGCGAAGGAGGTCAGACATCCACGCATAGCTCCACTGTTTAGTCAGCAGCAGCTGCTGACTATGTCGGATGGAAGAAAAGAGGGCCCATACTAGGGCCCCCAGCATGCTCCCTTCTCACCCCACTTTTGTCGGCGGTGTTTGTTAAGGTTGAGGTACCCATTGCGGGTACGGAGGCTGGAGCCCACATGCTGTTTTCCTTCCCCATCCCCCTGAAGGGCTCTGGTGAAGTGGGATCTTACCGGCCTCCAGACTCTGAGGCCGGGCTCCATCCACAGACCCGGAGATCCTGCTGGATACGGAGCTAGGGTGCCGTCAGGGACAAGGCCCTGCAACATTCAGGTACTCTGTGTCCCCGTGCAGACAGGCACAGACACACTCCAGCGTTGCTGGGTGTTCTAGTGCGCCGGGGACAGTAGCGCTGCGCACTTAAGGTTATACTCACTGCAGCTTTGCTGAGTGAGTTTATGTGTGGGGAACTACCGCGCCGGCCGCCATGGTGACTGCGGCGCGGCTGAGACTTGTGGTGCGCCGGGGACTTCGCGCCGACCGTGCTTTTACGACGGCAGCGCTTGTAAATCTAGTCCCCGGCTTCTGCGGCCTAGTTACGCTTCGTTCCCGCCCCCAGCCCTGTCAGTCAGGGAAGGGGAGAGACGCTGTACGATAGTCAGCGCCGAGGGCTGGAGTCTTATTTACATACTCCAGCCCTCTCACTGGGCACAGTGGGACGCCAGTTCCCGCTCTTTGTCTGCAGCACGCCCACGGCCCGCCCCTCTTCACAGGACGCCGGCAGCCATTCCTGCACGCAGTCTGAGCTGGAGAACGGACATAGCCCTGGGAGACCCAGACAAGGGATTCTGGCGACCACACACCCGCTGTTAAGCGGGCGGTAAGCAGCACCTAGGTGCTGACCCCACTAGTGCCACAGTGTAGTTTTTTGTGTACTTTTGTCTGTACCTATATATTGCACTGTACGGTCGCTTCTTGGCTTATACCCCTATATTGCTCTGAGGAGACAACAGCATGTCATCCGCAAAAAGCAAGGGTGCCAAGGCACGGGCTTCATATGCTGCCTGTACCGCATGTGGGGCTGATCTACCGGCAGGTTCCCCTGACCCCCATTGTGTGCAATGTTCGGTCCCTGTGCCACTTCGTCAGCCGGAGTCTATGCTAGTAGTGGCCCAGGCAGAGACGCCTGTGAACCCTGCCCCGGTGACGGGGACAGAATTTGCAGTTTTTGCTGATCAGAGGTCTGTGACTATGACAAAAATTCTAGAAACCTTGCAGTCCAGGCCGGTCACTCAGACCATGGGCACTGCTGATTCAATGTTCCCCGGTCCCCCTCAGTTGGAACTAATCCGTGCTCCAAGGGGGTCCCAGACATCACAGGCTGAAGGCTCTGACTCGGACGACAGTTCCAGGCAGCCTAAGCGAGCTCGCTGGGAGAGACCCTCGGCGTCATCACGCTGGTCAGGGTCTCAGCGAGAGGATTCTCTGTATGATGAGACAGAACTAGGTGATCAGGAGTCCAATCCTGAGACTGCTCTCAACCTGGATACCCCTGATGGTGACGCCATGGTGAATGATCTTATAGCGGCCATCAATAGACTGCTGGATATTTCTCCTCCAGCGGAGGAGGCAGCAGCACAGCAGGAGAAATTCCATTTTAGGTATCCCAAACGTAAATTGAGCTCTTTTCTGGACCACGCGGACTTCAGAGAAGCAGTCCAGAAACACCATGCTTATCCAGATAAGCGTTTCTCCAAACGTCTTAAGGATACACGTTATCCCTTTCCCCCTGACGTGGTCAAACGCTGGACCCAGTGTCCAAAGGTGGACCCCCCAATCTCCAGGCTTGCGGCTAGATCCATAGTTGCAGTGGAAGATGGGGCTTCACTTAAAGATGCCAATGACAGACAGATGGACCTTTTGGTTGAAATCTGTCTATGAAGCTATCGGCGCGTCGTTTGCTCCAGCATTCGCAGCCGTGTGGGCACTCCAAGCTATTTCAGCTGGTCTGGCGCAGGTGGACTCTATCATACGTCCATCAGTGCCGCAGGTGGCGTCCTTGACTTCGCAAATGTCTGCGTTTGCGACTTACGCTATCAATGCGGTCTTGGACTCTACCAGCCGTACGTCAATGGCGTCCGCCAACTCGGACGACACCAGGCTACGGCTCAACAGGTGTGCCAGGCAGCTACCTGGTCGAGTCTGCACACTTTCACCAAACATTATCAGGTGCATACCTACGCTTCGGCGGACGCCAGCCTAGGTAGAAGAGTCCTGCAGGCGGCGGTTGCCTCCTCTTAGGAGAGGGCTGTTTTGCAGCTCAAACTTGAGGTATTACTTTACCCACCCAGGGACTGCTTTTGGACGTCCCAATCGTCTGGGTCTCCCAATGGAGCGCCGAAGAAGAAGGGAATTTTGTTACTTACCGTAAATTCCTTTTCTTCGGCGCTCCATTGGGAGACCCAGACGATTGGGTGTATAGCACTGCCTCCGGAGGCCACACAAAGCAATTACACTAAAAAGTGTAAGGCCCCTCCCCTTCTGGCTATACACCCCCAGTGGGATCACTGGCTCACCAGTTTTCAAGCTTTGTGCGAAGGAGGTCAGACATCCATGCATAAGCTCCACTGTTCAGTCAGCAGTAGCTGCTGACTATATCGGATGGAAGAAAAGAGGGCCCATACTAGGGCCCCCAGCATGCTCCCTTCTCACCCCACTTGCGGTTTGTAAGGTTGAGGTACCTATTGCTGGTACGGAGGCTGGAGCCCACATGCTGTTTTCCTTCCCCATCCCCCTGAGGGGCTCTGAGGAAGTGGGATCTTTCCGGCCACCAAGCCCTGAGGCCGGGCTCCATCCAAAGACCCATAGAACCTGCTGGATGTGGAGCGGGAGTGCCGTTCAGGGACAAGGCCCTGCAACTTTCAGGTACTCTGTGTCCCCGTATGGCAGGCCACGCACACTCCAGGCTTGCTGGGTGTGCTAGTGCGCCGGGGACTGTAGCGCTGTGCGCTGGGCTTATAGTCCCTGCAGATTACTGGGGGACTTTACGTGTGGGGACCGCCGCGCCGACCGCCCCTGGAGCGGCGGCGCAGCTGCGACTTGTAGTGCGCCGGGGACGCGCCGACCGCGCTTTTACGGCGGCGGCGCTTCTAACTTTAGTCCCCGGCTTTTGCGGCCTAGCGCCGCTTCGTTCCCGCCCCCACCCTGTCACTCAGGGACAGGGAGAGACGCTGTTCTATAGCAGCGCCGAGGGCTGGAGCCTTATTTGCATTCTCCAGCCCCCTTTACTAGACACAGTGGGCGCCGGGTTCCCGCTCTTGTCTCGGGCACGCCCTCGGCCCGCCCCTCTCCTCTGGACGCCGGCAGCCATTCCGGCACGCAGAGCGGGAAAACGGAGACACTGAGCTACCAGCACAGGATTCCGGCGCCACACACCCGCTTTTGTGCGGGCGGTAAGCGGCAACTAAAGTGCTGACCCACTATGCCGAAGTGTCCTGTTGTACTTTTGTACGGTCGCTATTCAGGATGCAGACCTAGAAACAGCAGCAAAAGATCAGGGGTGCTAAAGCACAGACTCTATATGCTGCTTGTCTTGCATGTTGCTGCAGTGTCATGTGTCCTTTATGCTTGTATGCTTTACATTGCACTGTAAGGGCTATTCTTGGCTGTCTACCCGCCTAGATGGCTAGACAGCGGCAGCAAACAGCAATGGTGCCAAGGCACAAGCTTTCAATGCTGCTTGGATTGCATGTACTGCAGAGTTTATTTTCATGCTTGTACATTCACCGCATGTCGCTATTCTTGGCTAATGCTCCTTGATGACTAGACAACAGCAGCAGACAAGCAAGGGTGCTAAGGCACAAGCTTTCAATGCTGCTTGGATTACATGTGCTGCAGTGGTTATTTTCATGCTTGTATGCTATACATTCACTGTATGTCGCTTTTCCTGGCTAATGCTCCTGAATAACTAGACAACGGCAGCAGAAAAGCAAAGGTGCCAAGGCACAGGCTTTCTATGCTCCTTGTACTGCATGTGCTGAAGTGTTTATTGTACTTCATGCTTGTATGCTATACATTGCACTGTACGGTCGCTATTCTTGGCTAATGCTCCTAGATGGCTAGACAGCAACAGCAAAAAAAAAAAAAAAAAAAAAAGCAAAAGCATGGGTGCCAAGGCACAGGCTTTCTATGCTGCTTGTACTGCATGCGACTGTTCCAGGACCCCCAGTGTGTGCAATTACTCAACGGGGTCTCTGCTACAGGTGGCCAAAAGAACCACCTGTGATCCCTGTCCAGGGACAGGGACGGAGTTGCAGTTTCCGCTGATATATTGTCTGTGGCTATGACTAACATCCTACAGACTTTGCAGTCCAGACAGACCTTGGGCAATGTTGATTCAATGCCCCTGGCCACCCTGTTTTCGAAACAAATCATGGCTCCAGGAGGGTCCCATGCATCCCAGGGTGCAGGCTCTGACACGGACGACAGTCCCAGACGGCCTAAGCGAGCTCCCTAAGAACGGCCCTCGACTTCATCACAGTACTCTCTGTATGATGAGGCAGACGTAGCTGTTCAGGACTCTGATCCTGAGACCGCTCTCAATCCGGATACACCGGATGGTGACGCTATAGTGAATAATCTTATAGCGTCCATCAATGGAAGGTTGGGTATTTCTCCCTCAACTCCTCCAGTGGAGGGGTCAGCTTCACAGCAGAAGAAATCCCTATTTCGGTATCTCAAGCGTATATTGAGTACTTTTCTGGTCACTCTGACTCCAGAGAAGCAGTCCAGGAACACCACGCTTATCCCGATAAGCGTTTCTCCAACCGTATTGAAGATACGCGTTGTCTCTTCCCCCTGACGTGCTCAGGCGCTCCAAGGGTGGATCCCCCAATCTCCAGGCTTGCGGCTAGATCTATAGTTGCAGTGGAAGATGGGACTTCACTTAAAGATGCCATTGACAGACAGCCCTATCGGCGGGTCGGTTGCCCCGGCATTCGCAGCCATAGAGGCACTCCAAGCTATTTCAGCTAGTATTGCGCAGAGGGACGCGGTCACATGTACATCTTGGCCGCAGTAGCGTCCTTCACCTCGCAATGTCGGCATTGCGACTCAAGCTGTTTATGCTGTCCTGGACTCTACGAGCCGTACGTCAGTGGCGTCCGCCAACTCCGTGTTGTTACGCTCCTAGTGTTAAGGGATTGGAGCAGAGGCTGCTTCCACAAAAGTGCTTAACCAGATTGCCTTTATCTGGTGACAGACTGTTTCGTGAGCGGTTGGATTAAATCATTCAACTGTCCAAGGGTACGGAGTCTTCCTTACCCCAGCTATCAAACAAGACCCATCAGGAGAAGGGACAGTCGAGGTTTCGGTCCTTCCCAGGCTCGGGCACGTCCCAATTGCCCTCGTCCAACAGGACTCAAAAGGCTCAGAGGGGCGCAGGTTCCTGGCGGGCTCAATCACGCCCGGAGAAGGCAGCCGGAGGAACCGCTACCAAGGCGGTTTCCTCATGACTTTCAGCCCTCTCTCTCCGCGTCCGCGGTCGGTGGCAGACTCCCCCGCTTTAGCGACATTTAACTGCCACAGGTCAATGGCCGGTGGGTGAGAGACAGTTTGTCGCAAAAACTTCCTCACCGGCCGAGCCGAGGCTCTTCTGCAGGCAGTAGGAGTCGTAATCCCGGTTCCTCCTCAGGAACAAGAGACACTTTTTACTCCGATCTGGTCGGGGTGACAAAATAGGACGGCTCCTTCCGTTCCGTTCTGGACCTTAAACTGCTCAACAAGCACGTGAAAACCAGGCGGTTCCGGATGGAATCCCTCCGCTCCGTCATTGCCTCAATGTCTCAAGGAGATTTCCTAGCATCAATAGACATCAGGATGCTTATCTCCACGTGCCGATTGCTCCAGAGCACCGGCGTTTGCTACGATTCGTTATTGAAGACGAGCATCTTCGGTTCGTAGCCCTACCCTTCGGTCTGGCGACAGCCCCACGGGTTTTCGCCAAGTTCATGGCAGCAGTGGGACCACTCCCGCACTCTCAGGGTCACCCTGTGATCCCTTACTTAGACCATCTACTTGTCAAGGCACTCTTTTAAGAGGCATGCCAACACAGCCTGAACATGGCGCTGGAGACTTCCCAGAGTTTCGGGTGGGTCCTCAACGTTTCAAAGTTAAACCCAATCGCTGGCATATCTTAGCTTCGGGTTTCACACTCTCTCAGCGATGGTGAAGCTTCCACTGGACAAACAGCGGTCACTACAGACGGGGGTGCAGTCTCTCCTTCAAGGAGACACCTCATCCAGAGGCAGTCCCTTTCACGCAGTTTCATCTGCGTCCACTTCAATAGAACATTCTTCGCTAATGGGAGGGGAAGTCGATGTCCCTACACAGGAACGTCCCCCTTTCTCAGACGATCAAGGACTCTCTTCAGAGGAGTCCACTCTTCAGATCAATTGTCTGGAGCTCTGGGCAGTGCATATGGCCCTGCAAGACTTCCTGCAGTGGCTGGAAGGCAAACAGATCCGAATTCAGCCGGACAATCCACAGCGGTGGCATACATCAACCACCAAGGCGGACTACGCAGTCGGCGAGCCTCCCAGGAAGTCCGCCGGATTCTGCTAGGGGTGGAAGACAGAGCATACACCATATCCGCAGTTCACATCCCGGGCGTAAAAAACTGGGAAGCAGACTTCCTCAGTCACCAGGGCGTGGACGCAGGAGAATGGTCTCTGCACCCGGACGGGTTTCACGAATCGGCACAACAGCAAGGTCCCGGTTTTCATGACGATCAAAGAGCTCTGGCGACAGGCATCTCACGGTCGGTCAACCGTGGGCACTACCAGACCGGCCAGACTTACTGTCCCAAGGGCCGTTTTTCCATCTGAATTCTACGGCCCTGAACCTACTGTGTGGCCATTGCGTCCTAGATCCTAGTGTCCTCAGGATTATCCCACGGGGTCGTTGCCACCATGAGACAGGCTATGAAGCCCACGTCTGCTAAGATCTACCACGGAAGTGGAAGATTTTCTTTTACTGGTGCTCTGTACAAGGAGTGTCCCCCTGGCCATTGGCATTGTCTACTTTTCTTTCCTTCCTGCAATCTGGGTTGGAAAAGGGCTTGTCGCTCGGCTCCCTTAAAGGACAAGTCTCGGCGCTATTGGTGTTTTTTTTTCAGAAGCGTCTAGCACGACGTCCGCAGGTACGCACGTTCCTGCAGGGGGTTTGGTCATATCGTCCCCCCGTACGAGCGGCCGTTAGATCCATGGGATCTGAACCGGGTACTAGTTGCTCTCCAGAAGCCGCCTTTCGAGTCTCTGACGGATGTTTCACTCTCTCGACTATCACGGAAAGGGGCCTTTCTGGTAGCGATCACGTCTCTTCTGAGAGTGTCTGAGCTAGCGGCGCTGTCATCCAAGGCTCCCTTCCTGGTGGTCCACCAGGACAAGGTAGTGCTGCGCCCCATTCAGGAGTTTCTCCCTAAGGTAGTATCCTCGTTTCATATTAATCGGGATATCTCCTTACCTTCTTTTTGTCCTCATCCGGTTCACCGGTATGAAAAGGATTTACATTTGTTAGATCTGGTGAGAGCACTCAGAATCTACATTTCCCGCACGGCGCCCCTGCGCCGCTCTGATGCACTCTTTGTCCTTGTCGCTGGCCAGCGCAAGGGGTCGCAGGCTTACAAAGCCACCCTGGCTCGATGGATCAAAGAACCAATTCTTGAAGCCTACCGTTCTGCTGGGCTTCCGGTTCCATCAGGGCTGAAGGCCCATTCTACCAGAGCCGTGGGTGCGTCCTGGGCATTACGACACCAGGCTACGGCTCAACAGGTGTGCCAGGCAGCTACCTGGTCGAGTCTGCACACTTTCACCAAACATTATCAGGTGCATACCTATGCTTCGGCGGACGCCAGCCTAGGTAGAAGAGTCCTGCAGGCGGCAGTTGCCTCCCCGTAGGGGAGGGCTGTCTTTGCAGCTCTAACATGAGGTATTTCTTTACCCACCCAGGGACAGCTTTTGGACGTCCCAATCGTCTGGGTCTCCCAATGGAGCGCCGAAGAAGAAGGGAATTTTGTTACTTACCGTAAATTCCTTTTCTTCTAGCTCCTATTGGGAGACCCAGCACCCGCCCTGTTGTCCTTCGGGATTTTTGGTGGTTTTTCGGGTACACATGTTGTTCATGTTGAATGGTTTTTCAGTTCTCCCGACGTTACTTCGGAGTGAATTTGTTTAAACCAGTTATTGGCTTTCCTCCTTCTTGCTTTTGCACTAAAACTGGTGAGCCAGTGATCCCACTGGGGGTGTATAGCCAGAAGGGGAGGGGCCTTACACTTTTTAGTGTAATTGCTTTGTGTGGCCTCCGGAGGCAGTGCTATACACCCAATCGTCTGGGTCTCCCAATAGGAGCTAGAAGAAAAGGAATTTACGGTAAGTAACAAAATTCCCTTCTTCTTCTAGCTCCAATTGGGAGACCCAGCACCCGCCCTGTTTCCTTCGGGATTTTTGTTTTTTTCGGGTACACATGTTGTTCATGTTGAACGGTTTCAGTTCTCCGATGTTACTTCGGATTGAATTTGTTTAAACCAGTTATTGGCTTTCCTCCTTCTTGCTTTAGCACTAAAACTGAGCAGCCCGTGATCCCACGGGGGGTGTATAGCCAGAAGGGGAGGGGCCTTACACTTTTTAGTGTAGTGCTTTGTGTGGCCTCCGGAGGCAGTAGCTATACACCAATCGTCTGGGTCTCCCAATTGGAGCTAGAAGAAAAGAAATTTACGGTAAGTAACAAAATTCCCTTCTTCTTTGTCGCTCCATTGGGAGACCCAGACAATTGGGTGTATAGCTTCTGCCTCCGGAGGCCACACAAAGTATTACACTCAAAAGTGTAACCCCTCCCCTCTGCCTATACACCCTCCCGTGCCTCACGGGTTCCTCAGTTTTTATGCTTTGTGTGGAAGGAGGCACACTCATGCATTCCCATTTTAGTCAGCAGTAGCTGCTGATGTTATCGGTTGGAAGAAAAGAGGGCTCCCATGGGGCCCCCGGCATGCTCCCTTCTCACCCCACTACGTCGGCGGTGCTGTTAAGGTTGAGGTACCCATTGCGGGTACAACGGCCGGAGCCTCATGCCGTATTTCTTTGTCGCTCTATTGGGAGACCCAGACAATTGGGTGTATAGGCTATGCCTCCGGAGGCCGCACAAAGTATTACACTAAAAGTGTAAAGCCCCTCCCCTTCTGCCTATACACCCCCCGTGCTCCCACGGGCTCCTCAGTTTTTTTGCTTTGTGCGAAGGAGGCAGACCTGCACACATAGCTCCACAGATTGGTCAGCAGCAGCTGCTGACCATGTCGGATGGAAGAAAAGTTGGCCCATATAGGGCCCCCAGCATGCTCCCTTCTCACCCCACTCTTGTCGGCGGTGTTGTTAAGGTTGAGGTATCCATTGCGGGTACGGAGGCTGGAGCCCACATGCTGTTTTTCCTTCCCCATCCCCCTCAGGGCTCTGGGCGAAGTGGGATCCTATCGGTCTCCAGGCACTGAGACCGTGCTTCATCCACAACTCCTGTGGAGCCTGCTGGATAGGAGCCGGGTACCGTTCAGGGACATGGCCCTGCTACTTGAAGGTACTCTGTATCCCTGTGGGGACTGCGCACGGCAGCACCTCAGCTTTGCTGGGTGTGCTAGTGCACCGGGGACCGCGGCGCTGACCGGGTTAAACTGTGCCATTACACACTCAGCGTCGCTGAGTGTGTTTATATGTAGGGGCTACCGCGCTAACCGCCGCTGCCATGGGAAACTGCGGCGCGGCTGGGACTTGTAGTTCGCCGGGGACTTCGGCGCTGGCCGCGCTTTTACGGCGGCCAAGCTTATACTCGAGTCCCCGGCTTTCTTGCGGCCTAGTTTCCTTTTCTCCCGCCCTCAGCCCTGACAGGCAGGGGAAAGGCGGGACGCTGCACGGAACGAGCAGCACTGAGGGCTGGAGTATGATTTGCATACTCCACCTCCCTCACTGTGCACAGTGTGAGCACCAGTTCCCGCACTTTCTCGGCCACGCCCACGGCTCCCTCCTCTCGTCAGGACGCCGCAGCCATTCCTGTCAGCTCCTCCGACGCTGCAGAGAGGGACAAACCCTGGGAGACCCAGACACGGTCTCTGGTTGCCTCACAACCGCTTTAGGCGGGTGGTAAGCAGCACCTGTTGGTGCTAGCCCCATGGTGCTGTAGTGTATTGATACATTATTTGTTTATAGTATATTCTTTACACTGTATGAGCACAGTTCATTCTGGCTATATACCCTATTGTGTTGCTCAGGGAAAACAATAGCATGGCGCCCACAAAAGGCAGGGGTGCCAAAACACAGGCTTATTATGCTGCCTGCGCCGCTTGTACGACCCAGCTGCCGGCAGGTTCCACTCACCCTCATTGTGTGCAATGTTCGGCCCCTGTGGCACTTCTTCAGCCAGAGCCTCTGCTAAGAGGGGCCCAGGGGGAGCCACCTGTTGACGCTGTTCAGGTGACGGGGACGGAGTTTGCAAAACTCTCTGAGACTATGGCTAAGATACTAGAAGCCTTGCAGTCCAGGCCGGTATCTCAGCAAAGGGACTCTGTCGAATCACTGTTCCCTGGCCCCCCTCAGTTGGACCAACAATGTCCTCCCGGGGTATCTCATACATCCCAGGCTGAGGGTTATGACTTAGACCCCAGTCCCAGACCGACTAAGCGGGCTCGCTTAGAATTTCCCTCGACATCATATTGTTCAGGGTCTCAGCGGGGGGAATCTCTGGTTGATGATGCGGAGACAGCTGATCAGGATTCTGATCCTGAGGGCGCTCTCAATCTTAATACTCCAGATGGGGACTCCATAGTGAACGATCTTATTGCGTCCATCAATCAAATGCTGGATATTTCTCCCTCAGCTCCTCCGGCGGAGGAGTCAGCTTCTCAGCAGGAGAAATTCCGTTTCAGGTTCCCCAAGCGTACACAGAGTATGTTTCTAGACCACTCTGATTTCAGAGAGGCAGTCCAGAATCACCATGCTTGTCCAGATAAGCGTTTTTCGAAGCGCCTTAAGGATACACGTTATCCTTTTCCCCCTGACGTGGTTAAAGGTTGGACTCAGTGTCCCAAAGTGGATCCTCCAATCTCCAGACTGGTGGCTAGATCCATACTTGCAGTGGAAGATGGGGCCTCGCTCAAAGATGCCACTGACAGGCAGATGGATCTCTGGTTGAAATCCATCTATGAAGCTATCGGAGCTTCTTTTGCCCCAGCATTCGCAACCGTATGGGCGCTACAAGCTATCTCAGCAGGTCAAGCGCAAATTGAAGCAGCCACGTGCACGTCCGCGCCACAAGTGGCATCCATTACCACCCAGACCTCGGCATTTGCGTCTTACGCTATTAATGCTGTCCTGGACTCTGCGAGCCGTACGGCGGTTGCGGCCGCCAATTCGGTGGTACTCCGCAGGGCCTTGTGGCTACGGGAATGGAAGGCAGATTCTGCTTCCAAAAAGCGCTTAACCAGTTTGCCAATTTCTGGCGACAGGCTGTTTGGCGAGCGTTTGGATGAAATCATCAAACAATCCAAGGGAAAGGATACATCCTTACCCCAGCCCAAACAGAACATACCCCAACAGAGGAGAGGGCAGTCGAGGTTTCGGTCCTTTCGGGGCGCGGGCAGGTCCCAATTCTCCTCGTCCAAAAGGTCTCAGAAAGAACAAAGGAACTCTGATGCATGGCGGTCTAAGTCACGTCCTAAAAAGACCACCGGAGGCGCCGCTAACAAGGCGGCTTCCTCATGACTTTCGACCTCCTCTAGCAGCATCCTCGGTCGGTGGCAGGCTCTCCCGCTTTTGCGACACCTGGCTGCCACAAATAAAAGACCGCTGGGTGAGAGACATTCTGTCTCACGGTTACAAGATAGAGTTCACCTCTCGTCCCCCGACTCGATTCTTCAGGTCATCCCCGCCTCCCGAGCGAGCCGAGGCTCTTCTGCAGGCGCTGCGCACTCTGAAGGCAGAAGGAGTGGTGATCCCTGTTCCTCTCCAGCAACAGAACCACGGTTTTTACTCCAACTTGTTTGTGGTCCCAAAGAAGGACGGGTCTTTCCGCCCGGTCCTGGACCTGAAACTGCTCAACAAACACGTAAAAACCAGACGGTTCAGGATGGAATCCCTCCGCTCCGTCATCGCCTCAATGTCCCAAGGAGATTTCCTTGAATCGATCGATATCAAAGATGCTTATCTCCACGTACCGATTGCTCCAGAGCACCAGCGCTTCTTGCGCTTCGCCATAGGAAACGAACACCTGCAATTCGTGGCACTGCCGTTCGGCCTGGCAACAGCCCCACGGGTTTTTACCAAGGTTATGGCTACTGTAGTAGCGCTCCTACACTCGCAGGGTCACTCGGTGATCCCGTACTTGGACGATCTGCTGATCCAGGCACCCTCTCAAGAGGCATGCCAACGCAGCCTCGACGCTACCCTGGAGACTCTCCAGGGTTTCGGGTGGATCATCAATTTTCCAAAGTCAAATCTGACACCGGCCCAATCGCTGACATATCTTGGCATGGAGTTTCATACCCTCTCAGCGATAGTGAAGCTTCCGCTGATCAAGCAGCAGTCACTACAGAAAGGGGTACAATCTCTCCTTCAAGGCCAGTCACACCCCTTGAGGCGCCTCATGCACTTCCTGGGGAAGATGGTGGCAGCAATGGAGGCAGTCCCTTTCGCGCAGTTTCACCTGCGTCCCCTTCAATGGGACATCCTACGTAAATGGGACAGGAAACCGACGTCCCTCGACAGGACCGTCTCCCTCTCTCAGGCGACCAAAGCTTCCCTTCGGTGGTGGCTTCTTCCCACTTCATTATCGAAGGGGAAATCCTTCCTACCCCCATCCTGGGAAGTAGTCACGACGGACGCGAGTCTGTCAGGGTGGGGAGCGGTTTTTCTCCACCACAGGGCTCAGGGTACGTGGACCCAGCAAGAGTCCTCGCTTCAGATCAATGTTCTGGAAATACGGGCAGTGTATCTTGCCCTGAAAGCGTTCCAGCAGTGGCTGGAGGGCAAGCAGATCCGAATTCAGTCGGACAATTCCACAGCGGTAGCATACATCAACCACCAAGGCGGCACACGCAGCCGACAAGCCTTCCAGGAAGTCCGGCGGATTTTGATGTGGGTGGAAGCCACGGCCTCCACCATATCCGCAGTTCACATCCCAGGCGTGGAAAACTGGGAAGCAGATTATCTCAGTCGCCAGGGCATGGACGCAGGGGAATGGTCCCTTCACCCGGACGTGTTTCAGGAGATCTGTTGCCGCTGGGGGGTGCCGGACGTCGACCTCATGGCGTCCCGGCACAACAACAAGGTACCGACGTTCATGGCACGGTCTCAAGATCCCAGAGCTCTGGCGGCAGACGCCTTAGTTCAGGATTGGTCGCAGTTTCAGCTCCCTTATGTGTTTCCTCCGCTGGCACTGTTGCCCAGAGTGTTACGCAAGATCAGGGCCGACTGCCGCCGCGTCATCCTCGTCGCTCCAGACTGGCCGAAGCGGTCGTGGTACCCGGATCTGTGGCATCTCACGGTCGGCCAACCGTGGGCACTACCAGACCGACCAGACTTGCTATCTCAAGGGCCGTTTTTCCATCTGAATTCTGCGGCCCTCAACCTGACTGTGTGGCCATTGAGTCCTGGATCCTAGCGTCTTCAGGGTTATCTCAAGACGTCATTGCCACTATGAGACAGGCTAGGAAACCAACGTCCGCCAAGATCTATCACAGGACGTGGAAAATTTTTCTGTCGTGGTGCTCTGCTCAGGGTTTTTCTTCGGCGCTCCATTGGGAGACACAGACGATTGGGTGTATAGCTACTGCCTCCGGAGGCCACACAAAGTATTACACTAAAAAGTGTAAGGCCCCTCCCCTTCTGCCTATACACCCCCCGTGGGATCACGGGCTGCTTCAGTTTTATGCTTTGTGCGAAGGAGGTCAGACATCCACGCATAGCTCCACTGTTTTTAGTCAGCAGCAGCTGCTGACTATGTCGGATGGAAGAAAAGAGGGCCCATACTAGGGCCCCCAGCATGCTCCCTTCTCACCCCACTTTTGTCGGCGGTGTTTGTTAAGGTTGAGGTACCCATTGCGGGTACGGAGGCTGGAGCCCACATGCTGTTTTCCTTCCCCATCCCCCTGAAGGGCTCTGGTGAAGTGGGATCTTACCGGCCTCCAGGCTCTGAGGCCGGGCTCCATCCACAGACCCGGAGATCCTGCTGGAATGGAGCGGAGTATCGTCAGGGACAGGCCCTGCAACGTTAAGGTACTCTGTGTCCCCGTACAGTCTATGCACAGACACACTCCAGCGTTGCTGGGTGTGTTAGTGCGCCGGGGACAGTAGCGCTGCGCGCTTGGGCTTTACTCACTGCAGCTTAGCTGAGTGAGTTTATGTGTCGGGAACTACCGCGCCAGCCGCTGCTGGAGCTGCGGCGCGGCTGAGACTTGTGGTGCGCCGGGGACTTTCGCGCTGCCGCGCTTTTACGACGGCAGCGCTTATAAATCTAGTCCCCGGCTTTTGCGGCCTAGTTACGTTTCGTTCCCGCCTCCAGCCCTGTCAGTCAGGGAAGGGGAGAGACGCTGTACAATAGTCAGCGCCGAGGGCTGGAGTCTTATTTACATACTCCAGCCCTCTCACTGGGCACAGGGGGACGCCAGTTTCCCGCTCTTGTCGGGGGCACGCCCACGGCCCGCCCCTCTTCACAGGACGCCGGCAGCCATTCCTGCAGGCAATCTAAGCTGGAGAACGGACACAGGCTCTGGGAGACCCAGCAAAGGGATTCTGGCGACCACTTACCCGCTTATGCGGGCGGTAAGTAGCACCTTGGTGCTGACCCCACTATTGCCACAGTGTTTTTTTGTGTACTTTATCCTTGTACTTATATTTGCAAGACCATACACAGACACACGCCAGCATTGCTGGGCGTGTTAGTGCGCCGAGGACAACAGCGCTGCGCGCTTGGACTATACTCACTGCAGCTTAGCTGAGTGAGTTTATCTGTGGGAAACTGCCGCGCTGGAGGCTGCGGCGCGGCTGAGACTTGTGGCTGTACGGTCGCTTCTTGGCGATATACCCCTAGATAGCTCTTAGGAGACAACAGCATGTCGTCAGCATAGAGCAAGGGGGCCAAGGCACAGGCTTTCTATGCTGTCTGTACCGCACGTGAGGCTGTTGTACCGGCAGGTTCCACTAACCCCTAATGGGTAGAGTCTCTGCTAGTGGTGGCCCAGAGAGGGCCACCTGTGAAACTGTCCAGAGGACAGAGTTTGCAGTTTTTTTGCTGATAAAATGTCTTGGACTATGAACAAAATTCTAGCAACTTTGCAGTCCAGGGTGGTGACTCAGACCAAGGGCATTGTTGAATCAAGGCTCCCCGGTCTCCCTCAGTTGGAACTAATCCGTGCTCCAAGGGGGTCCCATACATCCCAGACTGAACGCTCTGACACGGACGACAGTCCCAGACAGCCTAAGGAGCTCGCTGGGAGAGACCCTCGACTTCACACACTGGTCAGGGTCTCAGCGAGGGGATTCTCTGTATGATAAGGTAGCTGGTCAGGTTTCTGATCCTGAGACCGCTTTCATTCTGGATGCTCCTAATGGGACGCCATGGTGAATGATCTCATAGCGCCCATCAATACACTGGTGGATATTTCTCCCTCAGCCCCTCCAGTGGAGGAGGCAGCTTCAGCAGGAGAAATTCCATTTCAGGTATCCCAAGCGTAAATTCAGTACCTTTTGGGCCTCTCTGACTCAGAGGAGCAGTCCAGAAACACTACGCTTATCCAGACAAGCTTTTCTCCACCGCGACATCCTCCATAGTTGCAGTGGAAGATGGGACTTCACTTAAAGATGCCATTGACAGACAGATGGACCTCTGGTTGAAATCTGTCTGTGAAGCTATCGGCGTGTCGTTTGCTCCGGCATTCGCAGCCGTATGGGCACTCCAAGCTATTTCAGCTGGTCTTGCGCAGATAGACACTGTCACACGTACATCTGTGCCGCAGGTGGCGTCCTTAACCTCGCATGCATTGCGACTTACGCTATTCATGCTGTCCTGGACTCTACGGGCCGTACGCCGGTGGCATACGCCAACTCCGTGGTTTTGCGCAGACCCTTGGGGTTAAGGGAATGGAAGGCAGCTCCTGCTTCCAAAAAGGGCTTAACCAGTTTGCCATTATCTGGTGACAGACTGTTGGCTGAGCGATTGGATGAAATCATTAAACAGGCCAAGGGTAAGGATTCTTCCTTACACCAGCCCAGATCAAACAAAACCCAAGGAAGGACAGTCGACTTTTCGGTCCTTCCAGGCTCGGGCTGGTCCCAATTTTCCTAGTCCAAAAGGACTCAAAAGGCTCAGAGGGGCTCAGACTCCTGGCGGGCTCAATCACGCCCACAGAAGGCAGCCGGAGGAACCGCTACCAAGGCGGTTTCCTCATGACTTTCAGCCCTCTCTCTCTCCGCATCCACGGTCGGTGGCAGACTCTCCCGCTTTGGCGGCATTTAGCTGCCACAGGTCAAAGACCGGTGGGTGAGAGACATTTTGTCTCACGTGTACAGGATAGAGTTTTGTTCTCGTCCTCCGGCTCGATTCTTCAGTACTTCCCCACCTCTCGACCGAGCCGATGCTCTTCTGCAGGCAGAAGGAGTGATAATCCCTGTTCCTCTTCAGGAACAAGGTCACGGTTTTTACTCCAATCTGGTTGTGGTGCCAAAAAAGGACGGCTCTTCCGTTCCGTTCTAGACCTAAAACTGCTCAAAAAGCAGTGTAAACCAGGCGGTTCCGGATGGAATCCCTCCGCTCCGTCATTGCCTCAAGGTCTCAAGGAGATTCCTAGCATCAAGAGACATCAGGATGCTTATCTCCACGTGCCAATTGCTCCAGAGCACCAGCGTTTGCTGCGATTCGTTATAGAAAACGAGCATCTTCAGTTCGTAGACCTGCCCTTAGGTCTGGCGACAGCCCCACGGGTTTTCACCAAGGTCACGGCAGCAGTGGTAGCAGTCCTGCACTCTCAGGGTCACTCTGTGATCCCTTACTTGGACGATCTACTTGTCAACGCACCCTCTCAAGAGGCATGCCAACGCAGCCTGAACGTTGCGCTGGAGACTCTCCAGAGTTTCGGGTGGATCATCAACTTTTCAAAGTTAAATCTGACACCGACCCAATTACTGACATATCTTGGCATAGAGTTCTATACTCTCTCAGCGATAGTGAAGCTTCCGCTGGACAAACAGCGTTCACTACAGACGGGGGTGCAGTCTCTCCTTCAAGGCCAGTCACACCCCTTAAGACGCCTCATGCGCTTCCTAGCGAAGATGGTAGCAGCAATGGAGGCAGTCCCTTTCGCGCAGTTTCATCTGCGTCCACTTCAATGGGACATTCTCCGCCAAAGCGATGGGAAGTCGACGTCCCTAGACAGGAACGTCTCCTTTTCTCAGACGGTCAAGGACTCTCTTCAGTGGTGACTTCTTCCCACCTCATTGTCAAAAGGAAGGTCCTTCCTACCCCTATCCTGGACGGTGGTCACGGCAGACGTGAGTCTGTCAGGGTGGAGAATAGTCTTTCTCCACCACAGGGCTCAGGGTACGTGGACTCAGCAGGAGTCCACCCTTCAGATCAATGTTCTGGAAATCTAAGCAGTGTATCTTGCCCTGCAAGCCTTCCAGCAGTGGCTGGAATGCAAACAGATCCGAGTTCAGTCGGACAACTCCACAGCGGTAGCATACATCAACCACCAAGGCAGAATACGCAGTCGGCAAGCCTCCCAAGGAGTCCGGCGGATTCTGATGTGGGTGGAAGACAGAGCATCCACCATATCCGCAGTTCACATCCCGGGCGTAGAAAACTGGGAAGCAGACTTCCTCAGTCGCCAGGGTATGGACGCAGGGGAATGGTCTCTGCACCCGGACGGGTTTCAGGAAATCTGGGGCCTTCGGGGGAGGCCGGACGTCGACCTAATGGCGTCTAGGCACAACACCAAGGTCACGAGTTTCATGGTGTGGTCTTACGATCAACGAGCTCTGGCGGCAGTCGCCTTAGTTTAGGATGGGTCGCAGTTCCAGCTACCCTATGTGTTTCCCCCTCTGGCACTGTTGCCCAGAGTGCTACGCAAGATCAGCTCCGATTGCCGCCGCGCCATCCTCGTCGCCCCAGACTGGCAGAGGAGGTTGTGGTACCCGGATCTGTGGCATCTCACAGTCGGCCGGCCGTGGGCACTACCAGACCGGCCAAACTTACTGTCCCAAGGGCCGTTTTCCATCTGAATCCTCCGGCCCTGAACCTGACTGGGTGGCCATTGAGTCCTGGATCCTAGCGTCTTCAGGATTATCTCATGACGTCATTGCCACTATGTGACGGGCTAGGAAGCCGACGTCTGCCAAGATCTACCACTGGACGTGGAAGATATTCTTACCTTAGGGCTCTGCTCAGGGAGTGTCTCCCTGGCCATTTGCATTGCCTACTTTTCTTTCCTTCCTGCAATCGGGTTGGGAAACAGGTTTGTTGCTCGGCTCCCTTAAAGGACAAGTTCCAGCGCTGTCTGTATTCTTTCAGAAGCGCCTAGCACGACTTCCTCAGGTACGCACGTTCCTGCAGGGGGTTTGTCACATTGTCCCTCCGTGCTGAGGCCGTTAGACCCATGGGATCTGAACAGGGTACTAATTGCTCTCCAGAAGCCGCCCTTCGAGCCTCTGAGGGATGTTTCACTTTCTCGACTTTCACAGAAAGTGGCCTTTCTGGTAGCGGTCACGTCTCTTCGGAGAGTGTCCGAGCTAGCAGCGCGGTCATCCAAAGCTCCCTTCCTGGTGTTTCACCAAGACAAGGTAGTGCTGCGCCCGATTCCGGAGTTTCTCCCTAAGGTGGTATCCCCTTTTCATCACAATCAGGATATCTCCTTACCTTCCTTTTTGTTCTTATCCATTTCATCGATATGAAATGGATTTGCATTGTTGGATCTGGTGAAGAGCACTCAGAATCTACACTTCCCGCACGGCGCCCCTGCGCCGATCGGATGCACTCTTTGTCCTTGTCACTGGTCAGCGCAAGGGGTCGCAGGCTGCCAAATCCACCCTGGCTCGATGGATCAAGGAACCAATCCTTGAAGCCTACCGTTCTGCTGGGCTTCCGGTTCCATCAGGGCTGAAGGCCCATTCTACCAGAGCCGTGGGTGCGTCCTGGGCATTACGGCACCAGGCTACGGCTCAGCAGGTGTGCCAGGCGGCTACCTGGGCGAGTCTGCACACCTTCACCAAACGTTATCAGGTGCATGCCTACGCTTAGGCGGATGCCAGCCTAAGTAGAAGAGTCCTGCAGGCGGCGGTTGCCTCCATGTAGGGAAGGGCTGTTTTTACAGTCCAAACTTGAGGTATTAATTTACCCACCCAGGGACTGCTTTTGGACGTCCCAATCGTCTGGGTCTCCCAATGGAGCGCCGAAGAAGGGAATTTTGTTACTTACCGTAAATTCCTTTTCTTCTAGCTCCAATTGGGAGACCCAGCACCCGCCCCCTTTTCCTTCGGGATTTTTGGTTGTTCGGGTACACATGTTGTTCATGTTGAATGGTTTCAGTTCTCCGATGTTCCTTCGGATTGAATTTGTTTAACCAGTTATTGGCTTTCCTCCTTCTTGCTTTTGCACTAAAACTGAAGCAGCCCGTGATCCCAAGGGGGGTGTATAGGCAGAAGGGGAGGGGCCTTACACTTTTTAGTGTAATACTTTGTGTGGCCTCCGGAGGCAGTAGCTATACACCCAATCGTCTGGGTCTCCCAATTGGAGCTAGATGAAAAGGAATTTACGGTAAGTAACAAAATTCCCTTCTTCTCCCTGGCCATTTGCATTACCTACTTTTCTGTCCTTCCTTCAATCTGGACTGGAAAAGGGTTTGTCGCTCGGCTCCCTTTAGGGACAAGTCTCAGCGCTCTCTGTGTTTTTTCAGAAGCGCCTAGCCAGACTTCCACAGGTACGCACGTTCCTGCAGGGGGTTTGTCACATAGTTCCACCTTACAAACGGCCGTTAGAACCCTGGGATCTAAACAGGGTGCTGATGGTTCTTCAAAAACCACCATTCGAGCCAATGAGAGATATTTCCCTCTCACGACTTTCGCAGAAAGTGGTTTTTCTAGTAGCAGTCACTTCTCTTCGGAGAGTGTCTGAGCTAGCAGCGTTGTCGTGCAAAGCCCCTTTCCTGGTGTTTCACCAGGACAAGGTGGTTCTACGTCCGGTTCCGGAATTTCTCCCTAAGGTGGTATCCCCCTTTCATCTCAATCAGGATATTTCCTTACCTTCTTTTTATCCTCATCCAGTTCACCAATGTGAAAAGGATTTGCACTTGTTAGATTTGGTGAGAGCACTCAGACTCTACATTTCTCGTACGGCACCCCTGCGCCGCTCGGATGCACTCTTTGTCCTTGTCGCTGGCCAGCGTAAAGGGTCACAGGCTTCCAAATCAACCCTGGCTCGGTGGATCAAGGAGCCAATTATCGAAGCTTACCGTTCGGCTGGGCTTCCGGTTCCCTCAGGGCTGAAGGCCCATTCTACCAGAGCCGTGGGCGCGTCCTGGGCTTTGAGGCACCAGGCTACGGCTCAGCAGGTGTGTCAGGCGGCTACCTGGTCGAGCCTGCACACTTTCACGAAGCACTATCAAGTGCATACCTATGCTTCGGCAGATGCCAGCCTAGGTAGACGAGTCCTTCAGGCGGCGGTTGCCCACCTGTAGGAAAGGGCCGTTTTACGGCTCTCTTACGAGGTATTATTTTTACCCACCCAGGGACTGCTTTTGGACGTCCCAAATGTCTGGGTCTCCCAATAGAGCGACAAAGAAGAAGGGAATTTTGTTTACTTACCGTAAATTCCTTTTCTTCTAGCTCTAATTGGGAGACCCAGCACCCGCCCCTGTTTTTTTGTGTACACATGTTGTTCATGTTGAATGGTTTCAGTTCTCCGATATTCCTTCGGATTGAAGTTACTTTAAACCAGTTTATAATTCTTTTTCCTCCTTCTTGCTTTTGCACCAAAACTGAGGAGCCCGTGGGAGCACGGGGGGTGTATAGGCAGAAGGGGAGGGGCTTAACACTTTTAAGTGTAATACTTTGTGCGGCCTCCGGAGGCATAGCCTATACACCCAATTGTCTGGGTCTCCCAATTAGAGCTAGAAGAAAAGGAATTTACGGTAAGTAAACAAAATTCCCTTCTTCCTTCACCATCCCTTGGGGGCTCTGGGAGAAGTGGGATCCTCAGCGGTCATCCAGGTACTGGGACCGTGCTCCCTCCGCAGCCCTTGTGTGGTATCTGCTGGACCGGAGTATTTTCTTCATCAGGGACCGGGCCCTGCATCTGTCAGGTACTCTGTGTCCCCATGGGGACGGTTCATGGAGCGCCTGGCACCCGGACGCTGCAAGGGCTGCTGGGCCGTGAAAGCCGGGGGACTTCCGCGCCGATCGCGCCTGTTTGTCGGCCGCGGTCATAAATTTAGTCCCCGGCTTCAGTTGCGGCCTACTTGCAAAATCTTGCCCCCGGACCTGTCTGTCAGGATAGGGGCGAGACAGCCGACCGGGACGCTGCCTGGGACACACAGCGGCTGCTGATCCGCGAAAGCCGGGGGACTTCCGCGCCGACCGCGCCTGCTTGTC
Source organism: Anomaloglossus baeobatrachus (assembly GCF_048569485.1). Lineage (NCBI taxonomy): Eukaryota > Metazoa > Chordata > Amphibia > Anura > Aromobatidae > Anomaloglossus > Anomaloglossus baeobatrachus. Next base: position 218,969,456 of record NC_134359.1, on the reverse strand, counting down.
GGCCGCGGTCATAAATTTAGTCCCCGGCTTCAGTTGCGGCCTACTGGCAAGACTCCCGCCCCCGGACCTGTCTGTCAGGGTAGGGGCGGGACAGCCGTCCTGACGTCGACAGTGAGGGCCGGAGCATCCTGTATGCTTCCTCCCCCCTCTTTGATCACAATAGGGACCCCAGATTCCCGCACTTTTTCCTGGTGCCACCCACCGCTCCACTCCCCCTCTGAGAGCTCCAGCAGCCATTTTTTTCAGACATTCTGCGCTGGAGAATCATCAGGAAAGAGCTCTCCACCGCTGGGAGACCTGGAGCAGGGAATCTGGAAGACACACACGCCGCTTTTCTTCAGCGCTCTATTGGGAGACCCAGACGATTGGGGTATAGCTACTGCCCTCCGGAGGCCACACAAAGCACTACACTAAAAAGTGCAAGGCCCCTCCCCTTCTGGCTATACCCCCCCGTGGTATCACGGGTTCTCCAGTTTTCAAGCTTTGTGCGAAGGAGGTCAGACATCCACGCATAGCTCCACAGATTTTAGTCAGCAGTAGCTGCTGACTATTTCGGATGGAAGAAAAGAGGGCCCATATAGGGTCCCCAGCATGCTCCCTTCTCACCCGTTGATGGTGTTGTAAGGTTGAGGTACCTATTGCTGGTACGGAGGCTGGAGCCCACATGCTGCTTTCCTTCCACATCCCCCTGGGGGGCTCTGAGGAAGTGGGATCCTGCCGGCCTCAAAGCTCTGACGCCGGGCTCCATCCACAGACCCATTTGAACCTGCTGGATACGGAGCTGGAGTACCGTTCAGGGACATGGCCCTGCACCATTACAGGTACTCTGTGTCCCCGTACAATATCCGCAGTTCACATCCCGGGCGTAGAAAACTGGGAAGCAGACTTCCTCAGTCGCCAGGGCATGGACGCGGGGGAATGGTCCCTTCACCCGGACGTGTTTCAGGAAATCTGTTGCCGCTGGGGGGTGCCGGACGTCGACCTAATGGCGTCTCGGCACACCAACAAGGTCCCGGCATTTATGGCACGATCGCGCGATCACAGAGCTCTGGCGGCAGACGCCTTAGTGCAAGATTGGTCGCAGTTCCGGCTCACATATGTGTTTCCACCTCTGGCACTCTTGCCCAGAGTACTGCGCAAAAATCAGATCCGATTGCAGCCGCGTCATACTCGTCGCACCAGACTGGCCGAGGAGATCGTGGTACCCGGATCTGTGGCATCTCACGGTCGGCCGACCGGGGTCACTACCAGACCGACCAGACTTACTGTCTCAAGGGCCGTTTTCTCCATCGGAATTCTGCGGCCCTGAACCTGACTGTGTGGCCTTTGTGTCCTGGATCCTAGCGTCTTCAGGATTATCCCAAGGGGTCGTTGCCACCATGAGACAGGCTAGGAAGCCCACGTCTGCTAAGATCTACCACAGAACGTGGAAGATTTTCTTAATCTGGTGCTCTACTCAGGGAGTGTCTCCCTGGCCATTTGCATTGCCTACTTTTCTTTCCTTCCTACAATAGGAGTTAGAAAAGGGCTTGTCGCTAGACTCCCTCAAAGGGCAAGTCTCAGCACTATCCGTGTTTTTTCAGAAGCGTCTAGCACGTCTTTCTAAGGTGCGCACGTTCCCGCAGGGGGTTTGTCATATCGTACCCCCGTACAAGCGGCCGTTAGATCCATGGGATCTGAACAGGGTTCTAGTTGCTCTCCAGAAGCCGCCTTTCGAGCCTCTGAAGGAAGTTTCCTTTTCTCGCCTGTCACAGAAGGTGGCGTTTCTCGTTGCGATCACATCGCTTCGGCGAGTGTCTGAGCTGGCAGCTCTGTCATCCAAGGCTCCCTTCCTGGTGTTTTCACCAGGACAAGGTAGTGCTGCGCATCATTCCGGAGTTTCTCCCTAAGGTCGTATCCTCGTTTCATCTTAATCAGGATATCTCCTTACCGTCCTTTTGCACTCATCCGGTTCACCGGTATGAGAATGTTTACGTTTGCTAGATCTGGTGAGAGCACTCAGAATCTACATTTCCCGCACGGCGCCCATACGCCGTTCCGATGCCCTTGTCGCTGGTACGCGCAAGAGGTTGCAGGCTTCTAAAGCCACCCTGGCTCGATGGATCAAAGAACCAATTCTGGAAGCCTACCGTTCTGCAGGGCTTCCGGTTCTCTCAGGGCTGAAAGCCCATTCAACCAGAGCCGTGGGTGCGTCCTGGGCGCTACGACACCAGGCTTCGGCTCAACAGGTGTGCCAGGCAGCTACCTGGTCGAGTCTGCACACTTTCACCAAACATTATCAGGTGCATACCTATGCTTCGGCGGATGCCAGCTTAGGTAGAAGAGTCCTGCAGGCGGCAGTGACATCCCCGTAGGGGAGGGCTGTTTTGCAGCTCTAACATGAGGTATCTCTTTACCCACCCAGGGACAGCTTTTGGACGTCCCAATCGTCTGGGTCTCCCAATAGAGCGCTGAAGAAGAAGGGAATTTTGTTACTTACCGTAAATTCCTTTTCTTCTAGCTCTTATTGGGAGACCCAGCACCCGCCCTGTTGTCCTTCGGGATTTCTTGGTTGTTTGCGGGTACACATGTTGTTCATGTTGAACGGTTTTTCAGTTCTCCGACGTTATTCGGAGTTAATTTGTTTAAACCAGTTATTGGCTTCCTCCTTCTTGCTTTGGCACTAAAACTGGAGAACCCGTGATACCACGGGGGGGTATAGCCAGAAGGGGAGGGGCCTTGCACTTTTTAGTGTAGTGCTTTGTGTGGCCTCCGGAGGGCAGTAGCTATACCCCAATCGTCTGGGTCTCCCAATAAGAGCTAGAAGAAAAGGAATTTACGGTAAGTAACAAAATTCCCTTCTTTAGCGGTCGGTAAGCCACACCGGTCTTCCGGTGCTGGTCCCCCTGGGTTGCCTGAATAGATACGTATTATATATCTATATATATCTATATATATCTATATATATATATATATATATATATATATATATATATATATATATATATATATATATATATATCTATATAGATATAGATATAGATATATAGATATAGATAGATATATATATATAGATATAGATATAGATATAGATATAGATATAGATAGATATAGATATAGATAGATATATATATATATATATATATATATATATATATATATATATATATATATATATATATATATAATATATCTCTGTTCGGCCGGGCTGTATACTCTGCCCTTATACCCTCTGTGATCACTCTCCTGGGACACAACAGCATGTCGTCCACAAGGAGCAAGGGCGCTAAGGCAAAGGGGTTCTTTGCGACCTGTCCCTCTTGTAGGGCAATGTTGCCTGCGGGTTCCACCTACCCTCACTGTGAGCAATGCTCGACCCCTGTTACACTGACTCAGCCGGAGCCGCGACCACTTGTGGGCCCCTCGGCTCAGGTAGACCCCCATGCATCCACTGTCCAGGCGGCAGGGACAGAGTTTGCAGTTTTTGCTGAGAAGCTCTCTGAGTCACTGTCACAATCCATGGCTAAGTCTATGGACAAATGGTCTGCCAAGCTGCTAGAAGCCTTGCAGTCCAGACCGGTCCTTACACAGACCCAGGACACTGTTGGATCGGCGCCTCCAGGTCCCTCTCGGTCCCCGCCGCAGCGCGCTCCCGGGGTGGGCTCTATGTTTCACGTAGAGGACTCCTCCACGGACCACAGCCCCAGACCTGCTAAGCGGGCCCGCTTGGAATCCTCAGCTTCATCACGCTGCTCAGATTCCCGGCTGGAGGACTCGCTGGAGGACGAGGCGGAGGTCGCAGCTCAGGGCTCTGACCATGACGTTGCCCTCAACCTTGATACACCTGAAGGGGACGCCTTACTAAATGATCTTATCTCGTCCATCAACCAGGTGTTAGATCTATCTCCCCCGCCTCCACCTATAGAGGATTCGGCTTCTCAGCAGGAGAAACACCAGTTTCGGTTCCCCAAACGTACGCGGAGTGCGTTTTTCGACCACTCTAACTTCAAGGATGCTGTCCAGAAACCCAGAGCGGTTCCGGACAAGCGCTTTACTAAGCGCCTTGCTGACACATGTTACCCCTTCCCCTCTGACGTAGTTAAGGGTTGGGCTCCGTGTCCTAAGGTGGATCCTCCAGTCTCTAGATTGGCGGCTAGATCTGTGGTATCGGTTACAGATGGCTCATCGCTAAAAGATGCCACTGACAGGCAGATAGAGCTCCTGGTGAAATCCATCTATGAAGCCACGGGCGCGTCTTTTGCCCCGGCTTTTGCAGCAGTGTGGGCACTCCAAGCTATCTCGGCTTGTCTAACCGAGATTAATGTGGTCACACGTAATTCTGCTCCGCAGGTTGCGTCTTTGACTTCTCAGGCGTCGGCGTTTTCTTCATACGCCATGAATGCAGTCCTAGACTCTGCTAGCCGTACAGCGGTGGCATCCGCTAATTCGGTGGCGGTCCGCAGAGCCATGTGGCTGCGCGAATGGAAGGCAGACTCGGCTTCCAAGAGATTCCTAACCGGTTTGCCGTTTTCTGGCGACCGATTGTTTGGAGAACGATTGGATGAGATTATTAAAGAATCCAAGGGAAAGGACTCCTCCTTACCCCAGTCCAGGCCGAAGCAACCTCAGCAACGTAAGATACAATCGAGGTTTCGGTCCTTTCGCCCCTCCGCCAGGTCCCAATCCTCTTCGTCCAATAGGCCGGAGAAAGGTCAGAGGAACTCCTACGCGTGGCGGTCTAAGTCACACCCCCAAAAGGCTGCCGGAGGCACTGCCTCCAAGGCGGCCTCCTCATGACTCTGGGCATCCCCGAACCGCATCCTCGGTCGGTGGCAGGCTCTCCCGCTTTTGCGACACCTGGTGGCCACATGTTCAAGACCGATGGGTGAGAGACATTCTGTCTCACGGTTACAGGATAGAGTTCACCTCTCGTCCTCCAACTCGTTTCTTCACAACCTCCCCCCCCCGCTCGGGCCGACGCACTTCTTCAGGCAGTAGCCGCTCTGAAGACAGAAGGAGTTGTGATTCCCGTCCCCCCTCAGGAACAGGGGCGCGGTTTTTACTCCAACTTGTTCGTGGTGCCAAAGAAGGACGGTTCATTCCGTCCCGTTCTGGACCTCAAACTGTTCAACAGACATGTGAGAACCAGACGGTTCAGGATGGAATCTCTCCGCTCGGTCATCGCTTCGATGTCACAGGGAGACTTTCTCGCATCGATCGACATCAAGGATGCTTATCTCCATGTGCCGATCGCACCCGAACATCAACGCTTCTTGCGTTTCGCCATAGGGGACGAACACCTTCAGTTCGTGGCATTGCCGTTCGGCTTGGCGACAGCCCCACGGGTTTTCACCAAAGTCATGGCATCCGCTGTGGCGGTCCTACACTCCCAAGGCCACTCGGTGATTCCTTACTTAGACGATCTCCTAGTCAGGGCACCGTCTCGGGAGGCATGTCAACACAGCCTGACCGTCGCTCTGGAGACTCTCCAGCAGTTCGGGTGGATCATCAACTTTCCAAAATCCAAGTTGACGCCGACCCAGTCATTGACATACCTCGGGATGGAGTTTCATACCCAGTCAGCGGTAGTCAAGCTACCACTGGACAAACAGCTTTCTCTGCAAGCAGGGGTGCAATCTCTTCTTCAGAGTCAGTCACACCCATTGAGGCGCCTCATGCACTTCCTAGGGAAGATGGTGGCAGCGATGGAGGCAGTGCCCTTCGCGCAATTTCATCTACGCCCACTCCAATGGGACATTCTCCACAAGTGGGACAAGAGATCGACTTCCCTCGACAAGAATGTCTCTCTTTCCCTGGCAACCAAGACTTCTCTTCAGTGGTGGCTTCTTCCCACTTCTCTATCGCAGGGAAAATCCTTCCTGCCCCCAACCTGGGCTGTGGTGACCACGGACGCGAGCCTGTCAGGGTGGGGAGCAGTGTTTCTCCACCACAGGGCTCAGGGGACCTGGACTCCGAGAGAGTCTTCCCTTCAGATCAATGTTCTGGAGATAAGGGCAGTGTATCTAGCCCTATTGGCGTTCCATCAGTGGCTGGAGGGCAGGCAGATCCGTATCCAGTCGGACAACGCCACTGCAGTCGCCTACATCAATCACCAGGGCGGCACTCGCAGTCGTCAAGCCTTCCAGGAAGTACGGCGAATTCTGCAGTGGGTGGAAGCCACAGGCTCCACCATCTCCGCAGTTCACATACCGGGAGTAGAAAACTGGGAAGCAGATTTTCTCAGTCGTCAGGGCATGGACGCGGGGGAATGGTCTCTGCACCCAGAGGTGTTTCGAGAGATCTGTCGCCGCTGGGGAACGCCGGACGTCGATCTCATGGCGTCACGGCACAACAACAAGGTCCCAGCATTCATGGCACGATCTCAGGATCACAGAGCTCTGGCGGCGGATGCATTAGTACAGGATTGGTCGCAGTTTTGACTGCCTTATGTGTTTCCTCCTCTGGCGATGCTGCCCAGAGTATTACGCAAGATCAGGTCCGACTGCCGCCGCGCCATTCTCGTCGCTCCAGACTGGCTGAGGCGATCGTGGTACCCGGATCTGTGGCATCTCACGGTGGGTCAACCGTGGGCCATTCCAGACCGCACAGACTTGCTGTCACAAGGGCCGTTTTTCCATCTGAATTCTGCGGCCCTCAACCTGACTGTGTGGCCATTGAGTCCTGGCTCCTAGCATCGTCAGGGTTATCTCAGGATGTCATTGCCACTATGAGACAAGCCAGGAAACCAACGTCCGCCAAGATCTATTACAGGACTTGGCGGATATTCTTGTCCTGGTGCTCTGTGAATGGATTTACTCCATGGCCTTTTGCCTTACCCATTTTTCTTTCCTTCCTTCAATCTGGAATGGACAAAGGTTTGTCACTAAGCTCTCTCAAGGGACAAGTATCGGCGCTCTCAGTATTTTTTCAAAGGCGCCTGGCCAGGCTCCCGCAGGTCCGCACGTTCCTGCAAGGAGTATGCCACATAGTCCCACCTTACAAGCGTCCACGAGAGCCCTGGGACCTTAACAGGGTGCTAACGGCTCTTCAGAAACCACCATTCGAGCCGCTGCGAGATGTCTCCTTATCACGTCTTTCGCAGAAGGTGGCTTTTCTTGTGGCAGTCACATCACTCCGAAGAGTGTCGGATCTTGCAGCGCTGTTATGCAAAGCCCCCTTCCTGGTTTTTCACCAGGATAAGGTGGTTCTGCGTCCTGTTCCGGAATTTCTCCCTAAGGTGGTATCTCCTTTTCATCTCAATCAGGATATCACCTTACCTTCTTTTTGCCCTAATCCAATTCACCGATGTGAAAAGGATTTGCACGCATTAGATCTAGTGAGAGCACTCCGGTACTACGTGTCTCGCACAGCGCCCTTGCGCCGTGCAGATGCACTCTTTGTACTTGTCGCCGGTCAGCGTAAGGGTTCGCAGGCTTCCAAGTCAACCTTGGCTCGGTGGATCAAGGAACCGATTCTTGAAGCTTACCGTTCTTTGGGGCTTCCGCTTCCTTCGGGGCTGAAAGCCCATTCTACCAGAGCCGTGGGTGCGTCCTGGGCATTGCGGCACCGGGCGACGGCTCAGCAGGTGTGTCAGGCAGCTACCTGGTCTAGCCTGCACACATTCACGAAACACTATCAGGTGCATACCTATGCTTCGGCAGATGCCAGTCTAGGTAGGCGAGTCCTTCAGGCGGTGGTTGCCCACCTGTAAGAGGGAGCCGTGTCGGCTCTATTTATCGAGGTATTCTTTTACCCACCCAGGGACTGCTTTTGGACGTCCCAATTGTCTGGGTCTCCCAATGGAGCGACAAAGAAGGGAATTTTGTTTACTTACCGTAAATTCCTTTTCTTCTAGCTCCAATTGGGAGACCCAGCACCCGCCCCTATTCCCTTCGGGCTTGTTGTTCTGTTGTGTACACATGTTGTTCATGTTCAATTGTTTCTTTGGTTCATGGTTTCAGTTCTCCGAACATCCTTCGGATTGAATTTACCTTAGACCAATTTATAAGTTTCCTCCTTCCTGCTCTTGCACCAAAACTGAGGAGCCCGTGAGGCACGGGAGGGTGTATAGGCAGAGGGGAGGGGTTACACTTTTGAGTGTAATACTTTGTGTGGCCTCCGGAGGCAGAAGCTATACACCCAATTGTCTGGGTCTCCCAATTGGAGCTAGAAGAAAAGGAATTTACGGTAAGTAAACAAAATTCCCTTCTTTTCTTAGATTTAAGAAGCTGATTTACATATGTGCTGGACATTCACCTCCCTGGGAGGCTTATTTGAAATAGAAGGTGGTGTTCCCAGTGTGAGACATGTAATAACTGACAGTCCGCTCTCCTGATCTACATGTCTCACACTGGTAATGCCCCTTTCATGTCAAATAACCTCTGGAGGCAGATTCTCTGGGAGATCAGTGTCCGGCCCATAGATTTTAACAGCTCAGTTACATATTAAGAAATAGGGGGATTTCTCTGAAATAAGACATTGGATTGTAGATATCAAAGCACCATTTTAGTCCCCCTCCTAAGCCCTTTATTCCCTTATAGACCCCTTAGGAGGGTTGATCCCACTGACTCATTCCCTTTAATGGACGTTCATTATCTGCTGTTATCTGACGCTGTGATTGTCTGCTAATAACTCTCCTTTCCGCTGTATTTTTGTATTATATTTGTCATGTAGATGATTGAGTTGAGTGACAATGAAAATCCTTGGACAATATTTTTGGAAACGGTAGATCCAGAAATGGCAGCTAGTGGGGCGACGCTTCCCAAGTTTGACAAAGATCGTAAGTGTAGGCTATCCTCTCTAAATATTTCTCTTTCTACATTTAACCCTTTTGATTTATTGATAGAGATGTAATTCTGAGTGGCCGGAGATCCGCACTGTCTTGGTGCCGTTGGGTTTTAATCGCTCGATTCCAGCCCATTAGAATAATTGTATAAATTTACTTTTTTACCATTTCACTAGAAATCCCAGTACGGAGTCCTGCGCTGTTCTTACTGACGCTTTCTCTTCCACAGATGACGTCATGCTCTTTCTAAAAATGTACGATCCAAAAAGCCGAAGCTTAAATTACTGTGGACATATCTATACCCCAATTTCCTGTAAAATACGTAAGTAGGCTGCATGGGGGGTGTAATGATTTTATGGATGTTTTGTAGTCCTAGATCTAATTTTTCTCTTCTGCCTCCAAACAGGCGACCTACTGCCAGTTATGTGTGAGAGAGCTGGATTTCCGCAAGGAACTAACCTTATCCTCTATGAGGTAAAACACTTGACGTCCAGAATATGATGCCCACCATGGGCATCACATATGTACAGTTTTCATGTGGTCTCTGTGATTGCGTGGACGTTTCCCCCCCCCCCCCCAGGCGAAGATTTACTGACAGGTTAATTGCTCCCACTTTGGTTGAGATGGCGAGTAATATATTGAACCCTTTTGGGTGGAGAATAGATGAAGACTGCTGCAGAATATGTTGGTGCTATGTAAGCAGCAGACTTATTGAACACATTTGGCCACTTTTATATTCAGGCCTAAATGTTTCTGAGCCTAGTGATTGGCTGCAGTGGTCACTGACACTGTCAATGTCACATCACTTCTGCAGCTTATCAGTGAAGACCAACACATTAGCAATGCTGGAACAAGTGCGACTAAGAAACGGCTCTGATTTTATATAGCTACGTAACTTTCCTAACTAAAGTTTATTCTGGATAACCCCTTTAATTCCTTCCCGATTTAGGACGTAACAGCCCAAATCTGCCCGGAACTCTTAGGCGGGCTTTGCACACTACGACATCGCAGGTGCGATGTCGGTGGGGTCAAATTGAAAATGACGCACTTCCGGCATCGCATGCGACATCGTAGTGTGTAAAGGCTCGATGATACGATTAACGAGCGCAAAAGCGTCGTAATCGTATCATCGGTGCAGCGTCGGCGTAATCCATGATTACGCTGACGCGACAGTCCGATGTTGTTCCTCGCTCCTGCGGCAGCACACATCGCTGTGTGTGAAGCCGCAGGAGCGAGGAACATCTCCTACCGGCGTCACTGCGGCTTCCGTAGGATATGCGGAAGGAAGGAGATGGGCGGGATGTTTACATCCCACTCATCTCCGCTCCGATTGGCCGCCTGGCGTGTGACGTCGCTATGACTCAGCACGACCCGCCCCTTAACAAGGAGGCGGGTCGCCGGCCAGAGCGACGGTCGCAGGACAGGTGAGTCCATGTGAAGCTGCCGTAGCGATAATGTTCGCTACGGCAGCTATCACAAGGATATCGCTGCTGCGACGGGGGCGGGTACTATCGCACTTGGCATCGCAGCATCGGCCTGCGATGTCGCAGCGTGCAAAGTACCCCTTACTCCAATCTTGCACCTCAACCATTTAGATGCTGCTATCAGTCTCTGCAGGATATAAATGGTGCAGATGCAGAGGACTCTGTGCACAGGCTCTCATTGTCCTTCCACCAATTGGCCACATGGAACCCATGGGTTGTGATGGGAACTGGGTGCCTCCGGAAAATCCCCATGGCTGCCACCAGTCTTTCTATGAATTTGTTTTATAGGAGAGCGTTATGTCACTGTATACTGCAGTAAATCATTATTGAAGTGCATAAAATGATTGCAGAATAAAAAAGGTTGTTTAAATGTAAAAAAAATTGAATTGTCTAACATCCCCTTAAAAAAAACCAAACAAGCATATATTAAGTCTGATCTATCAAATTTATAAAGTTAACGAATCTGAGCAGTAATCGCTGTAACGAGAAAGATCAAACCTCCCAGAATTGCCATTTCTCAGTCGCCGCAGCTCCCTAAAAAATAAAAAAAAAAACTCAATTGAAAACCTAACAAAATGTCATGTGCACTCCCAAAATGTCATCTCGCCTCTCAAAAACAACCCCTGACACAGCGCTATTGTTTGAAAAAGACGTTCGGAGACCATGGCGGCACAAACCACATTTTTATCTCCTGTTTTTGTTTTTACAAATTTCTGACTTTTTTTTTTTTTTTTTTTACCATCCACTCAAATAGTAATAAGAAAGCTACAATTATGATGAGCTTTTACATTTCAACTCTCAGAGCTTTTGTATTTCTCCACTGTAAGAGGTTGCTTGTGAAGCTGCTAGTTTCTTTGAGATTTTTGCTATGCTTTTTTCTTTTTTTAATTTTGTGATACATTCTTATTTGATTGCAGGAAGTCAAACCGAACTTAACAGAACGCATTCAAGATTATGATGTGTCTCTTGATAAAGCACTTGATGAGCTTATGGATGGCGACATCATCGTATTCCAGAAGTGAGTACATAGCAAACTTTTCTGCTCTTCTGTCGCCTTCCACTTTGATATGCGCACGCACGCATGCACACACACGCACGCATGCACACACACACAAGTTTACATACACTATCTATAAAGACACACCTGCATGTTTTTCTCACTATCTGACATTAAATCAAAATAAATCTTTCCCATTTTTAGGTCAATTAGGAACCAAAATTGTATTTGCCAAATCCTAGAATTAGAGAATGTTTTAAGGCATTTTTATTACTTTTTGCAAAGTCAAAAGTTTACATGCATTTCATTAGTATTTGGCACCATTGCCCTTAAACTGTCTGACTTGAGTCAAACGTTCCACAAACAATGACCTGAAGCATACTGCCCAACTGGCTAACTAAGTGGCTAACAAAGCCAATGTTTTGGAGTGGCCATCACAAACCCCTAATCTCAATCCTATTGAGAATATATGGGCAAAGCTGAAAAGGCCGGAGCGAGCAAGGTGACCTACAAACATGGCTCAGTTTACACCAGTTCTGTCAGGTGGAATGGGTCCAAATTCATACCAACAATAATAAAAATAAAATGATTGGTCAATTTTGGTATTTACGTTAAACTGATTTATTTGTCCAAAAAAAAATCAAAAGGAAAGAATGTTAAAGGAACCTAATAAAATAATGCATTTTACCTACCCACTTATCCTGCACAGGTTACCCCATTTGTTAGGGCAGCCAAAGACATTTGGAAGCGTTTTGCTTTTCTCATTCCTGATCTGTAACTGTTACGTACATCCTCATTATAATTGTGTTTTCTGATTGTGATTTATTACGCCCTTGTCTAGAGATGACCCGGAGAATGAGAACAGTGAATTGGCCACTGCTAAGGAATACTTCAGAGACCTTTATCACCGTGTTGATGTAATCTTCTGTGACAAGACAATCCCTAATGATCCGGGATTCGTTGTTACATTGTCTAACAGAATGAATTACTCTCATGTAAGTATTTGATTTTTATCTTAGGCAGATTTTCTTTATCGTAAAGTCTTCCCTTTAGAAAATAAAAATAACTGTGGTACTGCATAATAGGGGCATCTGTCACCCAGCTAACGTGTAACACATGCCCCCTTATGTTCACCGGCACAGGATGACTTCTGAGATCTTATTTTTGTAAATATTTTAAATTGGTATTTGTCTATACAGCAGTGTACATAGGATGTCTGATTTCCTAATCCATTAGCATTGCTTAGCAATTGTATCATGGACAACACATGTATAATGCCCACATGGTGCGTATGGGGGGGTTGGAGGGGGAGTAGACTGTCATGGCTGGAATGGAGATCTGCTTTATTAATGACTTCTCTTCTGGCAGACTGGCCATCTTTGTATGACGGCTATAGTTGGCTTTTTCCATTAGTCCCAGTAGCCAGGAATGGAGTGACCTTTGCTCTATTCACATAGCACACAGGGCCTTGCTCCTGTGGATAAATGGTATACTGTGATTGTGTGAGAAACCCTTTTTTTTTTTTTTTTTTTTTAATATGGGTTTTCTGGGTTTGAGCTAAATTTCTGCCATCAAGCTAGAACTACAAATTGGCAAATCCTGACCGTGTTGTTTACACACATTTTCAGGATTCCTTTGAGTTTCCAGATCTAGTGGCAGTCATGGGACTGTTAGTATGTGACCTGCTTTACTGGTGGTCACTTTTCTTCTAGATTCTGATTTGCTTCTTTCAACATTGGATTAGAAACAACATTGAACGAAGCAGATGGTCAACTTGCCAGCTAGAGTCTCACCAGTAAGCAGGTCACATACTGGTGGTCAGATGACCTCCCACTAGATCTGGCAATTGAGTGGAATCTTGACCTTGTGTGCAGTGTACGGTCAGGATTTGTCAAACTGCAGTCACTTAGTCATTGCAGAAATTTTCATCAAGCCTGAAAAACACCTTTTAAGGTTTTATAATCCTACTATAGAGCCCTTTAATTCGGGAAATATTCTGTGGTCTAAGATGACACAATTTTGTCTGATTTTTCAGAAAATCTTTGTAATTTCCCATAAAGAAAAGCTTGACTGGTACATAACTTACTGTTTCTCGAAACATTTAAATAGAAGCTTAAAGGGAATCTGGCACCAGGTTTTTGCTACTTCATCTGAGCGCAGCATGTTGTAGGCAAAGAGATTCCTAAAGTAACCACATTTATCTTGGATCACTGTGTGCAGTCAGTCTGACTTTATCTCAGAATTGAGTGTAGCAGAGCTAGCTGTCCCATCCACACCAGGCTCTCAATAGATGGTGCATAGACTATGAAGTGGCAATCACAGCAAGTTGATGTGCTGAACTGCTGTGCATGTGGCATAGCCACACCAATTTTAATCACAGAGCAATAAACCTTTTAGTATGAGTAAACAATAGCTCACAGATAAGAGAAACACAATTTTTTTTTTCTCTGACGCCTCATTGGGGGACACAGGACCATGGGTGTTATGCTGCTTATCCATAGGAGGACACTAAGTAGATGCAAAGATGTTAGCGCCTCCCCTGCAGTATACACCCCCTGGCCCAGCCAGGCTACTTCAGTTTTAGCTTAGTGTCTATAGGAGGCACATCTCTGCAGACTACTGCAGCAAGAATTTTTTGTTTTTAGAGGGCGACGGTTCCTTCGGGGACAGATTTCCCAAAACCATCAACAGTCGGGAACGCGGAGTATCGCCTCCCCGTAACCCCTCCTGCGGCGCTGGATCCTGGGCTGTTACTCACTGGACGACAGGTCTCATGGCACTGATTTTCCAGAGCCCAGAGCAGATGAAAACTTCCTCACTCCCTCTGGCAGGGTCTGAGTTGATACTTGCTCCGCACCAGCGTGACCAGACTGCCATCTCTACAGGAGCTGAGGTGAGATCATTCCGATTTTTTCCAGAGCACAGATCAGATGAAAACTTCCTCACTCCCTCTGGCAGGGTCTGAGTTGATACACGGTCTGTGACCGGGCACAGCAGGCGTCAGAATCTGCACACTGCCTCCCTGACAGGAAATTGGAGCAAAGGTCACACTGACTGGATGCACATGGGCTGTTATTGCAGACTCCTGCATAGCATTCCACCTGTGGCGGGGGGGAGGCAAGAGCTCCCAGGACTCAGTGCAGCTGCGGTACACTTAGAGCTTTTTCTGTCCACCATTGTTGTGCAGGGCTGGAGGAGGGAAGGGGAGTCCCTTCCCACCATTTTTTGTTTTTTAATTATATTTTCTCATGCCTTCTTGTCAAAGCTAAGCCCCGTCCCCTCCGACACTCGATAAGCCACGCCCCCCTCACACAGGATCTGCAGAGCATTGCTCCCTCTTGTGGTCAGAGCCTGTGGGCGTCTCTCATAGCTGGCTTCCTCCTTCCCACAGGAACTGTGACACAGGAGGAGGGGGGGGAAGGGCCATCAGTGTTCTGAGTGAGTTATAGCCTCACTTGCATATTAGCTATGCAGAGCATTGCTCCCTCATTACAATCAGTTTGTGGCTCATCAGCCAGGGGCTGCAGTCACATGTTTTATGCCCTGCACAACTACAGCAACAACTATAAGACGCTGAGCTACTAGGGGATGATAGCACCTCTTCCTTCTGAGTCCGGTGCCCCTGTAGCTTACCCCCCCGCCACCACCACAGCAACTGCTGCCAGCCCAGAGCCTATGGCTCCCAGTCCCCCGGAATGGGCACAGTTCCCAGAACCTGGTGCTGGCTATGCATCGTCCTCACACCCCTCGGGGCCCCTGGACAGAACGCAGCCTGATGACACCTCTATAGAGGGTCCTTCTGATATGAATCAGCCCTCTGCTTCACCGGTTGCAGATCAGAAAAATGGCATGACCCCCATGGTTCTCCCTCTGGGGTACATAGATGGGGTTCTCACACATGTTCCGCGGTCTCTGAGGAGCCAGAGGAAGGGGAATGATGTTTGTACCGGGATGATTCCTTGGTTTCAACCTCCCTGAGCGATCTAGCTGCGATGGACTTATTGCAGCAATCAACCAAAACTCTGCATGTGGAAGATCTCCCATCCACTATTACTGACCCTGCGGTCTCCTTTAAAAGGGTGAAGAAACCTCAAAAAAAAAAAAAAAAGGATTTTAACGCCGCTTCGGTATCCGTAAACTCATGGAGTCCCGGTACCCCTTTGGCTTAGCTGTCTCTAAGGGCTAGGCTGATCTGGCCTCTGTGGACCCTCATCTGGCTTCCGCCTGCCTGAAGGACTACTCCTGTCTTTTACTTGATGGATCCTCCTTCAAGGACCCGACAGACAGACAAGTGGAGCAGCTCGATCGCTCTGCCTCGAGGCCGCGGGTCCCTCTCCCCTTCCGTGTGGGTCGCACAGGCACCAGGACTACCAGTTTCCCTCAGACCCTCACAGATGTAACAGTTCACATTGCTGCGGCGGCAGAGTACCTCATGCAGGCCTGCCTCGGCGCTGCTACCTGCGCAGTTATTGCCACTTCAAATACCATAGCCATCCGTAAGGCCCTCTGGTTCCGATAATGGAGAGCGGACTCTGTCTCTAAGAAGCCTCACAGTACTCCTTTCCAGACCGATGGTTTGCCGATCATCTGGACAGGCTCTTTTTTTTGTCTGACGCCACGGGAGGAAAAGAGTACCTCCCTCCCCCAACTCTAGCCCAGGATGTTTTTTACTAGACACGCAGGGCCCGACCTTCTCAGCCCTCCTCAAGTCCACCTCGTCCTGGCAGTCTAGACAAAGACCGAGGAGTCTCGTCCTCCTCCATCTGGGCCGCCGCCTCAGACCACAAATGGGTGTGATACCTTGTGTCTTCCGGTTACCACATTGAATTCTGGACCCGATCCCCTGGTCAGTCTTTTCTCTCAAACCCCCCCTCCAAAGGCTCCAAAACACCACGAGGCCTTCTCCTCAGCAATCCACTCTCTCCAAACGGCGGGGGTGATGGTACCTGTTCCGGACAGCGAGAGGTTCAAGGCCTTCTATTCCAACCGCTCGTGGTCCTCAAAAAAGGACGGGTCAGTTCGTCCCATCCTGGACCTCTAGCACCTGAGCAAACATGTGCACGTAAGGAGATTCAGAATGGACTTCCTAGGGTCCATTATTACTTTTATGGTCGAAGGAGAATTCCTTGCCTCCCTAGCTATCAGGGACGTGTACCTGCACATACCCATCGCTCCAGCTCACCAAAAGTTCCTCCGCTTCGCAGTTCAGGACTTTTTTTTTTTTTTTTTTTTTTTTCCATTTGTGGCCCTACCCTCAGCTCTGCCACAGCACCAAGGGTCTTAACTAAGGTCATGGCGGCCGCCATGAGTGCCCTTCACGCCAGGAGAGTGGCGGTTCTGCCTTGCTTGGATGACCTCCTCATCAAGGGCTCAACCAGCGTGCAGATCTCTGTGGGCACCCTATCCTGCTTAGGGCGGCTTCTGACTCCAGTCAAATCATCCCCGGTCCCGTCAAAATCCGTCACCTCCCTGGCCATGTCCCTGGACACTCTTCGGGGCTTGATATTTTCCCCTCAAGTCAAGGTGACTGCTCTACAACAAGCGGTACACTGCCCTCTACGTACTCCTCTCGCTCCATACGATTCAGTATGAGAGTGCTAGGTAGGATAGCGGCGGCTATAGAGGCAGTGCTGCTTGCTTAGCCACACCACCGCCCACTGCAGCTTGCGCTTCTAGCTGCCTGGGACAAGAGCCCCTTTTTCCTTGGACGAACTTTTCACCTGACCCCTTCAGTCAGGTATGCGCTTTGCTGGTGGCTTCAGTCCTCTTCCATATCGAGGAGGAGTTTTTCTCCCCCAAGTGGACTGGCTACTCCTGACCACGGACGTCAGCCTCTTAGTCTGGGGAGCAGCGTACTGGCTCCACACTGCTTTGGGACGTTGGACACCCCAGGAGTCTTCCCTTCCCAGAAATTATCCTGAAAATCAGCGCGATCTTTTCGCGCTCAGGTCATTCCCCCCCTTCTGCTAGCAGGTCATTTGATTCGGGTCCAATTGGACAATGCAACAGCTGTGGCGTAGGTCAATCTGCAGGGAGGTACCAGCAGCAAGACAGCTTATCTCGAGGTCCTTGGGATCCTCACCTGGACGGGGGTCTGTGTTTTCAGCGTTACACATACCGGGAGTAGAGAACTGGGCGGCGGACCTTCTAAGTCGCCAGGGCCTGGCTGCCGGAGAGTGGTTTCTCCACCCAGAAGTGTTCCCACACATCTGCACTCACTGGAGTACACCAGACGTGGATCTAATGGCCTCAAGGTTGAACGCAAAGGTACCCGCGTTCTTAGCCAGGTCACGTGATCCACAGTCCATTGGCGCGGATGCTCTAGTCTCCTGAAGTCGTTTCAGTCTTCCTTGCATGTTTTTTGCCTCTGCCCCTGCTGCCGCGAGTAATCGGGAAGATCAAGGCAGGAGGAGTCCTGGTGATACTAATAGCACCGGACTAGCCCAGGTGCGCCTGGTATGCTGAATTAGTACAATTGCTCATGGCGCCTCGTAAGCATCCCCAGACCTGCTGAACCAAGGGCCCATTTCCCATAAGAACTCCAGAGCCCTGAAGCTGACAGCCTGGCCATTGAGATCTGGACTTTAACAAGAGCGAGATTCTCTCCTGCGGTCATCTCCACCATGTACAGTGCCCAAAAGCCAGCCTTCATCCCGTTTTTACCACCATATGTAAAAAACTTTCCTTTCCCAGTGCAGGGAATCTAATGTCCAACCTATGCCTCTGGCGATCCCCAGAATTCTTGATTTTTTTTTTTTTGCAGTCAGGTTGCAAAAGGGGTTGGCCCTCAGCTCCCTTAAGGGGCAGGTTTCATCTGTGTCGATATTCTATCAATACCGCCTAGCTTGCAATCCGCAAGTCAAAACTGTCCTCAAGGGTGTTTCCCATCTAGTTTCCCTGTATAAACGGTCGCTGGACTCATGGGACCTCAATCTCGTTTTGGACGGTACCAAGAGGTCCCCTTTTGAACCTCTTAAGGAATCTTCTCTTAGTGGCAATTGCGTCCATCAGACAAGTTTCGGAACTGGCAGCACTCTTGCCGCGAACCCTTTCTGATCTTTCATCAGGACAAGGTGGTTTTACGCCCCCTTCCGGATTTTTTCCCAAGGTTACTTCCCCATTTCATATGAACGAGGACATTGTTCTGCCTTCCTTTTGTCCACACCCAGTCCATGGGGTGGAAAGGGTTCTATATTCGCTAGACCTTGTGAGGGCTCTCAGATATTACGTACCTAGGACAGCCCCTTTAGGAACATAGACTCCTTGTTCGTCATTCTTGAAAGGCCTAAGAAAGGAGAGGCAGCTTCATAGGCAACGCTGGCTCGCTGGATTCACTCTGCGATCCAGGAGGTCTACCGCTTGCAACTCAAGCCCATTCCTAGTGGGCTGTGGACTCATTCCACGCGAGCAGTTGGCGCCTCTGGGGCCATTAGGCATCAGGCTTCAGTGGAACAGAGGTGTAAGGCTGCGACCTGGTCTTGCCTACATACTGTTTCAAAGCATTACTGAGTCCATACCCAGGCTTCGGCTGAGGCGAACCTAGGTAGGAAAATTCTACAAACGATAGTGGAGTACCTATCTCAGTAGGCGCTCCTGGCTATCTGGGACTGGTTCCTAGTCCTTGGGTTGCATTTGTTTATCCACCCATGGACCGCTTTAGGACATCCCATGGTCCTGTGTCCCCCAATGAGGCGTCAGAGAAAAACGGATTTTTGTGTACTCACAGTAAAATCGTTTTCTCTTAGCCATCATTGGGAGACACAGCACCCTCCCTTTTGCCTTTTGCCCTGTTGGGCCTTAGCTTTTTTCTCTCAGTAGTTTTTTGTTATGAGTATTCACTCACGTTTTGTTACTTGTTCTCCTTCTGCTTGCGTACTAAAAGTGAAGTAGCCTGGCTGGGCCAGGGGGTGTATACTGCAGGGAGGGAGCTAACATCTTTGTACCTACTTAGTGTCCTCCTATGGATAGGCAGCATAACACCCATGGTCCTGTGTTTCCCAATGATGGCTAAGAGAAAACAATTTTACGGTGAGTACACACAAATCCGTTTTTTTTTTCTTCTTTTTTTAACTCTTTCAGCACGCTGTTCTCAGCTTACAGGCAATCTGGCACCAGGATTTTGCAATGTAACTATTACATTGTTTCTAAAATGATAGTCTTTCTAAATTTGTTTTTCTTTTTCCAGGTTGCAAAAACTGTTGCACAAAGGCTGAACACTGACCCGATGCTTCTACAGTTTTTTAAATCTCAAGGGTAAGTGCCATGGATGCCGAGGTGGCACAGATACCAGGCAGCGTGCTCTGGGTTACATAGCAGTCCACATGCTTTGCATAACCTTTGTTATGCAGGACCCATGGCTGGGAACAGTAAATTGGTGTAACCTGTATTTGTGCCGCCATATTTTAGTAAATGGTACCTGGGAATTTCATGGTTTGTCTTAATAACTAAAAGGCTGAGACTTCATTGTATTTCAATATTTTCTATTCTTTCAATGTTAGTTTCAGTCTTTACACCCCTCTTATGTATTTAATCCCTCTTTTGTTGTATTGATGGTCCTATGTAGTACCGTTTTGTGAAAGGGTTTGGAATGAACCTGAAACGCGTAAATAAGCTACTTGAAGCATTGCCATACGCAGAACTACTCCTCCTTCACAGCAGAACGTCTATCTCCTACTTCTCCTTAATGCAAGCGATTGAAACACATGATATACTGAGATTTTAGTAATTATAAATGAAGCTCTTACTTAAAACCTAATATTTTCAGTTACAGGGATGGTCCTGGAAACCCTCTTAGGCATAACTACGAAGGAACTTTACGGGACCTTCTGCAATTCTTCAAGCCTAGGCAACCCAAGAAACTCTATTATCAGCAGGTATGTCCTCATATAACAGATTAACTATTCTTCTCTGGAGCATTGGCCACTCATGTGACTTGTATAATATTTCTCTTCCAGCTGAAAATGAAGATTACAGACTTTGAAAACAGAAGGAGCTTCAAATGTATATGGCTGAATAGCCAGTTTAGAGAAGAGGTACATGTTTTTGCTTAATGTCTTCCCATCTTATGATGTTAGTAACACACTCTATGGTCTGTGGGAGTCTAACTATAAGGGCTTAGCCCTATAATGCTGCATTTCGCTCCCTGCCCAGTACCACTTGCTGTTTGGAGAGCTGTAGCGTGGGTATGTTTTAAGAGTATGGGGCCAGTAGCAGATCCTGCACAGTTTGAGGGCCAGGATCGCCACTATGCTGGAAAAACAAAGGAGAAGGTCTACACTACATTGCAGCTCGGTGGGGGACGCAATGGGTAAAACCACACTTGTCAGAAAACTGGCATATCTTAGCCCTTTGAAAAGTTCTAGGATATAGCTACTAATGACTAGCACACATGAAGTAGAAGTGGTTATAACTAGTGATGGGCAAACTTGCTCGCCACTGCTCGTTACTCAGGGTGCTCAGGTACTCGCAGAGCTCTAATATTTCTCCGTGAAATAATGACCACAATGCATAAAAACGCCCCCCCTCCCGCCCGAAATGCGCTGTTTATGGCGGGCTGCACATGAGTAGAGGATTGAACAGGTCAAACATTGGCTTTCCATAATGCTCATTATTCACGAGCGTCTGACAAGCTCAAATGGAGGAACATGAATTCAAGCATTTTAGTACACACGCATCACTACTTATAACAGTTCACAATACTTTATTCTGTCTCCATAGGGAACCCCTGTGCTATAGATTTATTTTTGTTGCAATTAAATAAAACCATTTAGTGGGTAGACTGCCATAATGCTCCTAACTGGTAATACAGTCAGTAGGCATGACAAAGTATTCTACAACTGCTATTCTATCACCATTTTGTGTTCTTATTTTTCTGATTTTTTTTTTTTTTTTCTCTTTTCTCTCCCATTGGTACAGGAAATAACACTATACCCAGACAAGCACGGTTGTGTAAGAGACCTGCTAGAAGAATGTAAGCGAGCAGTTGAACTGTCAGAGAAGGGGTCTGGTAAATTGAGGTGAATAACTTTTTTTTTTTGTGTGTTTTGTACATACAATGCCTACAGGTAGTATTCAACCCCCTGCAGATTTAGCAGGTTTACACATTCAGAATTAACTTGGCATTGTGACATTTGGACTGTAGATCAGCCTGGAAGTGTGAAATACACTGCAGCAAAAAAGAATGTTGTTTCTTTTTTTATTTTTTTTTTTTTTAAATTGTGAAAAGTTTATTCAGAGTGTCATTTATTATTCAACCCCTCAAACCACCAGAATTCTGTTTGGTTCCCCTAAAGTATTAAGAAGTATTTCAGGCACAAAGAACAATGAGCTTCACATGTTTGGATTAATTATCTCTTTTTCCAGCCTTTTCTGACTAATTAAGACCCTCCCCAAACTTGTGAACAGCACTCATACATGGTCAACATGGGAAAGACAAAGGAGCATTCCAAGGCCATCAGAGACAGAATCGTGGAGGGTCACAAGGCTGGCAAGGGGTACAAAACCCTTTCCAAGGAGTTGGGCCTACCTGTCTCCACTGTTGGGAGCATCATCCGGAAGTGGAAGGCTTATGGAACTACTGTTAGCCTTCCACGGCCTGGACAGCCTTTGAAAGTTTCCACCCGTGCCGAGGCCAGGCTTGTCCGAAGAGTCAAGGCTAACCCAAGGACAACAAGGAAGGAGCTCCGGGAAGATCTCATGGCAGTGGGGACATTGGTTTCGGTCAATACCATAAGTAACGTACTCCACCACAATGGTCTCCGTTCCAGACGAGCCCATAAGGTACCTTTTACTTTCAAAGCGTCATGTCAAGGTTCGTCTACAGTTTGCTCATAATCACTTGGAGGACTCTGAGACAGACTGGTTCAAGGTTCTCTGGTCTGATGAGACCAAGATCGAGATCTTTGGTGCCAACCACACACGTGACGTTTGGAGACTGGATGGCACTGCATACGACCCCAAGAATACCATCCCTACAGTCAAGCATGGTGGTGGCAGCATCATGCTGTGGGGCTGTTTCTGAGCCAAGGGGCCTGGCCATCTGGTCCGCATCCATGGAAAGATGGATAGCACGGCCTACCTGGAGATTTTGGCCAAGAACCTCCGCTCCTCCATCAAGGATCTTAAGATGGGTCGTCATTTCATCTTCCAACAAGACAACGACCCAAAGCACACAGCCAAGAAAACCAAGGCCTGGTTCAAAAGGGAAAAAATCAAGGTGTTGCAGTGGCCTAGTCAGTCTCCTGACCTTAACCCAATTGAAAACTTGTGGAAGGAGCTCAAGATTAAAGTCCACATGAGACACCCAAAGAACCTAGATAACTTGGAGAAGATCTGCATGGAGGAGTGGGCCAAGATAACTCCAGAGACCTGTGCCGGCCTGATCAGGTCTTATAAAAGATGATTATTAGCTGTAATTGCAAACAAGGGTTATTCCACAAAATATTAAACCTAGGTGTTGAATAATAATTGACCCACACTTTTATGTTGAAAATTTATTAAAATTTAACTGAGCAACAAAACTTGTTGGTTTGTAAGATTTATGCATCTGTTAATAAATCCTGCTCTTGTTTGAAGTTTGCAGGCTCTAACTTATTTGCATCTTATCAAACCTGCTAAATCTGCAGGGGGTTGAATACTACTTGTAGGCACTGTATATACATACTTAGAATAAAAGTGCCTGCTATACTGGGGGCACTGATCATTGCAAGGTAGTGCACCACTATCTATAAAAGTACTGGAGGCACTGAACATTGCCAGATAAGGCACCAGTATCTATAAAAGTACTGGGGGCACTAAACATTGCCAGATAGGGCACCGGTATCTATAAAAGTACTGGAGGCACTGAACATTGCCAGATAGGGCACCGGTATCTATAAAAGTACTGGAGGCACTGAACATTGCCAGATAGGGCACCGGTATCTATAAAAGTGCCTGCTATACTGGGGACACTGAACATTGCTGGGCAGTGCACAAGTATCTATAATCTCCACCGTTGTGTAGAATGTGTTGTGCTCAGTAAAGTTGACCTGACAATAGGCAGCGGGACTGATGGCTGCAGGCTCCTCATTACAATGGACTGTTACTGTGAAGTGCTGAGTGTTCAGGAGAGCTGGGCACGGTGCCCTCTGCGTGGCTCCCTCTCTGGCTTTTCCAGTGTTGTTTAATAGTTAATCCCTGCATTTCCCTTTCGTCTCGGCCTTTGTAATGTCATTAGCACTATTGAGTGTAGGCGTATGCCCACTGTAACTATCTTTTACATTCTTTCATTGCACAATTTCTGGTTTGTTTTTTGGTCCAAATTACTTGTTTCTTTGTCGCTCCATTGGGAGACCCAGACAATTGGGTGTATAGCTTCTGCCTCCGGAGGCCACACAAAGTATTACACTTAAAAGTGTAAAGCCCCTCCCCTTCTGCCTATACACCCCCCCGTGCATCACGGGCTCCTCAGTTTTTATGCTTTGTGCGAAGGAGGCACACATGCACGCATAGCTCCACAATTTAGTCAGCAGCAGCTGCTGACTATATCGGATGGAAGAAAAGAGGGCCCATAACAGGGCCCCCGGCATGCTCCCTTCTCACCCCACTCTGGTCGGCGGTGCTGTTAAGGTTGAGGTACCCATTGCGGGTACATAGGCAGGAGCCACATGCCGTTTTCCTTCCCCATCCCTTAAGGGCTCTGGGTGAAGTGGGATCCTAATCTGTCTCCAGGCACTGGGACCGTGCTCCCTCCGCAGCCCCTGGGGAATCTGCTGGACAGGAGCTGGGTATCGTCAGGGACAAGGCCCTGCTACTGTGAGGTACTCTGTGTCCCCTTGGGGACAGCGCATAGAGCGCTTGTGTCATACACGCTGCAGCACTGCTGGGTGTGTTAGTGCGCCGGGACTACCGCGCTGACCGCGCTTGTTTGCCGGCCGCGCTTATAACTTTAGTCCCCGGCTTCTGCGGCCTAGTACCGCATATTCCCGCCCCCGGGCCTGCCAGTCAGGGGAAGGGAGGGACGCTGCACTGGACGTCAGCGCTGAGGGCTGGAGCATACTTTGTATCCTCCTCCCCCCTCACTGAGCACCGTGGGGCACCAGATTCCCGCACTTTCTAGTGCACGCCCACGGCCCCCTCCTCCTCACAGAACGCCGGCAGCCATTCCTGTCAGCACTTCAGAAGCTGGAGAGGAGAGACAACACGGGGGGAATGGTCCCTTCACCCGGACGTGTTTCAAGAGATCTGTTGCCGCTGGGGGATGCCGGACGTCGACCTAATGGCGTCCCGGCACAACCACAAGGTCCCGGCATTCATGGCACGGTCTCAAGATCACAGAGCTCTGGCGGCAGACGCATTAGTTCAGGATTGGTCGCAGTTTCAGCTCCCTTATGTGTTTCCTCCTCTGGCACTGTTGCCCAGAGTGTTACGCGAGATCAGGTCCGACTGCCGCCGCGCCATCCTCGTCGCTCCAGACTGGCCGAGGAGGTCGTGGTACCCGGATCTGTGGCATCTCACGGTGGGCCAACCGTGGGCACTACCAGACCGACCAGACTTGCTGTCTCAAGGGCAGTTTTTCCATCTGAATTCTGCGGCCCTCAACCTGACTGTGTGGCCATTGAGTCCTAGATCCTAGTGTCTTCAGGGTTATCTCAAGAGGTCATTGCCACTATGAGACAGGCCAGGAAACCAACGTCCGCCAAGATCTACCACAGGACGTTGAGGATATTCTTATCCTGGTGCTCTGATCAGGGTTTTACTCCCTGGCCATTTGCCTTGCCCACTTTTCTTTCCTTCCTTCAATCCGGATTGGAAAAGGGTTTGTCGCTCGGCTCCCTTAAGGGACAAGTCTCAGCGCTCTCTGTGTTTTTTCAGAAGCGCCTAGCCAGACTTCCAAAGGTACGCACGTTCCTGCAGGGGGTTTGTCACATAGTCCCTCCTTACAAGCGTCCGTTAGAACCCTGGGATCTGAACAGGGTGCTGATGGCTCTTCAGAAACCACCCTTCGAGCCAATGAAGGATATTTCTCTTTCACGCCTTTCGCAGAAAGTGGTCTTCTTAGTAGCAGTCACATCACTTCGGAGAGTGTCTGAGCTAGCAGCGCTGTCATGCAAAGCTCCTTTCCTGGTGTTTCACCAGGACAAGGTGGTTCTGCGTCCGGTTCCGGAATTTCTCCCTAAGGTGGTATCCCCCTTTCATCTCAATCAGGATATCTCCTTACCTTCTTTTTGTCCACATCCAGTTCACCAATGTGAAAAGGATTTGCACTTGTTAGATCTGGTGAGAGCACTCAGACTCTACATTTCTCGTACGGCGCCCCTGCGCCGCTCGGATGCACTCTTTGTCCTTGTCGCTGGCCAGCGTAAAGGGTCACAGGCTTCCAAATCAACCCTGGCTCGGTGGATCAAGGAACCAATTCTCGAAGCCTACCGTTCTTCTGGGCTTCCGGTTCCCTCAGGGCTGAAGGCCCATTCTACCAGAGCCGTGGGTGCGTCCTGGGCTTTGCGGCACCAGGCTACGGCTCAGCAGGTGTGTCAGGCGGCTACCTGGTCGAGCCTGCACACTTTCACGAAACACTATCAGGTGCATACCTATGCCTCGGCAGATGCCAGCCTAGGTAGGCGAGTCCTTCAGGCGGCGGTTGCCCACCTGTAGGAAGGGGCCGTTCTACGGCTCTATTACGAGGTATTATATTACCCACCCAGGGACTGCTTTTGGACGTCCCAATTGTCTGGGTCTCCCAATGGAGCGACAAAGAAGAAGGGAATTTTGTTTACTTACCGTAAATTCCTTTTCTTCTAGCTCCAATTGGGAGACCCAGCACCCGCCCCTGTTCCCTTCGGGCTGTTGTTCTTTGTGTACACATGTTGTTCATGTTGAATGGTTTTCAGTTTTCCGAACTTCCTTCGGATTGAATTTACTTTAGACCAATTTATAAGTTTCCTCCTTCCTGCTTTTGCACCAAAACTGAGGAGCCCGTGATGCACGGGGGGGTGTATAGGCAGAAGGGGAGGGGCTTTACACTTTTAAGTGTAATACTTTGTGTGGCCTCCGGAGGCAGAAGCCTATACACCCAATTGTCTGGGTCTCCCAATTGGAGCTAGAAGAAAAGGAATTTACGGTAAGTAAACAAAATTCCCTTCATTGTCTATGAAATGGCAATACCGGAGCATCTGTTATTCCTCCTGAAAATGTCAACTGAATATTCATCTTTTGTCTATGGGCGCTAGGGGGGGTCACCTTCTAAAATCTGGCATTGCCCATCAGTGCTAACAATTGGATTGTAAGGAGGACGCCCCGTTGTGATTTGATACATCTCAGGAAGTTATACGCTCATGTATAATAGGAAACGTGTAAGAGCTGAAGGCTCCTCAGTAGTGCACGTGCACAACCTCTGCTCTCAGAATTCAACATTTTCCTAACTCTTTAGCATATCCTATCATTTTTAGAGGTGTATCAATTTTTTTATGACTTTATTTTTTCTTCTGAAGGCTGCTAGAAATTGTAAGCTACAAGATAATTGGGGTACATCAGGAGGAAGAGCTACTAGAGTGCTTATCGCCTGCTACAAGTCGGACTTTTCGAATAGAGGTAATTTCTTATGTTATAGCGAGCGATTCTTTTGTGTGTTCACGTGCATCTAATACAGAGCAGAATTTTCTGTCCATACATCTGAATAGGCCTGTTTAGGGCAGACAGAATAAATCTGACACATGGAGCTGTCTGTGGCACGACCTATATAATCAGAAGCGGTTATGACCCAGTGTTTTATTTGTGCGATCCAATTATAGGAAATACCTATGGACCAGGTGGACATCGATAAAGAAAATGAAATGCTAATTACTGTGGCACATTTTCACAAGGAGGTGTTTGGCACATTTGGGATTCCATTTTTGCTTAGGATACAACAGGTATGTCTGTGGCAGTTCTCACTGTTATATTATTTCAATAATATTCGGGGCAGATTTGTTCTCTTCTAAGATTCTTCAATTGGCTGGAACGTTGTATGAGCGACTATTTCTCTCCTGTTGTGACCCTGAAGTTCTCTTAAAGCTCATGTGTTTTTATTTTTTTATTAGGGTGAGCCGTTCAGAGAGGTGATGAAGCGGATTCAGACCATGCTGGAAATTCAAGAAAAAGAGTTTGAAAAGGTAGGTGTGGATATAAAATCCAAGGTGGGGATGCCCGGTGCCACCAGTCTTTACATGGCAAGGTATTCTAATCACCCATCCTGCATATTCAATATGGACAGCATAGAACATATGACCTTACAATGATGAAACTAGTGCAGATATATGCGAGATTTCTAAAAAGATACCATGGCTGTGGTGTCACAGCTACCGTAGATTGATGGCTGTAAAAATGTACAGACTCTGAATATATTTTTTGGGGTTTTCTTTTTATATAAATACTTATTTCTAAATTTGTCTAAACTCATATGAAAGCCATCTAACTTATAACAGTACTTGTTTTTTCTTTGTCGCTCCATTGGGAGACCCAGCCAATTGGGTGTATAGCTACTGCCTCCGGAGGCCACACAAAGTATTACACTCAAAAGTGTAAGGCCCCTCCCCTTCTGGCTATACACCCCCAGTGGGATTACTGGCTCACCAGTTTTGTGCTTTGTGCGAAGGAGGTCAGACATCCACGCATAGCTCCACTGTTTAGTCAGCAGCAGCTGCTGACTATGTCGGATGGAAGAAAAGAGGACCCATACTAGGGTCCCCAGCATGCTCCCTTCTCACCCCACTTTTTGTCGGCGGTGTTTGTAAGGTTGAGGTACCCATTGTGGGTACGGAGGCTGGAGCCCACATGCTGCTTTCCTTCCCCATCCCCTCAGGGCTCTGGGTGAAGTGGGATCATATCGGTCTCCAGGCACTGAGACCGTGCTCCATCCACAGCTCCTGGGAATCTGCTGGACATGGAGCGGAGTATCCTCAGGGACATGGCCCTGCTACGTTGAGGTACTCTGTGTCCCTGTGGGGACCGCGCACGGACACACGGCAGCATTGCTGGGTGTGTTAGTGCGCCAGGGACGGCGGCGCTGCCCGCACTAGTGCCATCGCACACTACAGCTTGCTGGGTGTGTTAGTGTATTAGGGGACTACCGCGCTAACCGCCGTTGCCATTTTTATTTCGGGCGCGGCTGGGACTTGTGGTGCGCCGGGACTTCCGCGCCGACCAAGGCTTATATGCCGGCCGCGCTTATCACTCGAGTCCCCGGCTTGCGCGGCCTAGTCTCACTTCGTTTCCGCCCACAGACCTGCCAGTCAGGGTAGGGGCGTGACGTTGCACAGCACGGCAGCGCTGAGAGCTGGAGTATGCTTTGCATACTCCACCCCTCTCACTGTGTGCACTGTGAAACCGGCAGCGCTGAGAGCTGGAGTATGCTTTGCATACTCCACCCCCCTCACTGTGTACACTGTGAAGCCGGATTCCCGCATTTTCTCAGGCACGCCCACGGCTTCCTCCTCCACACAGGACGCCGGCAGCCATTCTTGTCAGTGTTTTTCTGTAGCGACAGAAGAGACAAGTTTAGGAATCCCTGGCAGGGATTCGGATAGTCACACAACCGCTGTGACCAGGCGTTAAGCAGCACCTGTGGGGCTGTCTCCACTAGTGCCGAAGTGCACATATACAAATATGCTTATTCACTATGCATTGCACTGTTTAGCTGCATTTTTGTATATACCCTCCTTGATTGTGCGGAGGACATAACAGCATATTGTCTGTGTAAAACAGAGGTGCAGAAGCACATGTTTTCTATGCAGCCGGTACAGCATGTACGGCTATATGGCCGGCAGTGTACATAGACCCCCATTGTATACTACGGAGTCTCTGCTAATCGTCAGGACATGGGGACGGAGCCTGCAGTATTTACTGACAGATCTTCTGAGACTATGGCTATGATACTAGAAGCCTTGCAGTCCAGACAAGTCTCTCAAATCCATGGCCACTGTTCATTCATTATCCATGGTCCCCCTCAGTGGGAACAGCTTTGAGCTCCGAGGGTGTCATGTGCTTCCCAGAGTGACGGCTCTGACACGGACGACAGTCCCAGACAGCCTGAGAGGCTCACTATGAGCGGCCCTCGACTTCATCACACTAGTCAGGGTCCCAGCAAGCGGACTCTCTGTGTGATGTGGCGGAGGTAGCTGCTCAAGATCTAATCCTGAGACCGATCTCAATCTGGATACACCTGATGGTGACGCCATAGTCAATAATCTCATAGCGTCCATCAATAGAATGTTAGTTATTTCTCCCCCAGCTCCTCCGGTGGAAGAGTCAGCTACATAGCAGGAGAAATTCCATTCACGTATCCCAAGCGTAAATTAAATACTTTCCTTGGCCACCCTGACTTTACACAGGCAGTCCAGGAACACCACGCTTATCCAGTTAAGCGCTTCTCCAAACGGCTGAGGATACACGTTATCCCTACCCCCTGACGTGGGCAATGGCTGGACCCAGTGTCCCAAGGGGCATCCTCCAATCTCCAGCTTGCAGCTAGATCCATAGTTGCAGTGGAAGATGGGGCTGCACTTAAAGATGCCACTGACAGACAGAGGGATCTCTGGTCGAAATCCATCTATGAGGCTATCGGCGCGCTGTTAGCTCCAGCATTCGCAGCCGTAGAGGCACTCCAAGCTACTTCAGCTTGTCTTACACAGATGGACACGGTCACACGTACATCTGTTCCGCAGGTGTCATCCTTAACCGCTCAAATGTCTGCATTTGCGTCTTATACGATTAATGCTGTCCTAGACTCTACGACCCGTACGGCAGTGGCGTCCGCTAACTCCGTGGTTTTTACGCAGGGCCTGGGTGTTAACTGAATGGAAGGCAGATTCTGCTTCCAAAAAAGGGTTAACCAGTTTGCCTTGTTCTGCTGACCGACTGTTTAGTGTGCGTGAGATGTAATCATTAAACAGTTCAAGAGTAAGGATTCTTCCTTGCCTCAGCCCAGACAAAACAAATCCCAACATACCAAGGGACAGTCGGGGTTTTCGGTCTTTTCAAGGCTCGGGCAGGTCCCATTTCTCCTCGTCCAAAGAGGACTCAAAAGGATCAGAGGAGCTCAGTTTCTTGGCGGGCTCAGTCACGCCCAAAAAAGACAGCCTGAAAACCCGCTTCCAAGAGGCTTCCTCATGACTTGCGGCCTCCTCTCTCCGCATCCTCGGTCGGTAGCAGGCTCTCCCGCCTTGGCGACATTTAGCTGTCACAGGTCAAAGACCGTTGGGTGAGAGACATTCTGTCTCACGGGTACAGGATAGAGTTCAGTTCTCGTCCTCCAACTCAATTCTTCAGAACTTCTCCACCTCCCGACCGAGCCGATGCTCTTCTGCAGGCGGTGGGCACTCTAAAGGCACAACGAGTGGTGACCCCCGTTCCTCTTCAGGAACAAGGTCACAGTTTTTACTCCGAATTATTTGCGGTGCCAAGAAAGGACGAGTATTTTCGTCCCGTTCTGGATCTAACACGGCTCAACCAGCTCGTGAACACCAGGCGGTTCCGGATGTAATCCCCCCGCTCCGTCATCGCCTCAATGTTTCAAGGAAATTTCCTAACATCGATACACGTCAAGGATGCTTATCCCCACGTGCCGGTTGATCCAGAGCTCCAGCGTTTCTACGCTTTGTTATAGGACGCGAACACCTTCAGTTCGTAACTCTGCCTTCGGGCTGGCGATAGCCCCACAGGTCTTCGCTAAGGTCATGGCAGCAGTAGTACCAGTCCTGCAATCTCAAGGTCACTCTGTGATCCCGTATTTGGGAGATCTACTTGTCAAGGCACCCTCTTAAGGAACATGCCAACACAGCCGAACGTTGCGCTGGAGACTCTCCAGAGTTCGGGTGGATCATCAACTTTTCAAAGTCAGATCCGACCCCGGGCCAATCACTAACATATCTAGGCATGGAGTTTCATACTCTCTCAGCGATAGTGAAGCTTCCGCTAGACAAACAGCGTTCACTACAGACAAGGCTGCAATCTCTCCTTAGGATCAGTCGCACACATTGAGACGCCGCATGCACTTCTCACGTAAGATGGTAGCAATGGCGGCAGTCCCTTTCGAGCAGTTTCATCTGCGTCCACTACAATGGGACATTCTCCGCCAATGAGACGGGAGGTCGACGCCCATCGACAGAGACGTCTCCCTTTATCAGGCGGCCAAAAAATCTCTACGGTGGTGGCTTCTTCCCACCTCAGGGTCAGAAAAAAGGTCCTTACTACCCCCATCCTGGGCGGTAGTTACGACAGGCACGAGTCTATCAGAGTGGAGAGCAGTTTTTCTCTACCACAGGGCTCAAGGTACGTGGATTCAGCAAGAGTCCACCCTTCAGATCAATGTTCTGGAAATCAGAGCAGTGTATCTTGTCCTACAAGCCTTCCAGCAGTGGCTGAAAAGCAAGCACATCCGAATTCAGTCGGATATCTCCACAGCGGTGGCATACATCAACCACCACGGAAGAACACGCAGCCGGCAAGCCTTCCAGGAAGCCGGCGGATTCTGACGTGGGTGGAAGACACGGCATCCACCATATCCGCAGTTCACATCCCAGGCGTGGTAAACTAGGAAGCAGACTTCCTCAGTCGCCAGGGTATGGACGCAGGGGAATGATTTCTTCACCCGGACGGGTTTCAGGAGATCTGTCGCCGCTGCGGGATGCCGGACGTCGACATAATGGCGTCACGGCACAACAACATTGTCCCGGCTTCATAGCACAGTCTCACGATCATCGAGCTCTGGCGGCGGACGCCTCAGTTCAACATTGGTCGCAGTCCCGGCTACCTTATGTGTCCCACCTCTGGCATTGTTGCCCAGAGTGCTGCGCAAGATCAAGTCCGACTGTCGCCGCGCCATCCTCGTCGCTCCAGATTGGCCGAGGAGGTCGGGGTTCCCGGATCTGTGGTACCTCACGGTAGGCCAACCGTGGGCACTACCAGACCGACCAGACTTGCTGTTTCAAGGGCCCTTTTTTCCATCTGAACTCTGCGGCCCTGAACATGACGGTGTAGCCATTGAGTCCTGGATCCTAGCGTCTTCAGGATTATCTCAGGAGTGGTTGTCACCATGACGCAGGCCAAGAAGCCAACGTCCGCCAAGATCTACCACAGCTCGTGGAAGATATTCTTATCTTGGTGCTCTGCTCAAGGAGTTTCTCCCTGGCCATTTGCATCGCCTATTTTTCCTTCCTTCCTACAATCTCGGTTGGAAAATGGTTGGTCGCTCAGCTCCCTTAAAGGACAAGTGTCAGCGCTATCTGTACTTTTTCAGAAACGCCTAGCCGACTTCCGCAGGTACGCACGTTCCTGCAGGGAGTTTGTCTTCTCATCACTCCGTACAAGCGGCCGTTAGAGCTCTGGAGTCTGAACAAGGTTCTAATGACTCTCTTGAAGCCGCCTTTCGAGCCTTTGAAAGTTGTTTCCCTTTTCCGTCTTTCACAGAAAGGGGCCTTTCTAGTAGCGGTCACTTCTCTTCAGAGAGTGTCCGAGCTAGCAGCGCTGTCATGCAAATCTCCATTCCTGGTCTTCACTAGGACAAGGGGGTTCGGCGTCCGATTCCGGACTTTC
Source organism: Anomaloglossus baeobatrachus (assembly GCF_048569485.1). Lineage (NCBI taxonomy): Eukaryota > Metazoa > Chordata > Amphibia > Anura > Aromobatidae > Anomaloglossus > Anomaloglossus baeobatrachus. The sequence goes on along the minus strand of NC_134359.1, from coordinate 218,936,665 downwards.
TCCCTAAGGTGGTATCCCACTTTCATCTCAATCAAGATATCACCTTACCTTCTTTGTGTCCTCATCCAGTCCATCAATTTGAAAAGGATTTGCATCTGTTGGATCTGGTGAGAGCACTCAGGATCTACATTCCCGCACGGCGCTCCTGTGCCGCCCGGATGGACCCTTTGTCCTTGTCGCTGGTCAGCGTAAAGGGTCGCAAGCTTCCAAATCCACCCTGACTCGGTGGATCAAGGAACCAATTCTTGAAACCTACCGTTCTGCTAGGCTCCCGGTTCCCTCAGGGCTGAATGCCCATTCTACCAGAGCCGTGGGTGCGTCCTGGGCATTACGGCACCAGGCTACGGCTCAGCAGGTGTGCCAGGCACCTACCTGGTCGAGTCTGCACACTTTTACCAAGCATTATCAGGTGCATACCTACGCTTCGGCAGACGCCAGCCTAGGTAGACAAGTCCTTCAGGCGGCGGTTGCCCACCTGTACGAAAGGGCTGTTTGACGGCCCTATCACGAGGTATTCTTTTACCCACCCAGGGACTGCTTTTGGACGTCCCAATTGTCTGGGTCTCCCAATGGAGCGACAAAGAAGAAGGGAATTTTGTTTACTTACCGTAAATTCCTTTTCTTCTAGCTCCAATTGGGAGACCCAGCACCCGCCCTGTTTTCTTAGGGTTTTTTTCGGTACACATGTTGTTCATGTGAATGGTTGCAGTTCTCCGATGTTTCTTCGGATTGAATTGGTCTTTAAACCAGTTATTGGCTTTCCTCCTTCTTGCTTTTGCACTAAACTGGTGAGCCAGTGATCCCACTGGGGGTGTATAGCCAGAAGGGGAGGGGCCTTACACTTTTGAGTGTAATACTTTGTGTGGCCTCCGGAGGCAGTAGCTATACACCCAATTGGCTGGGTCTCCCAATTGGAGCTAGAAGAAAAGGAATTTACGGTAAGTAAACAAAATTCCCTTCTTTTCCTCTCTAATTGGTTAATGGCTCTCATGTGAGTTTAGACTAAAGAAATGAGTATTTATTAAAATATCACTGATTTATTAAAATAACATCACTGCACCATATTTATTTTATCACTTTACTACAGTACATGTAATAACTATTTGCTATTTATCAAGGTGTTAAGGTCGGAGCCTTGGCTTACGGGGACTCCATGACCTCAAACTTTCTTATGGACAACTTTTTTTTTTTTCTCTCTTCATTCTTGCAGTTCAAGTTTGCAATTGTAATGATGGGCCGACATCAGTACATCAATGAGGAGGACTATGAAGTGAACTTAAAGGACTTTGAGCCCCAGCCTGGTGAGTGTAATTGGCAGCCAAAAATAACTGAATGCTGAACTGTACCCAAAGCCTGGTCTAAAGTGCCTACACTCCTACAGATTAGGCATAGCATCTATGCTATGCTAGAAAAGCCAAAACCTTCTTGGCAGATGACAATGCTCCTTGAAAATACTCTAAAATTAATCATGTTCTAGAACAGGGGGGGGGGACCTCCGGCCCGCGGGCCGTATGCGGCCCGCGACGACTTTTCCTGTGGCCCCCGAGCTGATTCCCGGGGACTGCAGTGCTGGAACAGCAGCCGCATCTTGCTGGCTGCTGGCCCTTTAAAACCCCACACAGCACGTTCAATGTTGAACGCTGCATTTCCTATACCTGAAAGACTACGTCCCCACGCTGGCACTGCCTACGTGAGGACGTACTTTGTAGGTGGGGACGGCGTGAGGAGCGCTAAAATCAAACAGGAGAGGATTGACTGTCAATCATCCCCAAGGTCTGTTCCCAGCGGCGACTGCTCCCTGTACCCGGCGACGGCGGCTCCCTCTGCCCGGCGGTGGTGGTGGCTTCCTGTACCCGGCGATGGCGGCTCCCTGCACCCGGCGACGGCGGCTCCCTCTGCCCGGCGGTGGTGGTGGCTTCCTGTACCCGGCGATGGCGGCACCCGGCGGCGGCGGCATCCGGCGGCGGCGGCTCCCTGTGTCCGGCGGCGGCGGTGGTGGCTCCCTGTGTCCCGGCGGCGGCTCCCTGTGCCCGGCTGTGGCGGCTACCTGAGCCCGGTGGCGGCTGCTACCTGTGCCCGGCGGCGGCGGTGGTGGCTCCCTGTGTCCGGCAGCGGCTCCCTGTGCCCGGTGGCGGCGGCGCCCTCCGTGCCCGCAGCCACCTCCAGCACTCAGTGATCCAGGCCTCCCCCAGTTCTCTAACTGCCTCCAAGCTCCCCCGGGTCTGCCTGTGCCCCCAGCGCTCTGTGCCCCTCCTTTCTCCCCAGTGATCTGTGCCCCCCCCCTTAGTCTCCCCAGTGATCTTTGTGCCCTCCCCAGTGATCTTTGTGCCCTCCCCAGTGATCTCTGTGCCCCTTCAGTCTCCCCAGTGATCTGTGCCCCTTCAGTCTCCCCAGTGATCTCTGTGCCCCTTCAGTCTCCCCAGTGATCTCTGTGCCCCTTCAGTCTCCCCAGTGATCTCTGTGCCCCTTCAGTCTCCCCAGTGATCTCTGTGCCCCTTCAGTCTCCCCAGTGATCTCTGTGCCCCTTCAGTCTCCCCAGTGATCTCTGTGCCCCTTCAGTCTCCCCAGTGATCTCTGTGCCCCTTCAGTCTCCCCAGTGATCTCTGTGCCCCTTCAGTCTCCCCAGTGATCTCTGTGCCCCTTCAGTCTCCCCAGTGATCTCTGTGCCCCTTCAGTCTCCCCAGTGATCTCTGTGCCCCTTCAGTCTCCCCAGTGATCTCTGTGCCCCTTCAGTCTCCCCAGTGATCTCTGTGCCCCTTCAGTCTCCCCAGTGATCTCTGTGCCCCTTCAGTCTCCCCAGTGATCTCTGTGCCCCTTCAGTCTCCCCAGTGATCTCTGTGCCCCTTCAGTCTCCCCAGTGATCTCTGTGCCCCTTCAGTCTCCCCAGTGATCTCTGTGCCCCTTCAGTCTCCCCAGTGATCTCTGTGCCCCTTCAGTCTCCCCAGTGATCTCTGTGCCCCTTCAGTCTCCCCAGTGATCTCTGTGCCCCTTCAGTCTCCCCAGTGATCTCTGTGCCCCTTCAGTCTCCCCAGTGATCTCTGTGCCCCTTCAGTCTCCCCAGTGATCTCTGTGCCCCTTCAGTCTCCCCAGTGATCTCTGTGCCCCTTCAGTCTCCCCAGTGATCTCTGTGCCCCTTCAGTCTCCCCAGTGATCTCTGTGCCCCTTCAGTCTCCCCAGTGATCTCTGTGCCCCTTCAGTCTCCCCAGTGATCTCTGTGCCCCTTCAGTCTCCCCAGTGATCTCTGTGCCCCTTCAGTCTCCCCAGTGATCTCTGTGCCCCTTCAGTCTCCCCAGTGATCTCTGTGCCCCTTCAGTCTCCCCAGTGATCTCTGTGCCCCTTCAGTCTCCCCAGTGATCTCTGTGCCCCTTCAGTCTCCCCAGTGATCTCTGTGCCCCTTCAGTCTCCCCAGTGATCTCTGTGCCCCTTCAGTCTCCCCAGTGATCTCTGTGCCCCTTCAGTCTCCCCAGTGATCTCTGTGCCCCTTCAGTCTCCCCAGTGATCTCTGTGCCCCTTCAGTCTCCCCAGTGATCTCTGTGCCCCTTCAGTCTCCCCAGTGATCTCTGTGCCCCTTCAGTCTCCCCAGTGATCTCTGTGCCCCTTCAGTCTCCCCAGTGATCTCTGTGCCCCTTCAGTCTCCCCAGTGATCTCTGTGCCCCTTCAGTCTCCCCAGTGATCTCTGTGCCCCTTCAGTCTCCCCAGTGATCTCTGTGCCCCTTCAGTCTCCCCAGTGATCTCTGTGCCCCTTCAGTCTCCCCAGTGATCTCTGTGCCCCTTCAGTCTCCCCAGTGATCTCTGTGCCCCTTCAGTCTCCCCAGTGATCTCTGTGCCCCTTCAGTCTCCCCAGTGATCTCTGTGCCCCTTCAGTCTCCCCAGTGATCTCTGTGCCCCTTCAGTCTCCCCAGTGATCTCTGTGCCCCTTCAGTCTCCCCAGTGATCTCTGTGCCCCTCCAGTCTCCCCAGTGATCTCTGTGCCCCTCCAGTCTCCCCAGTGATCTCTGTGCCCCTCCAGTCTCCCCAGTGATCTCTGTGCCCCTTCAGTCTCCCCAGTGATCTCTGTGCCCCTTCAGTCTCCCCAGTGATCTCTGTGCCCCTTCAGTCTCCCCAGTGATCTCTGTGCCCCTTCAGTCTCCCCAGTGATCTGTGCCCCTTCAGTCTCCCCAGTGATCTCTGTGCCCCTTCAGTCTCCCCAGTGATCTCTGTGCCCCTTCAGTCTCCCCAGTGATCTCTGTGCCCCTTCAGTCTCCCCAGTGATCTCTGTGCCCCTTCAGTCTCCCCAGTGATCTCTGTGCCCCTTCAGTCTCCCCAGTGATCTCTGTGCCCCTTCAGTCTCCCCAGTGATCTCTGTGCCCCTTCAGTCTCCCCAGTGATCTCTGTGCCCCTTCAGTCTCCCCAGTGATCTCTGTGCCCCTTCAGTCTCCCCAGTGATCTCTGTGCCCCTTCAGTCTCCCCAGTGATCTCTGTGCCCCTCCAGTCTCCCCAGTGATCTCTGTGCCCCTCCAGTCTCCCCAGTGATCTCTGTGCCCCTCCAGTCTCCCCAGTGATCTCTGTGCCCCTCCAGTCTCCCCAGTGATCTCTGTGCCCCTCCAGTCTCCCCAGTGATCTCTGTGCCCCTCCAGTCTCCCCAGTGATCTCTGTGCCCCTTCAGTCTCCCCAGTGATCTCTGTGCCCCTTCAGTCTCCCCAGTGATCTCTGTGCCGTCTCCCCAGTGATCTCTGTGCCGTCTCCCCAGTGATCTCTGTGCCGTCTCCCCAGTGATCTCTGTGCCGTCTCCCCAGTGATCTCTGTGCCGTCTCCCCAGTGATCTCTGTGCCGTCTCCCCAGTGATCTCTGTGCCGTCTCCCCAGTGATCTCTGTGCCGTCTCCCCAGTGATCTCTGTGCCCCGAGTCTCTCCCAGGTTTGTCTGTGCCTCCAGCCTCTCCCATCATTCTCTGTGCCCCCAGGGCTGTCTGTGTCCCTCCGGCATCCCCAGGGCTGTCTGCCCCCGGCTATGTATATAACCCCAGCAATGTTTATGCCCCCCAGTCTTGTCTGTGCAACCCAGTGATGTTTATATACCCCCAGTGATGTATGTACTCCCAGTGACGTCTATGCCCTGCTGCTTCCCTAGTGATGTATATTCCTCACAGCCCTCCCCAGCAATGTTTTTGCCCCCAGCTATGGCTGTGCTCCCCATCAATGATGTATGTGCCCCCCAGTGATGTCTATGCCCCCAGTTTCCCCAGTGTTCTATATTCCTCCCAACCCTCCCCTGTGGTGTATATGCCTCCATACCCTCCTGTGATGTATATACAGCAGTCCCAAACAACTCAAACCTGGAAAAGCAGTTGTGAAAAGCAACAAGATCAACATTGTCTAATATTACAGCTGCACCAAAAAGTAGAAGCTCCAGCCACCACAGTGAGATAATTGTTTGACCAAATATATTGGGGTAATTTTCAAGTTGATAATTTTGTGCGGCCCCCGAAGGTTGGTAGTAATTTCCAAATGGCCCCCGGCAGAAAAAAGGTTCCCCACCCCTGTTCTAGAAGAACCACTAATAGGTTGTGGTAGCTTCCAAATTAACTGTCTACAACGTGGTCACCTTTCTACTGAAATAAAGTCCCACAAATGTTATGACCTACATGAGAGAATTCACTTGACCCTTCTATCGCTTCCTTTCTTTTACATTTCGCAAACATTTTGGCAAGAAACTCTTCGCCTTTAAAATGCTTTCTTGCCCACCTTACTAAAGGTGGCACTATCAGAACAAAAATGAACTTCTGTCCTGCTTTCAGTCATGGGACCTGCACTGAACGTTTCTAATCACTGCTCACTATACAGTGCACAGTTGCTGCTCACAATATAGTGAATGTTGAATGTAGCCTCTCCTTGCCTGGCGGCTCTCTGGAGGATAGACGTTTATTTTCTCCCTGTAGCTGCACTGTCAGTGAGGTGGCCAGGCTACATTGTAATGCTATTACCTACAGACTAGCCATATAACTGCAGGTATAGCATCTTCTGAGGTGACTGGATCCCTTTTTAATAGCTAAATTATGCTTGCTAAATCAATGACTCCATCTTACGTGGCTGTATTTTGTTACTACATGGCTAATAAGATCTTATGTTTGGTCACCTTGCCAGAGAGATTAGTATTTTTTTTTTTCTTCTCGTGTTGGCACTCTCCATTTACTCAGTTTTGCTTTAACATGGTTCATCTCCTGTCCACTGGATATGTGATGATTGTTAGATTAGTATGGATCTCAGTGCTGGTATTCCCACCACTTGCAAGAAAAAAGGACTTGTGCCCCAATTCTGCCCTGACTGCATGACTGTACTTAAAGGAGTTGTCCAATCTTCTGATGGGTCCACAGCTGTTCTTTGACCTCAGACTTCTGAATTCATACAGCGTGCACCCCACTCACTTGCACGTCTGGCCAACACGTGACCTCCCGCTCGTGTTGAAATGCTGGAGAATATTGACCATAAGTGGGGGTGCGCATGTATGTCTGCAGTCATGTAGAATAACTAACCCCTTAAAAAGTTGAACAGGGCACCCATGACACACAACCTGTCTAGGGATGGCCTTGTATATGTCCATGTAGCTGTAGGCTGAGCATTATACTTGGAGGATAGTGTTTAAAACCCCAATTCTTCACCGTTTGAGTCTCACCTCTGCACTAGCTCTGTTATTAAATTAATTTCTGGTTGTAAATATTGTCTTCTGATCTTTCTGTAGGCAACATGTCTCATCCAAGGCCTTGGCTAGGGCTTGACCACTTCAATAAAGCCCCAAAGAGAAGCCGCTACACATACCTTGAGAAGGCGATCAAGATCCATAACTGACTCACCGTAACCAAGTTTATCCAAACCAAGGGACATATAAATGTGTGTGTGTGTGCACCTTTCTAACAAAGCTAGAACTTTGGTACACGTGCACTATGTTTGAAGTCTACAGCAAGAAGATTTGCTGCTGATGTTAATTTTATTTTGTTGAGGCTGTTCCGTTTGGCTTCTCTGTATCTATTGACTGCCCTTTTCGAGGAAAATGAAGGTGTTTTTATAAAGCTTGAATGCCAATGTAATATTTTATGGTAGCTGTAAAGCAAGACAGAAAGGCGGACGTGGGAAAAATTTAGGCAAAAAAGGATCTGGCCCAATTTGTTCATAGGTTCTATATTGTCTGCGGCATAAGATGGCTTGCTGCAGGCCGACCCTGGCGTTCTATCTACAGTCATTGCAGCAAAACTCTTATGTTTCCACTCACAAAAAGTTTCTTCCCTTTAAATCCCATCCTTGTGCATTTGTAAATTCAGAAACCCTCACTTCAATAAATAGCAATCTCTACTTCATTGTGTACCTTGTTGGCACTTTTTTGGCAACCGTCAGATACCTACCACACAATACTTATAAATTCTGTCCATCTATTTGGCAAAGCTGTCAACAAGATCAAAATCCTAAGAGTTGCTGGAAATAAGCCAGGGGTCCCCTAATGTCTGCTCGCAATGTAGAAATACATCCAAAATAATACATTCTATGTATACCCACTTGTGTGTATATATAGCTGTTGCCGCTGATTGACAAAAACAAAAAACACCATTTTCATTAACCGCCTTGAGCACAGAGGGCATGCTCACTAGTGTTTAGTAGGATAACTTTGTACAAAAACTACAGACCTAAAATGTATATTTAATGAACATGTACAAATTAACACATGGAGGTTCATATTGTTGGTTGAGTCTGTCTTTCACTGATGTTGATATTCTTGTGTGTAGTTTTTTTTTCCTATTAGTTTTTCCTCCTATTTTTAGTTTTTGGTTTTTTTTCTTGTTTTTTTTTTTCTTCTTCTTCCTTTCCCATCTCCTGGTTTTTCCTCCCACACCACATAAGGACAGAAGCGTGTCTAGTTTGAGTGCGGTAAATAGGTTACAGCCATTCAAGGTTAATTTTACTTTGTTTCCTGGTCTTTTATTTTTCTCCTGTTAGCAGCAGTGTACAACTTCTACCTGTATATTGCCTTTTTTGCTGGAAAATGTTGTCTGTTGAATAAAAGTTTTCTATAAAAAAAAAAATAATTCTGTGAATGCTATACATGTGAACACCACTTGGATTTACTGTACTCAACCACATCCAGGGCTGCCAAAATTTTCGGGCCCCTTCCCCCTTGAGACAGAACCCAGGCTTCACCTCTCAAACCTTCCACAGTCTCACCACTCTTGGATGGGGAGGGGGGGATATAGATATAGAGATAGATAGCGAGAGATATATCACACACACCCTCTCTGAGCAACGATGCATTTCAGCTGGATCTATGCACATCTAGCTGAAGCTCCAAACACCCTTAGCGATTATCCGTCTCACTGAGCACTAACCTGTCCCCGCTGGCATCCGCGTTCTCTCCACCTCTGCAGCTCTGTTACCTGCAGCAGTGTGATGAGGTTGCAGAGTGAGGACCTCATAATGTTGGCCACTGGATGACACGCCTGTGCCCTTCTCTGCCCCACTGACCCTGCCTCCAGCACATGGCTAATTTGCATTCACTGCCCCTTCGTATGCAAATTAGCCAGGTAGAGTGGCCGAAGAGACACAGCCAGACCTTTCTGCTGCAGCTGTGAACTGGGGGGCCTGAGGCTTAATAAAGCTAAATAATTACCCCGGCCCTGCCTCTTCACTGGGCCTCATACACCTGTCATGGTTGTCAAGCCGTTATGGCGGCCCTGGCCACATCAGTTGGAACATTTTTATCACCTTAATGACCAAGCCCATTTTTAGAAATCATGTCACATTATGTAGTAATGGCTCTGAAATGTTTTCAGTATATTCCAGTGATTTCTGAAATTGGTTTTCATGAGACATATTACTTTATGATAAGTAGGACATTTAGGTCAAAGGTCAGTATGCCTTTTGTGTTTTTATTAAAAAAAAAAAACAAAGAAAAAAATCCCAATATTCGAACAGTGAATGCTTGTATGCTTACCCAGATAGATATGCCACACATAATGTAATAAACGATAGGGAAATATTTTCGTCAGCTTTTTTTTTTTTTTAAATGTAGTTTTGTTAGGAAATTAGAAGCGCTAAAGGGAATCTGTGGGCAGGTTTTTGCTATTATATCTAAGAGAAGCAGAATGCACCTTGGGCTGTGAGCTGAAGTTTGAACACAGTGTTTTATCAGCAGGGTACTATCAATGCCTAGGTCTCATGTACTGGCCAGTCAGGCTAATCTGTTTAACCCTGCCCCCCACTTCTGTATTGCCAAAACCAAATTGGTATTGGCAGCTTCCTGTGTAGACTGCCAATCAGTGGTGTGATTGGGGTTATGCACAGCTCTGCGTTCTGACCACTGCTAACATCAACAGATATAGCAGGGATTCTATTGCACAGTCCAGGAAGTGACACATCCCTTTAATCTGAGTCTCTGCCCCTACATCATGCTGCTCTCTGATTCAATAGCAAATACCTCCTTAACTTTAGCAGGAATTTTTATTTCTTCGGCGCTCCATTGGGAGACCCAGACGATTGGGTGTATAGCTACTGCCTCCGGAGGCCACACAAAGTATTACACTAAAAAGTGTAAGGCCCCTCCCCTTCTGCATATACACCCCCCGTGGATCACGGGCTGCTTCAGTTTTATGCTTTGTGCGAAGGAGGTCAGACATCCACGCATAGCTCCAAAGTTTTTAGTCAGCAGCAGCTGCTGACTATGTCGGATGGAAGAAAAGAGGGCCCATACTAGGGCCCCCAGCATGCTCCCTTCTCACCCCACTTTTGTCGGGTGTTTGTTAAGGTTGAGGTACCCATTGCGGGTACGGAGGCTGGAGCCCACATGCTGTTTTCCTTCCCCATCCCCCCTCGGGGCTCTGGGTGAAGTGGGATCTTACCGGTCTCCAGGCACTGAGACCGGGCTCCATCCACAGACCCAGAGAACCTGCTGGATATGGAGCGGAGTATCGTCAGGGACAGGGCCCTGCTACATTAAGGTACTCTGTGTCTCCGTACACATCGCGCACACACACACCAGCATTGCTGGGAGTGCTAGTGCGCCGGGGACAACAGCGCGGAGCGCTTGTGCTATTATTCACTGCAGCTTAGCTGAGTGAATTTATGTGTTAGAAACTGCCGCGCCGGCCGCTGCGGGGTGTTTTACACTGTGGCGCGGCTGGGACTTGTGGTGCGCCGGGGACTTCCGCGCTGGCCGTGCATAGGACGGCCGCGCTTATTACTCGAGTCCCCGGCTTTGCGGCCTAGTTTTCACTTCGTTCCCGCCCCCAGCCCTGCCAGTCAGGGGAGGGGCGGGACGCTGTACAGACAGTCAGCGCCGAGAGCTGGAGTCTGCTTTGCATTCTCCAGCCCCCTTCACTGGACACAGTGGGACGCCAGTTTCCCGCTCTTGTCTGGGGCACGCCCACGGCCCGCCCCTCTTCACAAGACGCCGGCAGCCATTCCTGCACGCAGTCTGGGCTGGAGGAGGGAGACAAGCTCTGGGCAACCAGTCACAGGATTCGGGCGACCACACACCCGCCTTCGGGCGGGCGGTAAGCAGCACCTGAAGTGCTGACCCCACTAATGCCATTTGTACTTTATGCCTAGATGGCTAGACTACAGCAGCAAAAAGCAAGGGTGCTAAGGCACAGGCTTTCTAGGCTGCTTGTATTGCATGTGCTGAAGTGTTCATTTGTACTTTATGCTGGTATACACTGCACTGTACGGTCGCTATTCTTGGCTATATACTCCTAGATGGCTGGACAACAGCAGCAAAAAAGCAAGGGTGCTAAGGCACAGGCTTTCTATGCTGCTTGTACTGCATGTGCTGAAGTGTTCATTTGTACTTTCTGCTTGTATGCTATACATTGCACTGTACGGTCGCTATTCTTGGCTATATGCTTCTAGATGGCTAGACAACAGCAGCAAAAAAGAAAGGGTGCCAAGGCACAGGCTTTCTATGCTGCTTGTACTGCACGTGATACTGTTCCACACGGCAGGTTCCACTGTCCCCATTGTGTGCAATGCTCCCCTGTAGCACTTGGTCAGCCGGGGTCTCTGCTAGAGGTGGCTAAAGGAACCACCTGTGAACCCTGTCCAGGGACAGGGACGGAGTTGGTTTCGGCTGATAGGTCTGTGACTGTGACTAACATCTTAGAGACTTTGCAGTCCAGACGGACCATGGGCAATGTTGATACGCCCTCATTTGGAACAAATCAGTGCTCCGGGGGGGTCCCATGCATCCCAGGGCGCAGGCTCTGACACGGACGACAGTCCCAGACAGTCTAAGCGAGCTCGCTGGGAGCGGCACTCGGCTTCATCACTGGTTAGGGTCCCAGCGGGACTCTCTGTATGATGAGGCAGACGTAGCTGATCAGGACTCTGATCCTGAGACCGCTCTCAATCCGGATACTCCGGATGGTGACGCCATAGTGAATGATCTTCTAGCGTCCATCAAGGGAATGTTGGATATTTCTCCCTCAGCTCCTCCGGTGGAGGAGTCAGCTTCACAGCAGGAGAAATCCCTTTTCAGTATCTCAAGCGTATATTGAGTACTTTTCTGACCACTCTGACTTCAGAGAAGCAATCCGGAAACACCACACTTATCCAGATAAGCGTTCTCCAATCGTATTAAGGATACACGTTATCCTTTTTTTCTCCCTGACGTGGTCAAGCGCTGGACCCAGTGTCCAAAGGTGGATTCCCCTATCTCCAGACTTGCGGCTAGATCCATAGTTGCAGTGGAAGATGGGACTTCACATAAAGATGCCATTGACAGACAGATGGTCCTCTGGTTGAATTCTGTCTATGAAGCTATCGGCGTGTCGGTTGCTCCGGCATTCGCAGCCGTATGGGCATTCCAAGCTTTTTCAGCTGGTCTTGCGCACGTGGACACTGTCACATGTACATCTGTGCCGCAGATGGCGTCCTTAACCTCGCAATGTCTGCATTGCGACTTACGCTATTAATGCTGTCCTGCACTCTACGAGCCGTACGTCAGTGGCGTCCGCCAACTCCGTGGTTTTACGCAGAGCCTTGTGGTTGAGGGAATGGAAAGCAGATTCTGCTTCCAAAAAAGTGCTTAACCAGTTTGCCGTTATCTGGTGACAGACTGTTTGGTGAGCGATTGGATGAAATCATTAAACAGTCCAAGGGTAAGGACTCTTCCTTACACCAGCCCAGATCAAACAACACCCAACAGAGGAAGGGACAGTCGAGGTTTCGGTCCTTCCCAGGCTCGGGCAGGTCCCAATTGTCCTCGTCCAAAAGGACTCAAAAGGCTCAGAGAGGCGCAGATTCCTGGCAGGCTCAATCACGCCCAAGGAAGGCAGCCGGAGGAACCGCTACCAAGGCGGTTTCCTCATGACGTTCAGCCCTCTCTCTCCGCATCCGCGGTCGGTGGCAGACTCTCCCGCTTTGGCGACATTTAGCTGCCACAGGTCAAAGACCGGTGGGTGAGAGACATTTTGTCTCACGTGTACAGGATAGAGTTCTGTTCTCGTCCTCCGACTAGATTTTCAGAACTTCCTCACCTCCCGACCGAGCCGATGCTCTTCTGCAGGCAGAAGGAGTGGTAATCCCTGTTCCTCCTCAGGACCAAGATACGGTTTTTACTCCAATCTGGTTGTGGTACCAAAAAACGACGGCTCTTCCGTTCCGTTTTGGACCTAAACCTGCTCAACAAGCACGTGAAAACCAGGCGGTTCCGGATGGAATCCCTCCGCTCCGTCATTGCCTCCATATCTCAAGGAGATTTCCTAGCGTCAATAGACATCAGGATGCTTATCTCCACGTGCCGATTGCTCCAGAGCACCGGTGTTGGCTACGATTCGTTATTGAAGACGAGCATCTTCAGTTCGTAGTCCTGCCCTTCGGTCTGGCGACAGCCCCACGGCTTTTCACAAGTTCATGGCAGCAGTGGGAGTAGTCCTGCACTCTCAGGGTCACTCTGTGATCCCTTACTTGGACGATCTACTTGTCAAGGCACCCTCTCAAGAGGCATGCCAACCCAGCCTGAACGTGGCGCTGGAGACTCTCCAGAGTTTCGGGTGGATCATAAACTTTTCAAAGTTAAATCTGACACCTACCCAATCGCTGACATATCTTGGCATGGAGCTTCACACTCTCTCAGCGATAGTGCAGCTCCCGCTGGACATACAGCGTTCACTACAGACGGGGGTGCAGTCTCTCCTTCACGGCCAGTCACACCCCTTAAGACACCTCATGCAGAGGCAGTCCTTTTCGCGCAGTTTCATCTGCGTCCACTTCTATAGGACATTCTTCACCAATGGGATGGGAAGTCAACGTCCCTAGACAGGAACGTACCCCTTTCTCAGACGGGCAAGGACTCTCTTCAGAGGAGTCCACCCCTCAGATCAATGTTCTGGAAATCTGGGCAGGGTATCTTGCCCTGCAAGCCTTCCAGCAGAGGCTGGAAGGCAAACAGATCCGAATTCAGCCGGACAACTTCGCAGCGGTGGCATACATCAACCACCAAGGCGGAACACGCAGTCGGCAAGCCTCCCAGGAAGTCCGGCGGCTTCTGATGTGGGTGGAAGACAGAGCATACACCATATCCGCAGTTCACATCCCGGGCGTAGAAAACTGGGAAGCAGACTTCCTCAGTCGCCAGGGCATGGACGCAGGGGAATGGTCTCTGCACCCGGACGGGTCTCAAGAAATCTGTAGCCGCTGGGGGAGGCCGGACGTCGACCTAATGGCGTCTCGGCACAACAACAAGGGCCCGATTTTCATGGCGCGGTCTCACGATCAAAGAGCTCTGGCGGCAGGCGCCTTAGTTCAGGATTGGTCGCAGTTCCAGCTACCCTATGTGTTTCCCCCTCTGACACTGTTGCCCAGAGGGCTACGCAAGATCAGCTCCGATTGCCGCCGCGCCATCCTCGTCGCCCCAGACTGGCCGAGGAGGTCATGGTACCTGCATCTGTGGCATCTCACGGTCGGCCAACCGTGGGCACTACCAGACCGGCCAGACTTACTGTCCCAAGGGCCGTTTTTTCCATCTGAATTCTACAGCCCTGAACCTGACTGGTGGCCATTGAGTCCTGGATCCTATCGTCTTCAGGATTATCTCAAGACGTCATTGTCACCATGAGACGGGCTAGGAAGCCGACGTCTGCCGAGATCCACCACAAGACGTGGAAGATATTCTTATCTTAGTGCTCTGCTCAGGGAGTGTCTCCCTGGACATTTGCATTGCCTACTTTTCCTTCCTTCCTGCAATCTGGTTTGGGAAAAGGTTTGTCGCTCGGCTCCCTTAACGGACGAGTCCCAGCGCTGTCTGTATTCTTTCAGAAGCGCATAGGGCGACTTCCTCAGGTACGCACGTTCCTGCAGGGGGTTTGTCACATTGTCCCTCCGTACAAGAGGCCGTTAGACCCATGGGATCTGAACAGGGTATTAATTGCTCTCCAGGAGCCGCCCTTTGAGCCTCTGAGGGATGTTTCACTTTCTCGACTTTCACAGAAAGTGGCCTTTTTGGTAGCGGTCACGTCTCTTCAGAGAGTGTCCGAGCTCGCAGCGCGGTCATCCAAAGCTCCCTTCTTGGTGTTTCACCAAGACAAGGTAGCGCTGCGCCTGATTCCGGGGTTTCTCCCTAAGGTGGTATCCCCCTTTTCATCTCAGTCAGGATATCTCCTTACCTTCCTTTTGTCCTCATCCAGTTCATCGATATGAATTGGATTTGTATTTGTTGGATCTGATGAGAGCACTCAGAATCTACATTTCCCGCACGGCGCCCCTGCGCCGCTCAGATGCACCCTTTGTACTTGTCGCTGGTCAGCGCAAAGGGTCGCAGGCTTCCAAATCCACCCTGGCTCGATGGATCAAGGAACCAATTCTTGAAGCCTACCGTTCTGCTGGGCTTCCGGTTCCATCAGGGCCGAAGGCCCATTCTACCAGAGCCGTGGGTGCGTCCTGGACATTACGGCACCAGGCTACGGCTCAGCAGGTGTGCCAGGCGGCTACCTGGGCGAGTCTGCACACCTTCACCAAGCGTTATCAGGTGCATGCCTACGCTTAGGCGGATGCCAGCCTAAGTAGAAGAGTCCTGCAGGCGGCGGTTGCCTCCATGTAGGGAAGGGCTGTTTTTACAGTCCAAACTTGAGGTATTAATTTACCCACCCAGGGACTGCTTTTGGACGTCCCAATCGTCTGGGTCTCCCAATGGAGCGCCGAAGAAGAAGGGAATTTTGTTACTTACCGTAAATTCCTTTTCTTCTAGCTCCAATTGGGAGACCCAGCACCCGCCCCTGTTCCTTCGGGATTTTTTGGTTGTTCGGGTACACATGTTGTTCATGTTGAATGGTTTCAGTTCTCCGATGTTCCTTCGGATTGAATTGTTTAACCAGTTATTGGCTTTCCTCCTTCTTGCTTTTGCACTAAAACTGAAGCAGCCCGTGATCCACGGGGGGTGTATATGCAGAAGGGGAGGGGCCTTACACTTTTTAGTGTAATACTTTGTGTGGCCTCCGGAGGCAGTAGCTATACACCCAATCGTCTGGGTCTCCCAATTGGAGCTAGAAGAAAAGGAATTTACGGTAAGTAACAAAATTCCCTTCTTTTATACACAGGACTACAGATTTATGTTTAGTAGGGATGAGATGATGAAAATTTAGCTGGGAGCGATTCTTTAAGAAAGTCTGATTGGGTCTACATTTGTGTTTAAAGTTGCGCTTACTGGTATTTGTATCATTGGTTAAAATTTAACACAAACTATAGCCTGAACTTAAAGCGTTTTTCCGATCTCCAAGATACTATCCCAGTATGTATTGTAGTAGGTGTAATATTAGCAAATATCTCCAGTTAGAAATGTAGTATAGTCTTTCTGATTCACTATGTTGCTTGCCTCATGTTCAGGGCATTGCAGGACCTTAGGTATCCATGGTTATGACTACACATATAGTAACAGGTATCTATGGTTATGACCACTAACAACTAAGGTCCTGCAATGCGCTTAACATGAGGTAAGCAACATAGTGAATCAGGAGGACTATACTACAATTTTAATTGGAGGTATTTGCCAATATTATTACACCTGCTACTTATTAAGATAGGATCTTGAAGATGGGAATGGCTACATCCATGATGTTCCCTGGAATACATATTGTACATCCAATAAAATATTAATTCAGGTGTAGCATGTAGTAATATCAGATGTACAAATAAGAATTACTTCCCTTGAGAAGTTTGATGCCATATCGTGGCCTCAATGCGTTTCTCCTGCCTCAGAGGTTTATCAGGAGGCCTTGAGATTCGTCCCTGACCCAAGCTATTCCAAGCTTTCAACAGGAGCAGACTCTGCATCCACCACATCCACTATATCTACATGTTCAGGGCCTCCTGATGAACCTGTGAGGCAGGAGAACCTCGTCAAGGCCATAATATGACATCAGACTTCTCAAGGGCCTCTCTCGTTTCATTGGGGGACACAGGACCGTGGGTTTATGCTGCGGTCACTAGGAGGCTGACACTAAGTAGACAAAAGGATGTTAGCTCCTCCCTAGCAGTGTACACCCCGAGCCGGAGGCGGATCTATATCAGTTTTCTTTATCGTTCCTTTGGGAGACCTAGACCATGGGTGTTCAGCTTCTGCCTCCGTAGGACACACAAAGTACTACACTTAAAAGTGTAGCTCCTCCCTCTGAGCTAATACACCCCCTGGTAGCCAGTCCTAGCCAGTTTATTGCTTTGTGTCAGGAGGCATACATCCACACATGCATTCTCATCTGATTTGTTTGACTTTTGGAAAGAGTTTGAAGAAAAGCGGGTCCATGTCTGGACTCCCGGCATGTCCCTTCTCACCCCACTGTGTCGGCGGTGTTGTTAAGGTTGATTTACAAGGCTGCAGCCTTACATGCCGTGCTCCTTCACCATCCCTTCTGGGCTCTGGCTTGAAGTGGTAGCCAGCACGGTCTCCATGCCTGGCAGGAGTCCGGTCTCCATCCACAGCCCCTTGAGGATTCTGTTGGACCGGAGCACTCATCCCCAGGGACATGGCCCTGCGTCTCAGCAGCTAAGTACCTGAGACGTTTATGTTGGGTGTCCCGGTTCTTTATTGTAAGGGGAGAGTATGCTGTATGTGATTGTTTTAACTTTTCCGGTGGGTTCTCTAGCTTTTGCCTGGGAACCGCGCCGATGGTGCCTGCTTGTCGGCCTCGCTGCTTAAATTTAGGCCCTGGCTTCGCCGGAGGCCTAGTTTCATACACAGGGGAGCGACACTCCCCACTGCTGGGGCGTCCCTCCTTCCCTGCAGGTCTCTATAGCCCTCCAGTTCCCGCTCTTTTATAGGAACGCCCCCTAGTTTCTCAGGCAGAGTTCACTCTGCTCTGGGACATCCTGCATTCTGCATCTCTGCTGAGGTGCTGTGCACTGGGGGGACCGGGCTTCGGGATCTGGAGGGCACACAACACCGCGCTCAGCGTTCTGGTAAGCCACAGCCGGTCTCCGGTTGTGGACCTCTGTATATTCTCCCTGGGGTTCATTCTCTGCAAAGCCCCCACTCCAGCAGCATGTCTCACACAAGGAGCAAGGCTCCAAAGCCTTTATTCTGCATGCACTGCATGTAAGCTCCTGCTGCCTGAGCCGAGCACCTATCCACATTGTGATGTCTGCTTTAACTTGGCGGTGCCACAGCCTGGAGTCTCACCCCCAGTGGTCTCTCAGGCTGCTGCTGCACCTGTGATTGAACCCCCGGCCTGGGTAGAGTCCTTTTCTAGGTCCATATCCCAGTCATTTGCTGAGTCCATGGGACTTTTGTCCAGGACTTTGATGAATATGCATCAGCCTCCCTCACAGGGTGCTTCTAATACTCTTGACAGAGGACTCCTATCCTCTGACCTCCGTCCATCGGAGGTCACGGAGGATTCATCATCTGATCCCAGACCCCGTCCTTCTAAGAGAAGGCGCAGGGTTTCCTCCCCCTTCCAATCCCACGGCTCTGTCTCAAGAGCTGACTCTCTAGATGAGGAGGATGCACTCACTGGTGGCTCGGAGGCTATGTATTCCATCGATTTCTCTGAGGGTGACTCAGATCTTAGTGATTTGATTGCTTCTATTAATTCTGTTCTGGATCTCAATCCGCCAGTGTCAGAGGAGCAAAACTCTTTGGCAGAAAAACATCAGTTTACCTCGCCTAAGAGAGTGAAGAGTGTGTTCTTTAACCACTCCAGTTTTCAGACCGCTGTGACCAAACCCAGGGCCTGCCCTGACAAACGCTTTCCAAAGCGTGGTTCTCATGACCGGTTTCCATTTCCACCTGAGGTGATCAAGGAGTGGTCTCACTCCCCAAAGGTAGACCCTACGGTGTCTAGGCTATCAACCCGGACCGTTGTGTCGGTGGCTGACTGCACCTCACTTAAGGATTCCACTGACCGTCAGATTGACCTTCTGGTCAAATCTGTGTATGAAGCTGCGGGGGCCGCGTTTTCCCCGACTTTTGCAGCAGTGTGGGCTCTCAAAGCCATTTCTGCTTCTCTAGAGGAGATGCATTCCCTCACCAAGGAATCTATGCCTGAGATGGTTACCTTAACTGCTCAGGCTTCAGCTTTTTCATCCTATGCCGTGTCTGCCATGCTAGAGGCTGCTCACCGCACTGCGGTGGCTTCAGCTAATTCTCTTGTTATCCGCAGGATTTTGTGGCTTCGAGAGTGGAAGGCAGATGCTTCTTCCAAGAAGTTTCTTGCTGGGCTCCCTTTTGCGGGTTCACGGCTGTTTGGTGAACAGCTGGATGAAATCATTAAAGAAGCTACTGGCGGGAAGAGTACTTCCATGCCACAAACCAAGACCAGGAAACCCGCCCAGGGTAGGAATCAATCGAGGTTTCGTTCCTCCTACTGGTCATC
This sequence comes from Anomaloglossus baeobatrachus, assembly GCF_048569485.1. Taxonomy (NCBI): domain Eukaryota; kingdom Metazoa; phylum Chordata; class Amphibia; order Anura; family Aromobatidae; genus Anomaloglossus; species Anomaloglossus baeobatrachus. The sequence continues at coordinate 218,917,846 of NC_134359.1, read as the reverse complement.
CTCTAAGCCTTCCGCCTCGTCCGCTAACTCAGCCAAGGATCAGAAATCCAACTGGCGCCCAAAAGCGCGTCTGCAGAAGACCGCAGGAGGTTCTGCCACTAAGGCAGCTTCCTCATGACTCTCGGCCCGCTCCAGCCACGTCCTTAGTCGGTGGCAGGCTCTCCCACTTTGGCGACGCTTGGTTAAAGCAAGTCTCCGATCAGTGGGTGAGAGACATCATATCTCACGACTACAGGATAGAATTCTCTTCCAGCCCTCCAAACAGATTTTTTTCTCTCAACTCCCCCCTGCTCCAAGGCCGCCGCCTTCTCGCAGGCCGTGGCGTCCTTGCAGGCAAACTGAGTGTCCCAGTTCCCGCTCAGGAACGGTTCAGAGGTTTTTACTCAAATCTCTTCCTAGTTCCGAAAAAGGACGGTACCTTCCGGCCCATCCTGGATCTCAAGCTTCTCAACAAGCATGTCCGGGTGCGGCATTTTCGCATGGAGTCTCTGCGATCAGTCATTGCCTCTATGACCCAAGGGGAGTTCCTGGCGTCCATCAACATCAGAGATGCCTATCTACATGTGCCAATCGCAGTGTCACATCAGCGTTGGTTACATTTTGCGATAGGAGAGGATCATTTCCAATTCGTGGCTCTCCCCTTCGGGTTAGCCACGGCCCCTCGGGTATTCACCAAGGTCATGGCGGCAGTGATTGCGGTCCTGCACCTCCAGGGGTTAGCAGTGCTTCTTTATCTGGACGACCTTCTGGTCAAGGGTACAACCAGCGCAGACTGTCAGCGGAGTGTTTCGCTCACTCTCGCCACCCTAGCCCAATTCGGGTGGATTGTCAATCTTCCCAAATCCACTCTGACTCCGACCCAGAGTCTCACGTACCTAGGGATGCAGTTCGAGACTTTGCCGGCACTTGTGAAGTTGCCCTTAGACAAACAGCAGTCTCTCCGGTTGGCGGTGCGCTCTCTCCTGAGGCCCCGCCGTTATACCCTCAGGCGTCTGATGCAGGTGCTGGGTCAAATGGTGGCCTCCATGGAGGCGGTTCCCTTTGCCCAGTTCCATCTGCGTCCTCTGCAGCTGGACATTCTCCGCTGTTGGGACAAGCGGCCTTCCTCCTTAGAGGTTAGTGGCTCTGTCGCCACGGACCAGGAGCTCTCTTCAGTGGTGGCTTCGACCCCTCTCCCTGTCCCAAGGGCGCTCCTTCCTGACTCCGTCCTGGGTGATTCTCACCACGGATGCCAGCCTATCCGGCTGGGGAAGCGGTACATCACCACAGAGCACAGGGCACTTGGACTCCGTCCGAGTCAGCCCTTTCAATCAATGTGCTGGAAACCAGAGCTTCTAGCTCTCCTAGCCTTTCACCACCTGTTGGCGGGCAGGCACATTCGAGTCCAGTCAGACAACGCGACAGCGGTTGCCTACATCAATCACCAAGGCGGGCCACGCAGCCGCCTGGCAATGTTGGAGGTCCAACGCATTCTTCAATGGGCGGAGGACTCAAAGTCCACCATATCCGCAGTCCACATCCCAGGCGTAGAAAACTGGGAGGCAGATTATCTCAGCCGTCAATCCGTGGACGGTGGCGAGTGGTCCCTGCACCCGGCAGTGTTTCAGTCAATCTGCCGCAAGTGGGGCACTCCGGACGTGGACCCAATGGCATCCCGTCACAACAACAAGGTTCCGGTTTACGTGGCTCGCTCCCACGATCCTCAGGCCTTCGCCTGTCTGGTTCAAGACTGGTCCCAGTTTCGTCTGTCCTACGTGTTTCCCCCTCTAGCTCTCTTGCCCAGAGTCCTGCGCAAGATCAGAATGGAGGGCCGTCGAGTCATCCTCATTGCACCGGACTGGCCCAGGCGAGCTTGGTATCCGGACCTGCTCCAACTGTCCGTGGAGATGCCGTGGCATCTTCCGGACCGTCCAGATCTGCTCTCGCAAGGTCCGTTTTTCCGCCCGAATTCTGCGGCACTCAAATTGACGGCGTGGCTCTTGAGTCCTGGATTTTGACGGCTTCTGGTATTCCTCCTGAAGTCATCTCTACTATGACTCGGGCCCGTAAGTCTTCCTCCGTCAAGATCTATCACAGGACTTGGAAAATTTTCCTGTCCTGGTGTCGCTCTTCCGGCTATTCTCCTTGGCCATTCTCGTTGCCGACCCTTCTGTCTTTTTTACAGTCCGGTCTGCAGCTAGGACTGTCCCTCAACTCTCTCAAGGGACAAGTCTCAGCTCTATCAGTGCTGTTCCAGCGGCGTCTCGCCCGGCTGGCTCAGGTCCGCACCTTCATGCAAGGTGCGTCTCACATCATTCCGCCTTATCGGCGGCCCTTGGATCCCTGGGACCTTAACTTGGTCCTCACGGTATTGCAGAAACCCCCTTTCGAGCCCCTTAGGGAGGTTTCTTTGTATCGTCTTTCTCAAAAGGTGGCCTTTCTAGTTGCCATAACTTCTCTCAGGAGAGTCTCTGATTTGGCTGCGCTCTCCTCGGAGTCACCTTTTTTGTTTTTTCACCAAGACAAGGTAGTTCTCCGTCCGACCCCGGACTTTCTTCCTAAGGTGGTCTCTCCCTTCCACCTTAACCAGGATATTTCCTTGCCTTCCTTCTGTCCGGCCCCTGTTCATCGCTTTGAGAAAGCGCTGCATACTCTAGATCTGGTGCGTGCTCTCCGGATCTATGTGTCTTGCACTGCTGCGCTTAGGCGGTGCACCTCTCTTTTTGTGCTAACCACAGGGCGGCGCAATGGTCTCTCTGCTTCTAAGCCGACCTTGGCCCGTTGGATTAGATCGACCATTTCGGACGCCTACCAGAGTACTCAGGTGCCTCCCCCGCCGGGGATCAAAGCACACTCGACCAGAGCTGTCGGTGCCTCTTGGGCTTTTAGGCACCAGGCTACGGCTCAACAAGTCGGTCAGGCTGCCACTTGGACTAGCCTGCATACCTTTTCAAAGCACTACCAAGTGCATGCTCATGCTTCGGCAGATGCGAGCTTGGGCAGACGCATCCTTCAGGCGGCTGTCGCCCACTTGTGAAGTTAGGCTCCGCCTACTTCTTAGTTTTTTCTGTTTATTCCCACCCAGGGAGAGCTTTGGAACGTCCCATGGTCTGGGTCTCCCAAAGGAAAAAGAGAATTTTGTTACCGTAAATTCTTTTTCTTATAGTTCCGTATTGGGAGACCCAGCTCCCTCCCTGTTGCCTGTTGGCAATTTTCTTGTTCCGTGTGTTATCACCGGCTGTTGTCGTGGACAGAGTCTCCGGTGGTTCCGGTTCTTACTCGGTTCTACTTGTGGGTGGCTATTCTCCTTCAGCTTTTGCACTAAACTGGCTAGGACTGGCTACCAGGGGGTGTATAAGCTCAGAGGGAGGAGCTACACTTTTAAGTGTAGTACTTTGTGTGTCCTCTGGAGGCAGAAGCTGAACACCCATGGTCTGGGTCTCCCAATACGGAACTATAAGAAAAAGAATTTACGGTAAGTAACAAAATTCTCTTTTTTTGCTTAGTGTCGTAGGAGGCAGATGTGGGCTCACTGCCCCCTCCGCCACTTTTATTTTTTTCATCGGCGCGCTCATTGCTCTCAGAACATGTGTGTCAAGAACTGCGTCTTTTAGCAAATCGGACGCGCTGTTCGTCCTTCCTCCAGGTCCCAAAAGAGGAATGCCTGCTTCCAAGGCCACAATTGCAAGATGGATCCGGTCGACCATATCTGAGGCCTACAGGATCAGGAGCAGGTCACCCCCATGGGGAGTGAAGGCATATTCAACCCGCGCGGTGGGAGCGTCTTGGGCCATCAGGCATTGGCCGCGCAGGTCTGCAGGGCCGCCACTTGGTCTAGCTTGCATACTTTTTCAAGGTTTTACAAAGTACACACCCAGGCTTCGGCGGACGCTAGCCTAGGGAGAAAGGTTTTGCAGGCAGCAGTCGCACATCTCGGGGTGGTGTGGATTTTCATGAGTTAGCCACTCTCGCAAAGGGAGCTGTCTATTTGTACAATGTTAGTGATTCCCACCCAGGGACTTCTTTTGGACGTCCCACAGTCCTGTGTCCCCCAATGAAACGAGAGGGATTTTTGTGTACTCACCGTAAAATCTTTCTCCGAGTCTTAATTGGGGGACACAGCTCCCACCCTGATTGTTTGTTTGGTTTCTACATTTTGCCTACTTGTTACTGTGGGCTTTGTCCCGGACCACATATGGCCGGAGAACATGTTATTGGTTTGTACATGTTATTGGTTATAACCTTGACTTGGGTATGGTTGTTCTCTTTATCTTCTGACTGCTTGTACACTAAACTGGTATAGATCCACCTCCGGCTCAGGGTGTACATTGCTGGGGAGGAGCGATCATCTTTTTGTCTTAGTGTTAGCCTCTTGGTGACAGCAGCATACACCCACGGTCCTGTGTCCCCCAATGAAGACTCAGAGATTTTACAGTAAGTACACAAAAATCCTTCTATTTGATCCTCCGATCAATGTTTATCATATTGTAGTCAGAGACCTCCCCCTGTTTTTTGCAAAGTGGGTGCCAGGTGATCATCATTGGTAACCGAAAGGAGATGATCTTTTCTCTATCGTTTCATTAGGGGACACAGGACCATGGGTTATGCTGCTGTCACTAGGAGGCTGACACTAAGTAAACATAAAAAGTTAGCTCCTCCCTAGCAGTATACACCCCGAGCCGGAGGCGGGCTCAGATCAGTTTTAGCTTAGTGTCGTAGGAGGCTGATGTGGGCCGTCTCGGCCCCCCTCAGCCATTTGTGTTTTTGCGCTTTTTTTCTTTTATTTCGGCGCCGCTCATCGCTCTCATACCTGTCTTCTTTTTCTCTGCAGGTATTCTCTTCACTCATCCTCCGCAGCCCTGTGGGTACCACTCCCCAGGGTCGCAGGGGCTTGAGATTTCGGGCCCTCTCCCCCGTCCATCCCCGTGGTACCACTCCCGGGGTTGCGCATGTGGGCAGGTTGTTGTGGGCACCCCTGATTCGCCCTGCGGTATCACCCCAACGGGCGTACAGGGGAGTACAGCAGGGATGGGGCCCTGTCACGCTGCCTTCACCTGCAGGGGGGCTGCTTCCCCCATCATGATGTCCACTTCCCTGCCTCAGCACGCTCTCCCCCGAAGTCCTCAGTCTTCCTGGTTGAGGGCACTGCGCACAGGCAAGGGCAAGGCGCCCTGCCTGCACCGCATCCATCGCTGGGCCGGCGCCGCCGAGAACAGGTAGGACCGCTCCTCTTCTTCACTTTCCCCCAGCCCTCTCCAAAATTTAGGCCCCGGTCTCGGCCTAGTCGCTCTGCGTCCTAGCCACGCCCCCGCTGCAGCGCTATTGGCCGCCGGTCGTCTGGCCCAGTCTCCTCCCACCGCTCAGCCTCCTGGCTTATGTTGGGGGCTGTGGATCCTCCGGTTTTTCGCGCCGGAATGCTGCTCCTCCCCCAGCCTCCTCCAGCATCCCCTCGCCATTTTAGCCTGTCTCTGGTCCCCTGAGGCTGCAGCGCGCCAGCGTTCTCTCTCTCTCTGGCCAGCTCACTCCTGGACTCCCTCTTCTGGACTGGTGGGCAGCACGCAGGACCTGGGTAAGCTCTGCTCCTAAGGAGTAGCCCTCACTAGGTAGCGTTCTCTGAGTTTAGGGACGAGTTAACCCTCTCCTGTCTCCTTCCTAGCAGCCACCAGGGAGAGTACTTGTTTTCACCATGCCTAATGCTAAGTCCACCCGACCCAAGCAGGCCCCCTTTGCCTTATTTTTTGCATGCTCTTCCTGCAAGACCAAATTTTCCCAGGGCCTGGACGCCCCACTATGCTCCGTCTGTTCTACAGACGCGCAGCCTCCGCAGGACTCTGCGGCCGACGCTTCTGATACCGCAGACGCCACAGCGCCAGATGCTACAGGGCCCTGCGTCCCGCCCCTTCCCCGACTGGCTAGCGTCCCTGTCCCAGTCCGTAGATTCCCTCTCTGAGGCTTCTCGGACCATCGCACAAGCACTGCGCCTGCTGCCGTCGCTCGCCCAGATTCCCACAGACCCGACGCAATCGCCTCCGGAGCAGGTGAGCCCCGTCGCAGGGACCTCCTCTGCTGCTCAGAAGCGGACCCGACCCGCCAGGTCTCGTCTTCAGCCTCTTCCCAGGTTTCACCTTCATCCCCAGGTCCAGACCATCATTCCTCCAGGGAGTCTTCTGACCGCTCCGATGATGATTCCGATGCAGCACCCCTGCTGAACTCAGACCAGGCGGCTGATATTCGGCGCATGGTGAATAGCTTGATAGAAGCAGTAAACCAGACCCTAAAGGTACAGGTGGACCCCGTCTCCTCCCAGAGCACCCAGGTCTCGTTTAAGCGGATGAAGCGGGCCCAGAGCGCATTCAGCGGACATCCAGAATTCGCTGAGTTACTGCGCAGCCACAGGCAACAGCCGGACAAGGTATTTACCAGCGGTAAGTCCATTGATTTGCATTATCCCTTTCCTGAGGGTCTTCGAAAGGATTGGGCAGGCTCCCCTGTGGTCGACCCCCCAATCTCCCGCCTGTCTTCTCACACAGTCCTTCCACTCACTAATGGTACGTCTCTCAAGGACCCCACGGACCGTACTATTGACAGGTTGGCCCGTTCCGCCTTCGAGGCAGCGGGCACATCCCTCTCACCGGCCTTTGCCTCGGTTTGGGTTACGAAGGCTCTGATGTCCTGGGCGGACACGCTACGCTGCGGTCTCCGCGCCATTCCTGCCAATCCGGACCTGGTCCTCATCGCCTCGCAGATTTCCCTCGCGGGTGAGTACCTGCTCAATGCAGCCCTGGCGTCTGCAAATTGCGCGGCCCAGGCCGCCAGCAACAATGTGGCCATCCGTCGAGCCCTCTGGCTCCGGTCCTGGAACGCGGATGCGGCCTCTAAGAAGTCACTAACTTCCCTGCCCTTCCTAGGGGAACGTCTTTTCGGAGATAAGCTGGACCAGTTGATCTCCGATGCAACGGGAGGAAAGAGTACATCTCTCCCCCAATTGCGCCCCAAGCGCTTCCAGAATCGGCGCCCCACCGCTCGTTTCCGGCCCTTTCGCAGCTTCAACTCCACTCCCCAGCCGCGAAAAAGCCGCTCTCCTCCGAGAGACGGGAGGACCCCGTCATTCAAGACCAATCCCGCCTGGCGTTCACGTCCCCGCCAGTCCACGAAATCCTCTTCCGGTTACCGCCGACGTTCCTCCAAGTGACTCGCGGTCGGCGCGCAACAGCGCCAGACTCGTGGGAGGGCGTCTGTCTCGTTTCCAGCTTGTGTGGATCCCCCTGACCGCCGATGCCTGGGTCAGAGAGATCATCACATCAGGCTACAAAATAGAATTCGAGTCAAAGCCACCGAGGCGTTTTTTCCTATCTCGCCCTCCCGAGTCTCCCGCGCGGGCTCGCGCGTTCTTTCACTCCATAGACTCCCTCCTCAGAGCCGGAGTCGTGGTACCAGTCCCTCCCGCAGAACGTTTCAAGGGGTTCTATTCCAACCTTTTTCGTGGTCCCCAAGAAGGACGGCTCTGTCCGCCCCGTCCTCGACCTAAAGCTTCTAAACAGGTCGGTGAGACCTCGGCCGTTTCGAATGGAGTCACTCCGGTCCGTGATCGCGTCCATGGAGGTCGGCGAATTCCTGGCATCGCTGGATATTCAAGACGCCTATCTTCACGTCCCTATAGCCACCTCTCACCAACAGTTCCTCCGCTTTGCGATAGCGGAAGATCACTTCCAGTTCACGGCTCTTCCTTTCGGCCTCGCATCCGCCCCCAGGGTCTTTACGAAGATCATGGCGGCTGCCATGTCCGTCCTACATTCCAGGGGTGTTATGGTCATCCCGTACTTGGACGATATGTTGATAAAAGGTTCTTCTTTCGAGGACTGTCGTCTTGGGGTTCAGGTCACGATCGACACCCTTTCACGGTTAGGGTGGCTGATCAATCGGAAGAAGTCCTCTCTGACCCCGGCCCGTCGGATCACCTTTTTAGGCATGGTATTCGATACCACCCAAGGGCGAGTTTTCCTCACACAGGAGAAGATGTCCTCCCTGCAACGAGGCCTCCGCGCTCTCCGGCGTCAGCGCCAAGTTTCCATCAGGTTCGGCATGCGAGTCCTCGGTCGTATGGTGGCGGCGATGGAAGCGGTACCCTTTGCACAGTTCCACCTCCGGCCCCTCCAGCTGGCCTTGCTGAAGAAGTGGGACAGATCTCCCTTTTCTCTGGACCGCAGGTTTCATCTTTCGCCGGAGACCCGCCACTCCCTCTGTTGGTGGCTCAATCAACGCAACCTCGCGTCAGGAAGGTCATTCCTCCCGCTCCACTGGAAGATAGTGACCACCGACGCCAGTCTCCAGGTCTGGGGGGCAGTGTTTCGGCATCACACAGCGCAAGGCCGATGGACACCGCGGGAGAGTTGTCTCCCGATCAACATTCTGGAGATAAGAGCCATCCGGCTAGCCTTGCAGCAGTTTCAGCACCTAGTACAGGGTTGCCCGGTCAGGATCCAGTCGGACAATGCGACGGCGGTGGCGTACATCAACCACCAAGGCGGCACAAGAAGTATCTGGGCGATGCGAGAAGTCAAGAAGATTTTGCACTGGGCCGAGTGTCATCACTCCCTGATCTCAGCGGTACACATCCCAGGCGTGGACAATTGGGCGGCGGACTTCCTCAGCAGGGAAGGCCTCGCCTCTGGAGAATGGTCCCTCAACCGGGAAGTCTTCAACCAGATCTGCGACAGATAGGGAGTTCCAGATGTGGACCTAATGGCCTCCCGGTTCAACTGTCAGGTTCCGCAATTTGTAGCGCGGTGCCGCGACCGCTTGGCTTTAGGAGTCGATGCCCTCACCCTGTCATGGAGCCAGTTCAGTCTCCCGTACATCTTCCCTCCGCTCCCTCTGATCCCGAGGGTCCTCAAGAAGATCAAGGCAGAAGGAATACCAGTCATCCTAGTGGCTCCGGACTGGCCCAGGCGAGCATGGTTCGCGGAACTCACTCAGCTCCTCGCAGACACTCCGTGGCGTCTTCCAGACCGTCCAGATCTCCTGCAGCAGGGACCTCTTTTCCATCAGTACTCACAGGTCCTAAATTTGACGGCCTGGCCATTGAATCCTGGGTTCTAGCTCAGGCTGGTTTTTCTTCAAGAGTGATAGACAATGATTAGAGCCAGGAAGCCATCTTCATCAAGAATATACTACCGCACGTGGAAGGTCTTCTTTAGGTGGTGTGAAGAGCACAGTATTTCTTCTCCTCTCGCCTTCTCCCTTCCTTCCCTATTGGCATTCTTGCAGTCAGGCCTAGATGCGGGTCTCTCGCTCGCAACACTTAAAGGGCCAGGTATCGGCGTTGTCAATCCTGATTCAGAAGCCACTGGCCTCTCGTCCACAGGTTAAGACCTTCATCCAGGGAGTGGCCCACCTGGCCCCGCCGTATCGTCGGCCTCTAGAACCGTGGGACCTTTAATCTAGTCCTAGGGTCGCTTCAGGGTCCCCCATTCGAGCCCTTGCGGGATTCTTCCCTTTCTCACCTGTCTTGGAAGGTGGTGTTCCTCGTTGCCATCACTTCTATTCGCAGGACGTCAGAGCTGGCAGCTCTCTCTTGTCGTGCTCCCTTTTTGATTTTTCACCAGGACAAAGCGGTTCTCCGGCCAGATCCCGCCTTTCTCCCAAAGGTGGTCTCCCCGTTCCATCTTAATGAAGAAATCGTTCTTCCGTCCTTCTGTCCTGGCCCCTCTCACAGCTTGGAGAGGTCCTTGCACACCCTGGACCTGGTGCGCGCCCTTAGAATTTATGTCTCCAGAACCGCGCCGTTCCGTAAGTCGGATGGTCTGTTTGTCCTTCCTTCTGGTCCCAAGAGGGGTGAATCGGCATCCAAAGCCACAATTGCCAGATGGATCCGTTCCGCCATATCAGAGGCCTATCGGATTCAGGACAAGTCTCCGCCGCGGGGGGTAAGGGCGCACTCTACCCGTGCAGTGGGAGCCTCTTGCGCGATTAGGCATCAGGCGTCGGCCGACCAGGTCTGCAAGGCCGCCACCTGGTCTAGCCTGCATACCTTTACTAGGTTCTACCAGGTTCACACCCAAGCATCGGCAGATGCTAGTTTTGGGAGAAAGGTCTTGCAGGTCCTGTGTCCCCCAATGAAACGATAGAGAAAGTAGGATTTTTGTGTACTCACCGTAAAATCTCTTTCTCTGAGTCTTCATTGTGGGACACAGCACCCACCCTGCTTGGTTTTTTGGTTGTTTAATTGCATTTGCCTGCTATTTTCAGCGGTCTTATGTTCATAGACCTCTTGTTTGCACGGCTGCATTATTTTAGTTATAACTTGTTTTATGTATGGTGATTCTGGTACTCCTCCTACTGCTTGTGCACCAAACTGATCTGAGCCCGCCTCCGGCTCGGGGTGTATACTGCTAGGGAGGAGCTAACTTTTTATGTTTACTTAGTGCCAGTCTCCTAGTGACAGCAGCATAACCCATGGTCCTGTGTCCCCCAATGAAGACTCAGAGAAAGAGATTTTACGGTGAGTACACAAAAATCCTACTTTTTGGGTTGGTTTGTTTTTGTGGATGGGTTTGTTAACAACATGGTGAGATAGGGACATGGCTAGAGATTTATAAGGGAAAGTCGCAAGTGAGCATGGATGCCATTTGCGCAATTTTAGGGTGCTTACCTCTGCAGCCAGATAGAGCGTTCTATTAGAGGTAGCAGCAAGGCATAATAGGTTACACATGTATCATGTACTGCATACTTACCTATACCTCCCAGCTTGCCCATACTATGTGGTAACGTTTTTAGGGGAGTGTTTGTGTTGTTAAATTGTCCTTTTAAATGATCTAATAAACATAGATTTTTAGGATTTTTTATTTTATTTGGTTAACCCTTAAGATTGTTATATAGAACATTGTGCTGTTGGGTTTTCTCCCACCTGAGTTCTCACTTTTTCCATTTCATTTTAGCAGGTTTAGTAACTTTCAGACCCATCTTTAAATTATGATGTTTTTTGGTTTTTTTTTTTCTGTTATACTCTAGACGATCCAGCTTTTGGCCAGTTATTTTTTTTTATCCAAATCTTATTTTTCAGTCTTAAAATCTACAGTGAGCACTACATAATCTGTTTAATCTCTATTTATTAAACTTTCAAGTTATTACAAGATATTACAATATAGGATTAAGTGTGTATAGTCCTCTTATGTCAACGGCCAGGACACCCATCGATGCATTTTGAAAAAATAATTGTAACACAGGATGATCTAATACAATAGAGGTCTCTGCATAGATGAGATTCAGCCACACATGGGTCCCCATGTCCAAGTAGTTGTATCCAAAAAGGCAACGGAACCAGAAATAGGAATAAAGCATATAACTTAGAAAAGAGGAAATAGAACTGAAATAAGGAACAAGAACAACAGAGGCGGCTATCCAGAGAGGAAAAGGGAAGAGAGAAGAAAAGAAATGAGGAGGCAAGGATTAGAGGGGTACAGGCTAGATTCTGTCCATTATTAGCCTCCATGTTCGCCCAGGGAAGCCAACAAGTGTGACTGCAAAGGGGAAGTTACTCCCCCTTCTCGGTAAGGGGAATTAAGTATCAGACTCGAATAAGGATCCGAATGAAGGGGGTGTCTAGGAACATAACCCAAGGGCTCCAGATTCGGATGAACTTTTCTATTGAGCTGTTTACTTCTGCAGTCAGGTGCTCAATCTTATACAGTTCAGACATCTCTGCAAACCAATCCCTCAGACTCGGGACTCCTGTGGATCTCCAATGTCTAGGAATCAAAACTCGAGCTGCCGCAAGACAAAATCGTAGCAAGCTTGATTTCTGCGTTTTGATGGATCCGGGCAGAATCTACAATAACGGGTACTTTACACGCTGCGATATCGGTACCGATATCGCTAGCGAGCGTACCCGCCCCCGTCAGTTGTGCGTCACGGGCAAATCACTGCCCGTGGCGCACAACATCGCTAACACCTTTCACACGGACTTACCTTCCCTGCGACGTCCCTCTGGCCGGCGATCCGCCTCCTTTCTAAGGGGGTGGTTCGTGCAGCGTCACAGCGACATCACACGGCAGCCGTCCAATAGCAGAGGAGAGGCGGAGATGAGCAGCCAGAACATGTCGCCCACCTCCTTCCTTCCTCATTGCCGGTGGACGCAGGTAAGGAGATATTCGTCGTTCCTGCGGTGTCACACATAGCGATATGTGCTGCCGCAGGAACGACGAATAACATCGTACCTGCAGCAGCAACGATATTTGGAAAAGGAGCGACGTGTCAACGAGCAACGATTTTTCAGATTTTTCACGTTTTTGCGCTCATTGATCGTCGCTCCTTGGTGTCACATGCTGCGATGTCGCTAACGGCGCCGGATGTGCGTCACTAACGATGTGACCCCGACGATATATCGTTAGCGATGTCGCAGCATGTAAAGCACCCTTTAGGCTACCTGTCGGGTAGCAGCTACATTGTTACCACTTATTTTGTTATAGACTGAAAAGACAATCCCAGAATTTCCTGATACTTTTGCAGCTCCACCATATATGCAGCATGGTCCCTTTTTCCTTACCACAGCACCAACACCTGTCTGAGACAGAGGGAAAGATGACATGCAAGGTATCTGGACAGCGATACCAACGGGGCAAGATTTTATAATTTTTCACCTGTATGGCACATGCAATAGAGATTTTGTGGGAAAAAATAAAGGCTTTCCTCAAATACTCCTCCTTAATATTCATATTTAGATCTCCCTGCCACCCCGTCGAGTCATGAGGCTATATATAAAAGAAAGTGTATGCTCGGGGGGATCCTGTAAAAGAAAAAGCTGCTCAAATTGAGTAGGCGCTGAGAAGTATACCTTGTTCTACAGTGGTCTTTTAGAAACGATTGTAGTTGTAGGTATTCTAACCATGTGGATGGGGTTCTATGTTCGGGATTAATCAGAACAGGGTGAGGAGGGAGTTCCGTACCCTTAAGTAAGTGGAAAAACTTGTATCTTGACCTCTCCTCCAGCACAGGTATTTGTCGACTTTTAAGCCCCGGGGAAATTCTGGGTTATTAAATAGAGGTGAGATGGGGCCTCTACCTTGTGACATAATCCCCCCCCTTCTGAGTCCCAGAGCCTTAAGGTAGCCCTCAGAAGCTCCGCCTCCTGTTTTAAATGCCCCCTGCAGTCTGGTTTGATCTACGCAAGGAACCGCAACGGAACCTCGGAGCACTCCTGCTGCAAGCTTACCCATTGCTTTGATGAACTGTGGAACTGCCAGTCTAGCAAGCGTATTAAAACTGCTGCTCTATGATATTTGAGATTGGCTAGTCCAACTCCTCCTTCCCTGGTTCTATACAATGTGTTAACTCCAATTCGAGGTCTATTACATATCCAAACAAATCTAATTAAGGCCGACTGGAGATTGGAGAAGAATACATTGGGTAGAATTATGGGGACTGTTTGATATAGGTATAAAAAACACGGGAGGATGTCCATTTTGATTACGTTGATTCGCACAAACCAAGTCAGTCTTTTTGTTGTAATTCTTTAAATCCTTAAGGGTTTTGTCTAAGAGAGGTATGTAGTTAGGTCCAAATTGTTCCAACTTATCAGTCGGAACCGCTACCCCTAGATAATTCAGTGCCTCAGCCTGCCATTTAAAAGGAAAATTCTGTTTCATGTGTTACTTCTCCCCCGGATAGGGTAATATTAAGGGCCTTATTGTAGTTAACTTTAAAGTAGCTGATATGACCAAATTTCTCAAATTCCTGAATTAATGAAGGAATTGAAATGCGTGGTTTGGAAACTTATAAGAGGAGATCATCTGCAAATTGTGCAGTCTTAAATTGCCCCCCTTTGGTAGGGATCCCATGGATATTGGGGTCGTTCCTAATGGCCACTGCAAGGTGCTCCATTATTAGAACGTAAATGAGAGGCGACAGAGGGCAGCCCTGTCGAGTGCCATTTTTAATCGTGAACGGGGATTTAAGTTTGGCCGTCAGTGCCTTGTAGAGGGACATAACTTTCTCGATGAACCCACTCCCTAGCCCTATCTGCCGCAGAGAAGCCAATATGAAATTCCAGCAGACTCTGTCGAAGGCCTTATCCGCGTCTATAGATAAGACACATAGGATGAGCCTTCGCCTGAGCCAGCAGCAAGAGTGTCCTGTTGGTATTTTCCCTTGCCTCCCATCCCATCACAAAACCCACCTGATCTATGTGTATCACCCCAGGAAGCAAGGGACCTAGTCTATTGGCTAAAGCTTTGGAGAAAAGTTTTACATCTACATTTATCAACGCGATAGGGCGGGAATTAGCAACTTCTGAATGATCCTTCCCTGGTTTTGGAATGACACTTATATGGGCCTCCTGGGACTGGGCAGCAAAGGAGAACCCCTCAGATACCGAATTAAAGACCTTCATTAGAAAGGGTACCAGTCGGGCTCCAAAAGTTTTAAGGAATGCGGGGGGAAAACCATCGGGGCCCAAGCTTTTTCCTGCTGGAGACGCCTGGATCATAATATCTGTGTTTAGGTTAGTTTAGCTTAAAGTATTTTTCTGGTTTTGGAAAAACCCCTCTCCACTTGCTGCAGCTTCTTTTTTTAAAATGGATTTTCTCACCCTCCCCAGGTCCAGCGCTGAGTTTATCTCTGCTCCCAGTGTCAGTTGTCTGCAGTGCTACCATCATGGGCAGAGCTGCTGAGCTTGTTATACGCTGCAGTGCTGTCATTGTGAGTGCTGCAGATAATAGACATGGGGGGCGGCAGCGGAGACTTTGTACTGGTCCGTTGGAGGATAAGGCATGGTCTTTTTTTTTTTTTTTTTTATAAAAAAACTTTAATTGGACTTTACTTTGAAACTTTTGCTCTAGGGAATGGTCTGTGCACAAACACCAATGGAATGAATGGGCAACAGGTGAGCTGACTACAGTTGAAACCAGAAGTTTACCTACATTACCTAAATAGAAACATGCACGTTTCACTATCTGACATGAGATCAGAATAAAACTTTGGTGATTAGGAACCAGAATTACTTATATTTGCCAAATGCCAGAATAATGAGTGAGAGAATGTTTTTTTTTTTTTTTATTTTTAAACATCTTTTTATTGAATTTTAACCGAATTTCTTTTACAATCTGCTCTAATACAAAGAGCATTTCATTGATGACATTATAATCAAAACAGTCCCGCCCACCCCTCCCCCCGCTCTGCGTGCGACCAGAAGCAACTTAAAATGGTAACTTATGTAATTGGTATGTGTCCATTGAGCAGTTCATGAAGGTACCAAGAGGTCTGTCCAAACTGAAATTTAAGTCTATCCTTAAGCACTGTAGCCAAGTTAGGTATAAATAAAGACCATGTTTCAAAGAAACGCTTAGTCAACTTCTCCTTATTCGACAGTGCATCCAGCCAGTCCATTTTGAATATGAACATTAGTTTTGTTTGGATAAACGCTAGAGAGGGTGCTTCAGGATTTACCCAGAGATGTAGGATACTTTTCCTAGTGGCCGAGGCCGAAATAGTTAACATTGCCCTGGTACCTCTCGGAAGCCTTTGTTGAGCCTCCTCCAACATGTTAAAAATCGCCCACTGTGGTGTCAGAGCAAACTGAATATTGTATGTGTTTTGTAAGACTGAGTGAACGCTTCTCCATACTCCCTGTATCTGAACACAGTCCCATAAGTGGTGAAACAGGTCAGTGTCTCTTATGCCACATTTAGAACAAGAGTATAAGGCATTTGTGTCCATTTTTGATTGAATCTTTGAAGTAATATATGCTCTATGTAGAATCATCAAGGCCATATCTGTGTAGCTACTGGACGACAGAAATTTACGTTGCAACAGCGTGGCTTGTAAAAAATCCTTTACCTCGAACTCTGGCATGTCTACCTTCCATTTTGCTGGACCTGTTGTTTTCCCCTCCCATGTCCAAACTGTACGCAACATTGAATAAACCTGACTAGTCGAGGACGCCTGGATTCTTGCCCTCCTAAGAAAGTTATCCACACTTCCTCCAAGATCTCCCTTTGGCTTGTCAACAAGATATTTTTGTGCCAAGCTACGCGCCTGAAGAAAAAGAAAAGGCTGACCCACAAAAGCTGGAAATCGGTGTGCCGCCTTCTCGTAAGAAAGCAACGACCAATCAGGCTCCATTAGATCTGCAGCATAAGCACAACCCTGCATTGACAATGTTTCATAAATCCTCGGAGGGCGACCCTGGAGGAATCTCGGATTTCCAATAAAGGGGTGAAATGGGGAACTTGAAGTGTTAATTTTACCAAGTTTCCTCACCTTCCTCCACGTTTGTATAGTATGCCATAGTGTTGGATGATCCCTAACCTCACTCAGTATTTCCTCGTTCCCTAAATGCAGCAATGCTGTTAACGAGACTTGTGAACATAGCTGTTGTTCCAATTGTACATTGGCAAAGTGAGATACTCCTCGCACCCAGTCCACCACATATCTAAAATTTGCTGCTAGATTATATCTGCCCAGATCTGGAAGATTTATGCCCCCTGCCCCTTTTGGTAATTGAAGCTTGATTAAGCTGATCCTAGTACGCCCCTTGTGCCCCCAAATGAATTTTCCAAAGGATGAATTTAGTAGCTTAATATCTGATTTGCGTAGAAGCAACGGGAGAGTCTGAAATAAGAACATTATTTTGGGGAATGCTACCATTTTAATTAAGTGACATCGGCCCGAAAAGGATATTTTCAGATGTTTCCAAGCTTGGAGTAGATGTATTAATGAATTTATAAGAGGCTTATAATTAATTTGATATAGTAACAAGGGGTTTGCTGGGAGCAGAATCCCCAAATATTTAATGGACCTGGTACACCACTGGAAGGGAAATAAGTTGTTATCAATTTTACCCGATTTGTACATTGCCAATGCCTCAGTTTTTTTGTAATTTACCCTGAAGCCTGAGGCCTTTCCAAAATTATTCAATGTGTTCATTATCTCTGGAATCGCTTGAGAGGGATTGGCAATAAACAATAAAATATCATCGGCAAAAGCCAAAAGTTTAATTGTTGTCCCACCGATTCTCATGCCCTGAAATATTGCTAAATTATGTAGGGTCCTCAGCATTGGGTCCAGAGCCAAATTAAACCATAAAGGTGACAAGGGACACCCCTGCCTCGTTCCCCTCTGTACCTCAAATGGCTCAGAGAATGTATTATTTATAGATAGTCTGGATTTGGGTTCTGTGTATATCATCTTGACTGCTTCGCAAAACCAGGATCCCGCCTGGCGACATGCCAAAAGATTATGTAAATAGGCCCAAGAGACCCTGTCAAAGGCCTTGTCCGCATCAAGGCTAACTACTATATGTTTGGTACATCTATGCTTCCTACTATAAGAGATAGCCCCAATAGCCGTCCTGATGTTATAGGTGATGGATTTCCCGTGCACGAATCCCGTTTGGAAGGGCAGAATAAGATCTGGAATCACTTGTTGTAATCTACCAGCTAGTATTTTAGTAAAGATTTTAAAATCAGAGTTGAGTAATGAGATGGGTCTGTATCCCTCCACCTGTAGTGGGTCTTTTCCTGGCTTAGGTAATACTATAATGTTTGCCTCATTGAACCTGTCGGGAATTATTCTATCTGTGACTATCTTATTATACACTGCACATAGATGAGGACCGATAGAGGCTCCCAAGATCTTATAATATTCGTTACTAAATCCGTCGGGCCCTGGGCTTTTGGCTAGTTTAAGAGTGCCAATAGTTTTTACTATTTCTGAAATATTTATAGGGGCGTTTAGTACTACTCTTTGTTCCTCTGTCAAGATGGGCGCTACGGTACCATGGATAAAATCAGCTTCCACGTCAACCTCCCTCGGTTCCGCCTCATACAGCGAGCCAAAGAATGCCCTGAACTCCTCCACTATTTCTTCAGCGCTCTATTGGGAGACCCAGACGATTGGGGTATAGCTACTGCCCTCTGGAGGCCACACAAAGCACTACATTAAAAGTGCAAGGCCCCTCCCCCTCTGGCTATACCCCCCCGTGGTATCACGGGTTCTCCAGTTTTAGCTTTGTGTGCGAAGGAGGTCAGACATCCACGCATAGCTCCACAGATTTTAGTCAGCAGTAGCTGCTGACTATTTCGGATGGAAGAAAAGAGGACACATATAGTGTTCCCAGCATGCTCCCTTCTCACCCCTGGATGGTGTTGTAAGGTTGAGGTACCTATTGCTGGTACAGGGCTGGAGCCTGACATGCTGTTTTTCCTTCCACATCCCCTTGTAGGGCTCTGTGGAAGTGGGATCCTGCCGGCCTCTCAGCTCTGATGCCGGGCTCCATCCACAGACCCATTAGAACCTGATGGAGACGGAGCAGGAGTACGATCAGGGACAGGCCCTGCATCATACAGGTACTCTGTGTCCCCGGCAGGCACAGACACACTCCGGGCTGGCTGGGTGTTGTAGTGCGCCGGGGACCGCAACGTGGAGTTGGTGTCCCTACAGATTACTGGGGGATTGTTTGTGTTTGGGAACGCAGCGCCGACCCCCTCTGGACCGGGCGGCGCTGCTGTGACTTGTGGTGCGCCGGGGATCCGCCGGCCGCGCTTTTACGGCGGCGGCGGTTATAAATTTAGTCCCCGGCTTTTTGGGCCTAGGACGCCGGCAGCTCCGTTTCGTTCCCGCCCCCACCCTGTCACTCAGGGTAGGGGAGAGACGCTGTTCGCAAGCAGCGACGAGGGCTGGAGCCTGATTTACATGCTCCAGCCCTCTCACTTGGCACAGAGGGAAGCAGGCTTCCCGCTCTTGGCCAGGAACGCCCAGGGCCCGCCCCCCTTCCTCTCTCGAGACGCCGGCAGCCATTACATGCATGCCTGGCTGGAGGAAGGACGCAAGGCTCTGGGAGACCTGGACTAGGGGCTATCTGGCGACCACACACCCGCTTTTTAAGCGGGCGGTAAGCGATTTTTCTGTGCTGGTCCCTCTAGTGCCTCACTGTGTATCAGTGTACTGGGTACAGTTATATAGATATTGTATTTCTTGCACTGTGAGGTGCGCTTCTGGCTGCATATCCCAGATCGCTCTGTGGAAGCAGCAACATGTCATCCTCAAAACGCAAGGCGGCCAAGGCAAAAAGGGCTGTGTATACTGCGTGTGCTGCATGTGGGGCTAATCTACCAGCAGGCTCCGATGACCCCCATTGTGTGCAATGCTCCGACCCGGTGCTGCTTCGCCAGCCGGAGTCAGGAGAGGTAGTCACCCAGGCTGAGACGCTTGTAAGTTCTGCCCCGGTGACAGGGACGGACTTTGCAGTTTTTGCAGATAATATGTCTGTATCTATGGCAAAAATCCTTGAGACCTTGCAATCTATGCATGGGTCTCAGTCTCTGGACACGGCGAGGCCTCTGTCCTCAGGTCCCCCTTACTTGGAATGTATCCAGCCCACAGGGGGGTCCCCGGCTTCACAGGCCGAGGATTATGACTCAGATGATGGCCCCAGCCACCCTAAGCGAGCTCGCTGGGAAAGACCCTCGACGTCTTCACACTGCTCAGGGTCTCAGCGCAATCAGTCTCCCTGTGATGTGTCTGATGAGAGTGATCAGGAATCCATTCCTGGAACCCCTCTCAACCTGGATACCCCGGATGGGGATGCCATGGTAAACGACCTTATCTCAGCCATCAATAGGCTGTTGGATATTTCTCCCCCAGCCCCTTCAGCAGAAGAGGCGGCTGCGGAGCAGGAAAAGTTTCGTTTCCTTTATCCCAAGCGTAAATTGAGTGCTTTGTTAGATCATTCTGACTTCAGAGAATCAATCCAAAAGCACGACGCTCACCCAGAAAGGCGTTTCTCTAAACGATCTAAAGATACGCGTTTCCCTTTCCCCCCTGAGGTGGTCAAGCGCTGGACACAGTGTCCAAAGGTAGACCCCCCGATTTCCAAACTTGCAGCTAGATCCATAGTTGCAGTGGAGGATGGCGCTTCACTTAAAGATGCCAATGACAGACAGATGGACCTTTGGTTAAAATCTGTCTATGAAGCTATAGGCGCGTCGTTTGCTCCGGCATTCGCAGCCGTATGGGCACTCCAGGCTATTTCAGCTGGCTTAGCAAAAGTGGATGCTATCATGCATCCAGCAGTGCCGCAAGTGGCGCACCTTACCACGCAGATGTCGGCGTTTGCGTCTTACGCTATCAATGCGGTCCTAGAATCTACCAGTCGCACCTCAATGGCGTCCGCCAATTCGGTAGTTTTGCGCAGAGCCTTGTGGTTAAAGGACTGGAAAGCAGATGCTGGTTCCAAAAAATGTTTAACCAGTTTGCCTTTGTCTAGAGATAGACTGTTTGGCGAGCCATTGGCTGATATCATTAAGCAGTCTAAGGGTAAAGACTCCTCTTTACCACAACCCAGAACAACCAAACCTCAGCAGAAAAAGTGGCAGCAGAGGTTTCAGTCCTTTCGAGGTTCGGGCAAGACACCATTTACCTCGTCCAAAGGGACTCAGAGGACGCAAAGAAACTCAGATTCGTGGCGGACTCACACACGCCCCAAGAAAGCGAATGGAGGTACCGCTTCCAAAGCGGCTACCTCATGACTCCCAGCCCCCCCCTCCGCATCGCCGGTCGGGGGCAGGCTCTCCCGCTTTTCCGGCATTTGGATGTCACAGGTCAAAGACCGGTGGGTGACGGACATTTTGTCGCGCGGGTACAGAATCGAGTTCAATTCTCGTCCTCCAGCTCGGTTCTTCAGAACCTCCCCACGTCCAGACCGAGCAGATGCTCTGCTGCAGGCGGTGGATTCCCTAAAAGCGGAAGGAGTGGTTATCCCAGTCCCTCCTCAGGAACAAGGGCAAGGATTTTACTCCAATCTCTTTGTGGTTCCAAAAAAGGACGGCTCGTTCCGTCCTGTTCTGGACCTAAAACGGCTCAACAAACATGTGCATGCCAGGAGGTTCCGGATGGAAACCCTGCGTTCTGTCATTGCCTCAATGTCCAGAGGAGACTTCCTTGCCTCAATAGACATCAAAGATGCTTATCTCCACGTGCCAATTGCTACAGAACATCAACGTTTTCTACGTTTTGTGATAGGAGACGACCATTTTCAGTTCGTAGCTCTTCCATTTGGTCTGGCGACAGCCCCACGGGTCTTCACCAAGGTCATGGCGGCGGTGGTAGCAGTCTTGCACTCTCAGGGACACTCGGTGATCCCTTACCTAGACGACTTATTGGTCAAAGCTCCCTCTCAGGAGGCATGTCAGCACAGTCTGAATGCTACGCTGGAGACTCTACAGTCTTTCGGATGGATCATCAACTTTCCAAAGTCGATCCTATCACCGACTCAGTCACTAACGTATCTTGGCATGGAGTTTCATACTCTAGCAGCGATAGTGAAGCTTCCGCTGGACAAGCAGCGGTCACTGCAGACAGGGGTGCAATCTCTTCTGCAGGGCCAGTTGCATCCCTTGCGGCGCCTCATGCATTTCCTAGGGAAGATGGTGGCAGCCATGGAAGCAGTTCTCTTTGCGCAGTTTCATCTGCGCCCACTTCAATGGGACATTCTCCGTCAATGGGACGGGAAGTCAACGTCCCTGGACAGGAAAGTCTCGCTTTCCCAGACGGCCAAAGACTCTCTACAATGGTGGCTCCTTCCCACCTCATTGTCTCAGGGAAGATCCTTCCTGCCCCCATCCTGGGCAGTAGTCACGACAGATGCGAGTCTGTCAGGGTGGGGAGCAGTATTTCTTCACCACAGGGCTCAGGGGACGTGGACTCCGCAGGAGTCCACCCTTCAGATCAATGTTCTGGAGATCAGAGCAGTGTATCTTGCTCTCCTGGCCTTCCAACAGTGGCTGGAAGGAAAGCAGATCCGAATCCAATCGGACAACTCCACAGCGGTGGCATACATCAACCACCAAGGAGGGACGCGCAGTCGGCAAGCCTTCCAAGAAGTCCGGCGCATTCTAATGTGGGTGGAGGACAGAGCATCCACCATATCCGCGGTTCACATCCCAGGCGTAGAAAACTGGGAAGCAGACTTCCTCAGTCGCCAGGGCATGGACGCAGGGGAATGGTCCCTTCACCCGGACGTGTTTCAGGAAATCTGTCGCCGCTGGGGAGTGCCGGACGTCGACCTAATGGCATCCCGGCACAACAACAAGGTCCCGGCATTCATGGCGAGGTCGCGCGATCAAAGAGCTCTGGCGGCAGACGCCTTGGTTCAAGATTGGTCGCAGTTTCAGCTCCCATACGTGTTTCCGCCTCTGGCGCTCTTGCCCAGAGTGCTACGCAAGATCAGATCCGAGTGCAGCCGCGTCATACTCGTCGCTCCAGACTGGCCGAGGAGGTCGTGGTATCCGGATCTGTGGCATCTCACGATCGGTCGACCGTGGTCACTGCCAGACCGACCAGACTTACTGTCTCAAGGGCCGTTTTTCCATCAGAATTCTGCGGCCCTGAACCTGACTGTGTGGCCATTGAGTCCTGGATCCTAGCATCTGCTGGATTATCTCAGGGACTCGTTGCCACAATGAGACAAGCTAGAAAGTCGAATTCGGCTAAGATCTACCACAGAACGTGGAGGATTTTCTTGTCCTGGTGCTCTGCTCAGGGAGTGTCTCCCTGGCCATTTGCATTGCCCAAGTTTCTTTCCTTCCTGCAATCGGGGTTAGAAAAGGGCTTGTCGCTCAGCTCCCTTAAAGGGCAAGTTTCGGCACTATCCGTGTTTTTTCAGAAGCGTCTAGCACGTCTTCCTAAGGTGCGCACGTTCCTGCAGGGGGTCTGTCATATTGTGCCCCCGTACAAGCGACCGTTAGATCCATGGGATCTGAACAGGGTACTAGTTGCTCTCCAGAAGCCGCCCTTCGAGCCTCTGAAGGAAGTTTCCTTTTCTCGGCTGTCGCAGAAAGTGGCGTTTCTTGTTGCGATCACATCGCTTCGGCGAGTGTCTGAGCTGGCAGCTCTGTCATCCAAGGCTCCCTTCCTGGTGTTCCACCAGGACAAGGTTGTGCTGCGCCCCATTCCAGAGTTTCTTCCTAAGGTCGTATCCTCTTTTCATCTTAATCAGGATATTTCCTTGCCTTCTTTTTGTCCTCATCCGGTTCACCGGTATGAAAAGGCCTTACGTTTGCTAGATCTGGTGAGAGCACTCAGAATGTACATTTCCCGCACGGCGCCCATACGCCGTGCCGATGCACTTTTCGTCCTTGTCGCTGGTCCGCGCAAGGGGTTGCAGGCTTCTAAAGCCACCCTGGCTCGATGGATCAAAGAACCAATTCTAGAGGCCTACCGTTCTGCGGGGCTTCCGGTTCCTTCAGGGCTAAAAGCCCACTCTACCAGAGCCGTGGGTGCGTCCTGGGCATTACGTCACCAGGCTTCGGCTCAACAGGTGTGCCAGGCAGCTACCTGGTCCAGTCTGCACACTTTCACCAAGCATTATCAGGTGCATACCTATGCTTCGGCGGATGCCAGCTTAGGTAGAAGAGTCCTGCAGGCGGCAGTGACACCCCCGTAGGGGAGGGCTGTTTTGCAGCTCTAACATGAGGTATTTATTTACCCACCCAGGGACAGCTTTTGGACGTCCCAATCGTCTGGGTCTCCCAATAGAGCGCTGAAGAAGAAGGGAATTTTGTTACTTACCGTAAATTCCTTTTCTTCTAGCTCTTATTGGGAGACCCAGCACCCGCCCTGTTGTCCTTCGGGATGTTTTTTTGTTGTTTGCGGGTACACATGTTGTTCATGTTGAACGGTTTTTCAGTTCTCCGATGTTATTCGGAGTTAATTTGTTTAAACCAGTTATTGGCTTCCTCCTTCTTGCTTTGGCACTAAAACTGGAGAACCCGTGATACCACGGGGGGGTATAGCCAGAGGGGGAGGGGCCTTGCACTTTTAATGTAGTGCTTTGTGTGGCCTCCAGAGGGCAGTAGCTATACCCCAATCGTCTGGGTCTCCCAATAAGAGCTAGAAGAAAAGGAATTTACGGTAAGTAACAAAATTCCCTTCTTCCTCATCTTTTGTTACCATGGTACCATCTTTCTTTTTAATTTTGTGGATTCTAGTGGTGGTTCTAAAGGGTTTGGTTAAAGAAGCTAGTAATTTCCCAGGTTTGTTGCCCCATTTAAAGTATTTATGTTTCTGGTAGTCCAGGTTACTAAGTGCCATCTCATGGGCCAAGGTGTCCGCCGTCTCCTTGGCCTCTAAGAAATGTTGTTTTGTCGCATCCGTGTTGTTATTTTTAAAATCTTTATATGCCTGCGTGAGACGTTTTTGTGCTGATATAGTTTGTTCCAGGAGCTTTTTTCTCTTATGGCTGACAAATGATATTATCTGACCTCTTACTACTGCCTTGGAGGCAGCCCAATACAAACCAGCGTCCCCACTATGCTCGTGATTATCATTCTCATAAAAGCTCCAGTAGTTTTGTAAAGAAGCATTGAAATCCTCAGATTGATATAAATATGAAGGAAACCTCCACCTTCTTTCCCGTAGTATTGTGGTAGATAATAAATTAAAAGTAACCGGTGCATGATCCGAAATACAGATGTCTAGGATGTTGGAGGAAAGTAAATGTGGCATCAGTGCTGGGCTTAGTAGCCAATAGTCAATCCGTGTATGTAAGTCATGGACATGTGAATAAAGTGTATAGTCTTTATCTATTGGGTGCTGCATGCGCCATGTGTCTATTAGTCCCAATTGATTGACGAGATATTGCAAACCACTATGGAGCGCCAATAGAGGAGATGGCTGGGGACTTGACCTGTCTAAAATTCCATCATGAGCCTCATTGAAATCTCCGCCTACAATTAAATTAGTCATATCCCAACCTGTGATACTTTCGATCAATCTGGCTCTGAACTGTGGATCAGGAATATTTGGTGCATATATGTTTGCTAAGTTGTAGATAGTGCCCTCTATCTTCACTTTCACCAATAATAATCTCCCCATAGGGTCCTCTGAAACCTCCAGAACTTCATGACTAATATGCTTATTGATCAATATAGCTACCCCTCTTTGTTTTCTCGTAAATGACGCTTCTGCGCATACGGAATATTTTCTCCTGTGAAGAGATGGGTGATTGCCCTTCATCCAGTGTGTTTCCTGTAAGAAGACAATATGGCAATTTAAACGATGTAGATAATTTAAAACTTTTTTCCTCTTAATAGGAGAGTTTAACCCGTTAACATTCCAGGAGCACCAATACAGCGATTTAATCGTGGACACATTTGTGCTCTCTGTGTTAGTCATTTATCCTATTCCAGAAGGAGGAATTAATTGTAAAATTATAAACAACCTATTTGGGTTCCCTCGTCCATCCCAGCGAGTAAACGCGACAACCCATATGAGAGCTAAACTAAAGGTACGCACGCAGAGCCCCCTAACCCCTTCCCATCTAAACAAAAACCTTAATCTAATGGCAATGTCACCTGCCTCTCTGGCAGTCCTGACACTGAAAAAAAAAAGGAAAAACAGAATGAACATCAGAACTGTAGCACAGTGACGTCTCCGATTTAAGTGTCTGTGTTGACTGCTGGCGAAGCTCCATTTTCCTGAAGAAGGTAATTTAAAGCCAACTTAGGATCTTCAAAAGTCCAATTCTTTCCCCCTGTAGTGAAGCGTAGAACAGCAGGATACAGTAGACTGAAGCGAATATTTTTTTCCGCCAATAGTTTGCATACTGGATTGAAGGCTTTGCGTCTTGTTGTCAAGGCTGCTGAGTAATCTTGGAACAAAAGCAGTTTAGAGTTATTGTAGGTAAGTGAGCGATTTTTTCTAAATGCTGTCAGCAATCTGATCTTGTCTTGGAAGTCCAGGACCTTAAAAATTACTTGTCTGGGTCTGACCTCGCCATCATTTCGAGGTGGGCCCACTCTGTGGGCCCTTTCAATAGCAATTGGCCCCGACTTTAGATCCAATTTCAAAGCTCCTGGTAGCCAATCTGAAGTGAGTTTCAGTAGATCAGCTTGCCGAACCGATTCAGGGACGCCCACCAACCTTAAATTATTGCGTCTGGACCTGTTTTCAAGATCATCTACCTTGTCCAGCAATACAGCAATGTCCTTATTCCTGCTCTCTAGCATCTCTGAAATTTCCTTTACAGAGTCCTCCATGTCAGAGACCCTCTGCTCCACATCTGTTAGCCTTGAACCCTGGGCATTAACTTGGGTGACTATAATGTCTAATGAAGACTGGAAGGCTGCCAGCCGCCCATCAATCACCGGCATCAAGAGATCCGTGATGGCCTTAGCAGTGTCCTGGGGTGGGTCTGTAGTTGCCTCAGGGGAAGCCCCTGGTGATGGGGGTGCATTTTGGTTTCGTCTTTGCGGTCTAATTCCTTTACTTGGTTGTGTGGCATTGCTCTTACCCACAAATTTATCCATAGTAAGAACCGTAAATATGGAGCTTCTTTAGAGACTGTGGTGACGTCACAATAACATAAGCTTAATTACATCTGTGTGGTAAACTTGGCTGTTTCACAATTATTTCCACGCTGTGTATGAGAGTGTATAGATGTTACTTGAAAAAGACCAGTCAGAAGGGCAGGAGGCAGGCGAGATGACTGATCCCACTTCTTTTTGTTTTTCACCCTCTTCTATACTGTCAGTGCTGGTGAAGTATGAGTTAATCAAGTTGAGCTGTGATGCACTTCAGGCTTATCTGCCTCTGTTTACTGTTGCAGATTACAGGCCTTGTGCAGCAGCCATATAAGATGAGACCTGCAGGGATGCATCTGCCCCCTCCACAGCCCCCTGTTTATCTCCTGACCTGCTCTCACAGCCGAATGTCTCCAGGGGCTCTCAGCTCCCCCCTCACTCACAGTATCTCAGACGGTGGGCCTGTCCACGGAGCTCTGTGTGACAGGTAAACGCAGCGTGCAGTCCTGTTTGCTGAGCTTGCTGCTGCTCAGTGTTTCACTATTTCTTCTGTGGCAGGGAGGGGAGTGTGTGAGAGTTCACTGAAAACTATGGCTGCCGCTGGAAGCACTTCAGTCCCCCTCCCTGTCTCCTTCTGGATGTTAGTGCCTGATATTTAACCCCTCTCTTACCAGATCCCGGGTGCTTTCCGTTTGCAGTGGCACAGCTGCAGGGGGAGCAGGGAGGATGGGCAGCGTTCCTCTGTGCAGCACAGCCCACAGCCTGCAGCCTGGTGCTTTGTGTCAGAGCACTCCTTTCTTTGTGGTGCAGCATACACCTTTCACCTCCGGAGTATCAGGAGAGCCGGGCCTGATGTGCGCCCCTTGTCCTGGCCTTATCCCTGCAGCCTTGAGATGTTAGGATGGGCCTGGATAACGTTTTTGGCCTAGGCTGCTGCAGGAGCTCATGATAAAAGCAGCTACCTCGTAGCTCCGCCTCCCGGAGGTCCGTGAGAGAATGTTTTAAGGCATTTTTCTTTCAGCAAAGTCAAAAGTTTACACATGTTATATTAGTATTTGGTACCATTACCCTTAAACTGTATGTCTTGGGTCAAACGTTTTGGATACCCTTCCACAAGCTTCTCACAATAGTTGGTAGGGATTTGGGCCCATTCCTCCTGACAGAACTGGTGTAACTGAGCCATGTTTGTAGGTCGCATTGCTCGCACTGTCCTTTTCTGCTTTGCCCATAAATTTTCAATAGGATTAAGATCAGGACTTTGTGATGGCCGCTCCAAAACATTGACTTTGTTATCCTTAAGCCACTTCATCACCAGTTTGGCAGTATGCTTCAGGTTATTGTCCATTTGGAAGACCCATTTCTGCCCAAGCTTTAAGTTCCCGGCTGATGTCTTGAGTTGTTTCTTCAGTATTTCTACATGATCTTCTCTCCTCATGATACCATCTATTTTGGGAAATGCACCAGTCCCTCTTGCAGAAAAACAACCACACAAAGCCCATGATGATACAGTACTCTTTTCACTGTGGTAAATGACACAATCTTACCAGCTTACGCCAGCATCTTCTCAAGGTCTTTTTGTTTTTGTTCTTGGGTTGATATGCACATGTCTGACCAAAGCTCCGTTCATCTCTGGTACACGGAACCCGTCCCGTTCCTGAGTAGTATGATGGCTGGATATTCCTAACATGTTTGTACTTGTGTATATTTGTTTGTACAGATAAACAAGGCACCTTCAGGGATCTGGAAATTGCACCCAAGGATGAACCAAACTTGTACAAAGCCACAATTCTCTTCCTGAGACCTTAGTGGATTTCTTTTGACTTTCCCATAATGCTTCACGTAGAGGCAGTGTGTTTCAGGTTTGCATAAAAATACATCCACGTGTGTGTCTTTAACTCAGATGTTACCAATAAATCTTTAAGAAGCTTCCAAAGACATGACATCATCATATGGGCTGTCCCATATGTTTAAGGTCATAGTACTCTCAGTATATGTATACTCTTGACTTTGCAGAAAGGAATAAAAATGCCTTAAAACATTCTATCTCTCAGTCTGACATTTGCAAATTTAAATAATTTTGGTACTTAATTGAACTAAAACAGGAAAGGTTTAATCTGATTTTGTGTCAGATAGTGAGAAAAACATGCAGATGTCTTTTTACATAGTGTATGTAAACTTCTGGTTTCAACTGTATATACAGTAGACCTCTCTGAAGCTAGGACACATACACCCGGCTTCATACTGCGCATGACCGGAAGTGCCCGGCCTTCAGAAGCGCGGTCACAGCGAATTCAGGTATGTGGGGCACCCCTGGTGACACTGCGTTGAATAGCATGTTCGCAAGCCCCTGTGGATGTGCCAACATGCTAAGAGGGCAGCTAGTCGGGGGGACATAACACCCTTGGGACTTGTCCCTGTGCTCATTAGCATAAGAAGATCTTTAGAAATACTTTTTCTAAACATCCCTTCATCTATGCTAGTGTATACAAGGACGGTTAGGCAGGGATTAGCAGTATACACCCAGAACTGCTCGTGGTTTTGGCTGCATATTGCACCTGACAGGTTCACTTTAACTATACATGTCATACACTTTTCATCCAAGAACGGAGGGTCACTTTAAAAGCACAAAACTTGCACTAGGAACTTAATGCCATGGGCTTCTATGGCGGAGGCGCTCCATAAAAGCTGATTACTGTAACCATTCAAAGTACTGCAAGATCATCATGACTAGAAACGGGCTTGTATCCAGGCTTGGACTGCCCACTAGAGACCAGGTGAATCACCTGGTGTCCATGTTTGGATACAGGGCACATGATGAACTATATGCAAAGGCAGCACACTGCATCTCAATAATTTAACAAACTACCCTTTTCATTACTTCATGGAAGCATAAACTGAAAAGACATACAAGCGCAGCAGCAAACCACATAGAATCCTCCATACCCAGCCAGTATTCATTGATAGTAGCTGAAGAATGGGCTCTAAAGTCAGTTACTGATGGACTGGGGAACCAAGAGCCTAAAGCCTGCTTTACACGAGACGATCTATCATGCGATAGCACAAGCGATCGTACCCGCCCCCGTCGTTTTTGCGCCACGGGCAAATCGCTGCCCGTGGCATACAAACTCGTTTAACCCCTGTCACACGCACTTACCTTCTGGACGACCTCGCTGTGGGCGACAAACGTCCACGTCCTGAAGTGTGAGGGACGTTCAGCGTCAGAGCGACGTCACACAGCGGCCGTCCAATAGAGGCGGAGATGAGCGGGATGTAAACATCCCGCCCGCCTCCTTCCTTCCACATAGCCACGGGACGCAGGTAAGCTGTGTTCATCGTTCCCGTGGTGTCACACGGAGCAAGCAATGTGTGCTGCCACGGAAACGATGACCAACTGGCGACATTAAAAATAAACAATATTTGAAAGTAAACGAGTACACGACTCACGATTTGTGAGCGATACTGCTCTCTCGGAGGTGTCACACGAGACGACGTCGTGCGCTATGCCGGATGTGCGTCACGAAAACAGTGACCCCGACGACATATCGCACGATAGCTCGTCTCGTGTAAAGCAGGCATTACACTGGTTGTAGTTACTTGCAGTAAGCAATATAGTTTGCAAGCAGACATCTTAAACCTGGAGAAATAGATTGAGAAGGTTTATTATAACATTACATACAATAAGTTTTTATTATATGAGAAAAATAAACTAAACAAGATATAGGAGAAAAACTAGGGGAGGTAAGAAATGTTTCCATGGAAAATATGGATATGGCAATAGGGCTACATCGGTTACTTGACTATTTTTGAACTGAAAACCCAAAATTGATCTTCATGTTTTACTGATATTATTTAAGGTTAGGACTGTGCAACAATAATAAAAAAAAAAAGACAGTTGCACTCTGAAATGCTCAAGCATGCAAACAATGAATGCAAGAATATACATATGCATTACTGTTAAGGAAATCTAGGAAATATTGATATTTAGGAAACAAAGAAGGCCATTTCAGTATCTGCCCAGCAGCCACGTCAAGGCATATCTCGTTACTGGGAACCTATACCAAACTGAAGTTTCTCTCTGGGTTACAACCCTCCTGTGCATGTTGGAACCTCAAGAATAAAATCACCTGTGGCTAATGGGGAGGGGTGTCATGTTCAGCACCTGTTCAGACTGCGTGAACTGTCAGTCAGTGAATTAGTGTGCTGTCAGTCTTTGTTTAGATTATGGAGTCATGCCCTCTGATTGTGCACCCCTCCCCATTAGCTAGGTCAATTTGTGATTTACAGTTGACCTATTGCAAAACTGCAAAAATGCTGAAGATATGTGGTTTGTAGCAGTCTGTCAATATCAGTAGTGTTGAGCGGACCCGAACTGAAAAAATTCGGATCCGCGCGGTTTCAGCGTCCGATCCGGGTCCGACCCGGACGCGGGAATCTGGCTGCACGATCGAGATCCGTTTTTGTTTTTTTTTTCACTCTCTCTTTCTCCCCTCTCCCCTCTCTCCCCTCACTCCCCTCTCTCTCCTCTCTCTCCTCTCCCTCCTCTCCCTCCTCTCTCGCTCCCCGGATCCACTCCCCATTGACATATATGGGTTCGGATCCGGACTTCTTTGACAACCCGCGACGGATCCGCCGGACCCGGATTTTTGGAAGTCCGCTCAACTCTAAATATCAGCAATAGATAGATAGTCTGCTCTCATCTCTCACTGATTCTGCCTTACTCCTCCCACCAGCCCTAAACAGCAGCACAGAACCAGCAGCCGTGTGATTCAGAGGAACAATCACTACTATCTGTACTCACAAAAGTATCACTGTATTATCTGGTGAGCTACATGTGACTGCAGGTCACATCTTAAGCTGGGTTCACACATAGCGACACGCGTCGCTGTGCTACATGTGCACAGAGCAGGGAGCCACGCACACTGCTTAGCGCTTGCTCCCTGCTCTCCTAGCTACAGTACACATCGGGTTAATTACCCGATGTGTACTGCAGCTACATGTGCAGATAGCAGGGAGCCGGCACTGGCGGCGAGAGCGGCGGACGCTGGTAACGAAGGTAAATATCAGGTAACCAGGGAAAGGTCTTCCCTTGGTTACCCGATGTTTACCCTGGTTACAGCTTACCGCAGCTGCCAGATGCTGGCTCCTGCTCCCTGCTCGCTTCATTTCGTCGCTCTCTCGCTGTCACACACAGCGATGTGTGAGTCACAGCAGGAGAGCGACGACCAAAAAATGAAGCTGGACATTCAGCAACGACCGGTGACCTCACAGCAGGGGCCAGGTCGTTGCTGGATGTCACACACAGCGACAGCGACGGGACGTCGCTGCAACGTCACAGAAAATGGTGACGTAGCAGCGACGTCGTTGTCGCTGTGTGTGACACCACCTTAATACATTATCATATCAGTGGGAGACCACCAAAAAAAGCAGGGTGCTGCTGGCAGAGATAGTTGGTCCTGAAAGCCCCAAAGGCACAGCAGAAAGGTGAGACTCTTGTCGCTTGTACCACCTTGTGTTTGTGCTTGGAATGTATGATATGTTTTTGCAGGGCCGCCATCACGGCATTACTACTGTGACTGGTGTACCGGGCCCGGTGAAGAGAGGGGCCCAGACAGGCCCAGGGTAATTACTTAGTAAACATAGGGACCCCCATACAGCAGTATGCAAAGTCATGCTGGGCAAAATCTAGCCCAGATTGGTCAATGAGACCATTGCACAGACTCAAACTAGCATATAAAATAGGAGAACAAGAGTCAGGAAGTGCCAAAAAGTGAATATCATTTTATTATTACAAACATATTTGTGCAACCAGCAAGAAAAAATTAAAAACACAAAGGGGTTTGAAGAGACATAAACAGGATCGCCAAAATGAATGGTATGAAAGGATGACCAATATTGTAAATAGAGCATACAGGGGGAATGTCAGAGCAAAAATTAGG